>NC_135307.1:42282173-42603007 GCF_048772815.1 Callospermophilus lateralis
ATTTCTGAATGAATGCTTGTATCACAAAACCTGTATTTTAAATTTTTGTTATGCTTGTCTGTTGTTTATGTGTCTTTTGTTATATGGGACTCAGTTATAAATCTAACAATGGGTGAGGAAAGGAATCTTTTCTTTCATACCCACAATGACACATTGAAGCCTCTTTTCTTTCCACTTTTTTTATTTTTATAGTCATATCTTTCTTCTTTCTGGGCCCTGAATGGCAAACGTATTTACTAAACCACTGCTCCATCACTTACTTGATCATCATGTTGCTGCTGATCACAACTTCTCCCTGGTTTCACCAAACCCCTACATTCTAGCCGTGTAAAATCCCTAAAAATCTGGAGGTAATTCTCTGTGTTCAAGAGTGGAATGTTTGAGTTTTCTGGGGCAGGGGGAGGGGGAAGATATATAAATACACATATATACTATTTTCTGAAATTTTGTTTTGTTTTAACTTCATATTTGGTTACCATATTGGTTGTTGGGGCTCAAAATGATATCCCAAGGACTGATGCTTTGATCTGCTGAGAGACTTTAAAAGCTGCCTCATCTCAAGTTCCCACTGATTTTCCCTAGTTTCTCTCCAGCCTCACATAGGGGAGACTTTCTGCAAAGTATCCTTATTTTTCTAACCAACCCAGCAAAAGAAAAATACAGTGCCTTCAGTTTTCTTATTGAAATTTCAAAAACCAGAGAAAATTAAATTGATATTGCAAGAAGACAAAATTGTTCAACACACCTGGACAGACTTTTGTTGTACAGTATTCTTCTCTCTTCTGGTTTCACTCAGTATTTGAAAGTGAATTATTTACAAACCAATGTGTCTTCTGTAGTCCTTTCCCAAGGCCACTTTTTAGATAAGTCTATTAAATTCCCCTATAAACCATTTACTATCCCCCTAAAAATTGTCTAGGTTCCCTCTTCTCTACCTACCCAATGGAGAGCTCTCTACAAGCTTCTGAACCATGTTGGTCTAATGAGTAATTACACTTGTATTAACCCTATGCATGTTTATAGATTTGGATCTTTTTTCTCCTGTTAATCTTCTTGCTGCCAGTTCATTTCAGTGGAACTTCAGGGGAAGAGGAGACTTTGCCCTCATTCCTTGTCTTCACTTTGTAACCAATTTACTTGCTCCTTGTTTTACACCTGTGTCTCTGCTTGAAATGTCTCCCTTAAAAGGTCACCAATTACTTTGTCATCACAGAATCTAAAGGTATGGGAGGGTAACTTTTTCCGCAGCACCAGACCTCATTGGCTTACTTTCTATTCCTTTCCACACTGCAACTCTACACTCTCCTGGCCACTCCTGTTTTCCTATTCCTCTCATTTCCAGAAAGTGAGAATCTCCACAATTCTGTTCTTGGTTCAATCCTTTGAGTTCCACCAAAACCTCAACCATTCCCACAGCCTCAAGCTTACCTCTATTGTGACTTCAAAAAATCTATTTCTGACTTCCAACCTCTCGTAGATAAGAAGCCACATTTCCAACTATTTTAAAAGTTTACACGCCAATAAATTGGAAAACCTAGTGGATACATTTTTAGACACCTAAGATCTACCAAAATTGAGTAAATAACAATGTGATAGAAGCAGTAATAAAAAGCCCAGGACCAAAGAGTTTCTCAGCTAAATTTTATCAGATTTCTAAAGAAAAACTAAACCCAGTATTCCTGAAATTATTCCATAAAGACAGTATCACTCATACCAAAACCAGATAAGGATACATCAAGGAAAGAAAACTACAAACCAATACCCTGATGAACTTACATAAAAAATCCTTAATAAAATATTGTCAAATTGCATTCAATCTATATTAAAAAAATTATACAGCATGACCAAGTTGGTTTTATCCCAGCAATGCAAGGATTGTTTAACATGTGTGAATCAATAAATATAATTTATCACATAATAGAATTAAGGACAAAAATTATAATTATCTCAATAGATGCAGAGAAAGCCTTCAACAAAATTCAGCACCCACTCATGGTTTTAAAAAAATGAAGAAACTAAGGATAGAAGGAACCGACTTCAACATCATAAAGGCTATATACAACAAACAAAGCCAACATCATGGTGAATGGGAAAAAACTGAAAGAGTTGCTTTTAAAATCTAGAAGACAAGGATGGCCACTGTCATCACTTCTATTCAGTATAGTACTAGAAATCTGGGGGAAAGGGATAAAGATAAGAAAGAAAGAAGTCAAATTATCACTGTTTGCAGATGATAGGATCCTATATTTAGAAGATTCAAAAAGCTTCACCAGCAGAATGCTTGACCTAATAAACAAATTCAATAGCCCAACATATTGGCACACACCTGCAATTCCAGCAACTTGAGAGGATGAAACAGGAGGACTGCAAGTTTGAAGCCAGCCTCAGCAACTTAGTGAGACCCTTAACAACTTAGCAAGACTGTGTCTCAAAAAAAAAATTTTTTTTAAGGGTTGGGAATATAGGTTAGTGGTAATGTGACACTGGGTCCAATCTTTGGTACCAAACGAAACAAAACAAAACAAAAAAAACCACTCAACTTTATTTTAAAGAAAAAAAATTCAGCAAAGTATTGGGTTATAAAATCTATATAAAAAAATCAACAGCTTTCCTATATTCCAACAATGAATCTGCTGAGAAAGTAATTAGTAGGAAAAAAATTCCATTTGAAATAACCTCAAAAAAATACCTAGGAATAAATCTAACCAAGGAGGTGAAAGACCTCTACAATGAAAACTATAGGACACTGAAGAAAGAAATTGAAGAAGATACAAAAAGATAGAAAAATCCTCCATGTTCATAAATAGGCAGAATTAACATTGTCAAAATGGTCATATTACCAAAAGCAATATAAAGATCCAATTCAATTCTCATAAAAATACCAATGACATTCTTCATAGTATTAGGGGGAAAAAAGTCCTAAAATTCACTTGGAAAAATAAAAAACCCAGGAATAGCCAAAGCAATTCTAAGCCAAAAAGCAAAATGAAGGCATCATATTACCTGAGTACAAATTATACTACAGAGCTATAGTAACAAAACCTGCATGGTACTGATACATAGACCAATGATACAGAATAGAAGACACAGAAACAAACCCATATTGCTACAGTCATCAGATCTTTGACAAAGTTACCAAAAACTTACAGCCTCTTTAATAAATGGTGCTGGGAAAACTGGTTATCCATATATAGAAGAATGAGAGTAATTTCTTATCTCTCACGCTGCACAAAATTCAACTCAAAATGGATCAAATACCTAGGAATTAGAACAGAAACTATGCAGCTCCTAGAAGAAATCATAGGGTCATTACTCCAACATATAGGCACAGGCAATGACTTTCTCAACAGAAAACCTAAAGTTCAAGAAATAATGCCAGGAGTTAATAAGTTTTTAAAAAACTTCTGCACAGCAAATGAAACTACTAAGAATGTAAAGAGAGAACATACTGAATGGGATAAAAATTTTTGCTAGCCACCCTTCTGACAGAGGATTAATATCAAGAATATAGAAAGTAATCCAAAACACCAAAAAAAGCCCACAAATAACCCAATTAATAAATCAATAAATTAACCAAACAGTTCTCAAAAGAAGAAATAAAAATGACTCAACATCATTAGTCATTAGGGAACTAAATCAAAACTACACCAGAATTTCATCTTACTCCAGTTAGAAGAGCAGTCATCAAACAACAAATGCTGGAGAGGATGGAGAGGAAAATGAATACTTTTACACTGTTGAAATTGTAAAGTAACACAGCCACTATGGAAATCAGTAGGAAGTTTTTCTCAAAAGACTATGAATGGAACTGCCATATGACCCAGCTAAACCCTCCCTGGTATTTATCTTCAAGAATTAAAGTCATTATACACGTATACCCATGTTCATAGCACACATTTCACAATAGCCAAACTATAGAACCAGTCTAAGTGTCCATCAGTGGGTGAATGAATAAAAAAAAATGGTGTATATATACCCATTAGAGTTTCATTAAGTCACAAAGAATAAAATTATGTTATTTGCAGGAAAAATGGATAGAACTTAGGAATATTATATTAAGCAAAATAAGCCAAACTTAGAAAGTCAAGGGTCATATGTTTCTTCTCATATGTGGAAGCTAGAGAGGAAAAGGGAAAAGAAAGATGAGGGGAAATCTTATGAAAATTGAAGAGTAGAGGAAGAGGACTAGCAGGAGGGAGGAGGAAAAAGAAAGGGGAAACATATTGACAATTTGGAAAATGATATTGACCAAATTATATTGTTGTATTGTGTATATGTAGAAATATGTAGCAAAGAATTCCATTATAAACTACAAGGCACCAAATTAAAAAATGGGGAAAAAAAGAAACCACATTTCCAAATGCATAACAAGAATCCCTCCCTAAGTATCTTTCTAGCATCTCAAATCAGATCTAAAAAAAAAAAAAAAAAAAAAAAAGCATCATCAACCTACCCCTCCAAAAAGCCTTCTACAACTATATCTTTTAACAGGACCACCAAATCACACAAATCTGAATTTTGTCATTATGAACTCCTAGATATATTTCCCTTAAGCCACAAATTACTAAGATATGAATTCTTAAACTCTGATATCTTTTCATACTCTTTCCACCATTCTAGGTCAAGAGTTCCTTCATTTGCATGGACCTGTGGTCATCAAAGTTTACAGACAGTATTAGAATTCCTGTGAACTTGTTAGAAATACAAATTCTCAGGCTCTACCTCTGACTCTTTGCATATAAAATTCTTGGGATGAAGCCAGCAAAGCGATTCTTAGCAAGATCTCCACATGATTCTCATGTGCATTAAAATTTAAGAACCTGCATTATCAGAATTTACTGTTGCAGATTAATTTGGATTGGCTTTCCTGTCTCCAGTCTCTTTCATTTCCATGCCCCACTAAGGATTACTTTCCTAATGAATAACTCTGATCATGCCACTTCCTTTATAAAACATGTGGCCCTTTATTATCATCAAAGAACCATCATTTGACCCAGCTATCCCACGCCTTGATTTATACTCAAAGAACTTAAAATTAGCATACTACAGTGACAAAACCACATCAATGTTTGTAGATGCTCAATTCACCATAGCTAAACTTTGGAATCAACCTAGATTCCCTTCAGTAGATGAATGGATAAAGAAACTGTGGTATGCATACACAATGGGATATTACTCGGCCTTAAAGAAGAATGAAATTATGGCATTTGCAGGTAAATGGATGGAGCTGGAGAATATCATGCTAAGCAAAATAAGTCAATCTCAAAAACCAAAGGCCAAATGTTTTCTCTGATAAGCAGATGCTGATCCATAATGTGGGGGTGTTTAGGGAAGAATGAAGGAATTTGAATTGGGCAGAGGGGAGTGAGGGGAGGGAAGGGGGTATGGGGGTGGGAAGAATGGTAGAATGAGACGGACATTATTACCCTATGTACATGTATGATTGCACGAACAGTGTGACTCTACATCTTGTATACCCAGAAATGAGAAGTTGTGCTCCATTTGTGTACAATGAGTTGAATGGATCATATTTTTCTATATAGATAGATAGATATGTGTGTATATGTATATATATATATATATATATATATATTACATTTTAATAACATTTTCTTTATAGCTGAAATAGATCATATTTCATCCATATATGTGTATATATCTTACATTTTAATACACATACACACACACACACACACACACATATGGAATAGAACTTCCTTATCTTGACAAAGCACATTTGTAAGAAACCTGTAACTAATATCATACTTAATGGTAAAAGACAAAACACCCTTTCCCCAAGATTAGGAAGTAGCTGAGATATCCACTCTCACTATTCTTATTGAATAAGAAGCAATTAAAGGAATACAGAGTGGAAAGAAATAAGTAAAATTGTCTTCATTCACAGTTGACACGATCCTAAGAAACCTTTAAAAAGTTACTAGAACTAATAAATAAACCTAACAAGGTCACAGGATACAAAGCAAATATACAAGAATCACTATTTTACTTCTACATAGTAGCAATAATCAATATAAAAATGAAACTTATCAATAATTCTATTCTTTTTGTTGGTATATATTAATTATACAGGATGGCAGATTTCATTGCGACATATTTATACATGCTTATAACTTTGTTTTATCAGATGTGTTCCCCATTACCTCCCCTTCCTGTCACTCTCTACACTAACTTTCTCTACACTAATGATTTCTGTTTTATATTCATGATGCCCTTTTTCTTCCTTCCTCAGATCCCACATATGAAACAAAACGTGTAATGTTTGTCTCTCTGAATCTGGCTTATTGCACTTAACATAATGTTTTCCAGGCCCATCCATTTTCCTGCAAATAACATAATATTATTTTTCTTTATGGCTGAAATAGATAGATAGATCACATTTTATCCATATGTGTGTTTACATCTTACATTTTAATACACACACACACACACACACACACACACACGTATATATATCACTCATCTCTTGATGGGCACCTAGGATGATTCCATAACTTGGCTATTGTGAATTAAGCTGTGATATATGTAGGCATACATGTATCACTAGAATATTCTGACTTTAATGCTTTGGGTTAAATACAGAGAAGTGGTATAGCTGTATCATATAGCAGCTCCATTTTAGGTTTTTTGAGGAACCTCCATACTGATTTCTGTAGTGCCAGTATTAATTTACATTCCCACCAAAGAGTATAGAGGGGTTCCTTTTTCTTCACATTCCCATCAGTGTTTGTTTTACTTGTGCTATTCATGATTGTCATTCTGATTGGAGATGGAATCTCAGTGTAGTTTTGATTTATATTTTCCTGATGGCTAAATATATTGATCATTTTTTATATAATTATTGGTCATTTGTAAATCTTCTATTGATAAAATCTGTTCATTTCATCTGCCCATTTATTAAATGGGCTATTATGCTGAGTATTTTGCTTTCTTTATATACTCTGGATATTAAACCTCTGTTAGAAGAGTAGCTAGCAAAGTTTTCTCTCATTTTGTAGGGTTTCTCTTTACGCTCTTGTTCCCTTTGCTATGTAGAAGCTTTTTAATTTGATGTCTTTCCATTTATTAATTCTCATTATTATTTCCTGAGCTATAGGAGTCCTATTTAGGAAATCATTGTCTATTGTTTTAGTCAGATTTTGCACTGCTGTGACTGACAAAAATAATTTTAGAGGAGGAAAATTTCACTTGGGGGCTCACAGTTTCAGAGGTCTCAGTCCATAGTCAGCCAGCTCCATGGGGTTCGAGGTGAGGCAGAACATCATGACAGAAGAGTGTGGTAGAGGGAAGTGGCTCACATTATGATCAGAAAACAGAGAGAGAGAGAGAGAGAGAGAGAGAGAGAGAGAGAGACTCCATTTGCCAGATACAAAATACAAACCCCAAAGTCACTCCCCCAATGTCTACCTCCTCCAGACACACCCTCCCTACCTTCAGTTACCACTCAGTTAATCCCCATCAGGAGATTAATTCACTTAATTAATTCAGATTAATTAAGGCTTCTATAATTCAATCATTTTGTCTCTGAATGTTCCTGCATTGTCTTACATGTGATATTCTGGGGAATACCTAATATCTAAACCAATAACATTCCACCCCTGCCCCCCCAAAACTCATGCTCATCTCACAAAGCAAAATACATTTATTCAATTTCCATGAGTCCACAGGGTCTCAATAGTTCAAGCATTGTCCAAAAGTTCAAGTCCAAAGTCTCCTCTGGGACCCAAGGCAAACCTGCATCATGAGCTGTGCAAGTTGGGTATCCCACTGGTCTCTGCTCAAAGAATTTTTATTTTTACTCACTTGAGCCTTATATAGGTGTGGTCTTGCCAATTCCTGAGATGCCCTCAAGCCATATTTCTTATTGTCTCTGGGAAGTCTTCAGCATTTCTTTAGTAGCAGTAATGTCTTTAAAAACTGCAACTTCCTTAATTCCCACCTTTCAAGTCCAAGTTTTTCAAAAATCTTTTCCCTGCTTTCTGCTCCTGAATATCACAATAAACTCTGCTGAAGGCCACCAGAAATGCCCATGCCATTACCTGAATACTATACTGACTAGAAATTTCTTCCACCAGATTAAGAAGCTCATCACCTTTAAATTCAGCCCCACAGAAAGTCTCAGGACATGAGCAAAATGTAGACAACTTCTTAACCAGAAATGAAAGCTTTCCTCTTAAATAAGGAACAACACAAGGATTTCCAGGCTCACAACTTCTATTCAATATAGTTCTTAACTCTACCCAGAGCACTCAGGCAATAGACGGACATTAAAGAGATACACATAGGAAAAGAAGAAGCCAAATTATCTGTTGGCTGATGACATGATTCTATATCTAGAAAACCCAAAAGAAACTACACCAGAAAACTTCTAGAGCTGATAAATGAATTCAGCAAAGTAGCAGGATACAAGGTCAGCCACTATAAATCAATAGTTTCTGTACATTCCAACAGTGATTCTGCTGATAAAGAAATCAGGAAAACCATCTCTTTCACAATAAAACCTCAAAAATAAAAATAAAATACTTGGGATTTAATCTAACAAAGGAGGTGAAAGATCTCTACAATGAAAACAATAGAACACCCAAGAAAGAAATCAAAGACTTTAGAAGATGGAAAGGCAAGGATAGGCAATATTAATATTGTTAAAATGATCATATTACCAAAATCAATATACAGATTCAATGCCATCCCTATCAAAATACCAATGACATTCTTCACAGAACAAAAAAAAAAGGAGTCCTAAAATTAATTTGGAAGAATAAGAGACCCAGAATAGCGCAAGCAATCCTGAGCAATTAAAGTGATGCAAGGAGATATTACAATACCTGATCTCAAATTATACTTCAGAGCTACAGTGTTAGGGTCTGTAAACAAGTCAAGATGGCGCCTGGCATTTTGCCAGAGGGAGTGGTTTGGGAAGTAACATCAGCGAGCCATTAAGTGTGGAGATTCCTTATTGGTTGACTGTTGTGTCTAGTTTATGTTAATTAAGATAAGCTGTGTGGAATGTATATATATCCCTCCTGTCCTACAATAAATGGCTCCCACTCCTGCTGTATCAATGTACACAAGTTGTTCATCACCCCCCGGTTATTTTGCTGCAGCTGGACTGCGGCACTACAGTAACAAAAATGGCATGGTATTGGTATCAAACTAGACTTGAAGACTAATGGAATAGAAGACACAGAAGCAAACCCACATGCTTACAGTCATCAGATATTTGACAAAGGTTCTAAAAATATGCATTGGAGAAATGATAGCCTCTTTAACAAATGGTGCTGAGAAAACTGGATATCCATATGTAAAAGAATGAAACTAGATCCCTGTCTCTCACCTTGCACAAAAGCCAAATCATAATTAATTGATGACTCAGGAATTAGCCCAGAAATTTTGCAACTGCTGGAAGAAAACATGGGGTCATCACTCCATCATACTGATGCAAGTACCAGCTTCTTTGACATGATCTCTAGAGTTCAAGAAACAAAACCAAGAATCAATAAGTGAGATGCCACACATTTAAAAGCTTCTGCACAGAAAAGGAACTGATTAAGTGTGAAGAGAGAGCCTACAGCAATGGGAGAAAATCTTTGCCAGCTTCTCCTTTGACAGGGGATGAATATCCAGACTATATAAAGAACTCCAAAAACAACATCAGAATCATATAATAATTGATAAGTTGGGCAAAAGAACTAAATAGACATTTCTCAAAAGAAGAAACACAAAAAGGCAAAAAATATATTAAAATTATTTGACATCTCTAACAATCAGGGAAATTCAAATCAAAACTGCACTAAGATTTCAACTCACTCCAATCAGAATGGCAGTGATCAAGAGTACAAACAATAATGAATTCTTGCAAGGATGTAGAGGAACGGGTACACTCACACTTTAATTAATACAGCCATTCTGGGAAGCAATATGAAGATTCCCATATGACTAAGATTCCCGTATGACTGAACTATCCCACGCCTTGTATTTATCCAAAAGAATTAAAATCAGTATACTACAATGGTATAACCACATTAATGTTTATAGCAACACAATTTACAATAGCCAAATTATAAAATTATACACACACACACACTGGAATTTTTCTCAGCCATAAAGAACAATGAAATTATGGTATTTGCCAGTAAATGGATGAAAATGAAGAACATCATGCTTAGTGAAATAAGCCAGAAAATCAAGGGTTGAATGTTTTCTCTGATATGCAGAATCTAGACCAAAATAAGGGAAAGGGGAAAATCAAATATCATAAAGATAAAGGGAAGATCAATGGAGTAGAAAAAGGAGATCAAGAGGAAGGGAAGAGAAATGGGAAAAGAGAGGAAATGTGGAATGAATTTAACAAAATTACACTAGATGCAAGTATAAATATACCATAGTGAATTTCACCTTTATGTATATCTAGGAAGCATCAATTAAAAATAAATTAAAAAGTGAAAGGAAGATCAGTAAAGTAAAAGAAGGAGAATAGGAGGAGGGAGGAGATGAGGGAAAGAGGTTGAGCACTGTAGACTGAAATGAAGTGAATAAAATTCCATGCATAGTTCTGTCAAATTGAAATCAACTATTATGTATAACTATAATTCTCCAATTTAAAAAAAGGAAAAAATTCACTCAGGTCAGATCAAAGATGTAATTTATACCAGCAAAAGTCATAAATCTTCTGGAAGAAAATGGAAAACAATTTCTAGATGTAACATTAAAGGCATGATTCATAAAAGAAAAAAAGTGTGAACTGAACTTCATCAAAATTGAAACTATTAACTTTTAAAAGTATTAGCTTTTAAAAGAGTTCGATTCCTGGTACCAAAAAAAAAGGTTACCAATTTGGAAAGCAAAAAGACAACATACAGAGTAAGAGATCACATACAGATCACATGTCTGAATAAAAAAGCTTTATCCAGGACATAGAAAGAACACCCAACACTCTTTTTTAAATTAGAGAATTATATTTATACATAATAGTTGAATTCAATTTGACAAAATCATGCATGGAATTTTATTCACTCCATTTCAGTCTACAGTGCCCACCCTCTTTCCCTCA
The DNA here is from genome assembly GCF_048772815.1 of Callospermophilus lateralis. Taxonomy (NCBI): domain Eukaryota; kingdom Metazoa; phylum Chordata; class Mammalia; order Rodentia; family Sciuridae; genus Callospermophilus; species Callospermophilus lateralis. The sequence goes on from NC_135307.1 coordinate 42,293,242, forward strand.
ACTCCACAACTCAATTAGTAAAATAACCCAATTAAACATAGTCACAATATTTGAATAAACATTATACAAAAAATAAACATATGGATAATAAGCAAATAAACATATTATCAATGTTATTAATCATTAGGGAAATATGACAGTAAAATAATATATTCCACATTAAAATAACCAATCGAAAAGTGATGATACGAGATATTAGCAAGGATATTGAGAAACTGGAACCCTAGTACATTGCTGGTAAAATTATTAAATGGTATAGCCATTTGAAAAACAGTTTGGTTAAACCTGGAATTATCACAAGATCTTGTAATACTATTCCAAGGTATAGTGCCCCCCCAAATGAAAACATACACAACAATTGGTACACAAATATTCATAGCAGAATCATTCATAATAGCCAAAAATTATAAGCAACACAGTGGCTATTAACTAGTGAATAGATAATCCAAAAGTATTAGATACATCTATACGATCAAATACCATTGGGCATTTGAAGGAACCTCTAATACATGCCACAACTTGTTCAAATTCAAAAACAGTATGCTATGTGAAAGAAGCCAAACATGAATGACTGCAAATTGTGTACTTCTCTTTACTTGAAGTCTCTAGGAAAGGCAAATTTATAGGTAAAGAATACAGATAAATGGCTGTCTCGGACTGAGGGATAATAGGGACTAACTGCAAATGAACACAATGAAATTTTTTGAGGTTAGAAAAGTGTTCTAGAATTGAGTCACAATGAAATTTATCCAAAATTTTCTTTGCTAAAAATTATTGAATTACACATTTACAATGGATAATTTTTATGTTATATAAATAATATCTCAATGAAGCAATTTTTTTAGATGCAGTCTCACTGTGTTGCCCTAGCTGACAAACCCCTAGATGCAAATGATCCTCCTGCATTAGTACCTGTGAGTACCTGTGAATTACAGGCACGTACTTGCCACCATGACTAGCTGAGAGCTATTTCAAAATAATTATTTTAAAACCCTAAAAGAACTACATGAATTCAGCTATATAAATTACATACTATAATTTGCTCTATTTGTTCTTCAACAATGTAAAAAAAATCATGTTTCATCAATATCAAAAATAAATACAGAGACAATTAAAAACATTTAATATAAAGTAACCCATGATGGCCCTTCAATATCATCTATTAGTTTTCTGGTTAATTGCTTAGACAGGCTAGTTTATTCAGATCTATACATATTAATCTTTAGGTGCCCAGATAGCTGGTAAAACATTATTATGGGTATGTCTGTGAGGATGTTTTCAGAAGACATTAGCACTTAAATCAATAGATTAAGCAAAGAAGGTTGCCCTCACCAATGTACATGGGTGTCATCCAATCCATTGAGGGTGTGAATGGAACAAAAAAGCAGAGAAAGACTAAATTCACACTTTCTTTTTTGAACCAGAAAATCCATTTTATCCTGCTCTCAGATTTGCAGTGCTCCTGTTCTCAGGCCTTCAGACTCAGGCACAGACTCACATCATTGACCCACCCAATTCTCAGAAATTGGGGCTGGGATTGGAATGACATCACTAGCTTTACTAGTTCTCCAAAAGATTATGGGAATTATCAGCTTCTGAAATTATGTGAACCAATAACTCATGGTAAATCTCTTTCAGTGTGTGTGTGTGTGTGTGTGTGTGTGTGTGTGAGAGAGAGAGAGAGAGAGAGAGAGAGAGAGAGAGATCCTATTGGTACTATTTTTTCTAGAGAATCCTAATATAACACAGTAACAGAGTCTCATCACTTGGTAGAAATCTTTCTTTCAATATTTTAGCCATGGTCAGTTATAGTTTCTTTTTTACTATGATTATTTGAAAGGAATGCCTAAAAGAAAGTCTCTTCTTCCTGGACAATGTTCCATAAGTCCTACACTTTAGCATCTTGCTCCTTGTTCTTTTTCTCCTGTCCTACTACCTCTTTGTCTCTTGTTGAGTTTATAATTTCTGAGACAAACAGAAGGAATCACTAATATCCCCAGGCTAAAGAAACTCTAGTAGGAAGACCAAAGGCTAGCTGTAATAAAATTATGACATAACTCAATAAATAAAATCTAAAAACTCAATCACATAAAATGTAGTTTGCACTATCTTGAAGTCAGTGAAATGACCAGAAATGACTTCTGTCTACCAGCTAACTGCAGTTCTTTAGAATCTGACTGTACATTCCAACTCACCTTAATTCTAGCTATACTTTGTCATCAACTGATTGAGGTTAACTTAGCAAGATGATATGTCTAAATCAATGATGGTAAACCATTTCTCATTTTAGTTATTGGTTTGAAATGGGCACATGACCCAATGCAGTCATTGACATACAGAGAAGCCAAGTTGGAGCCTCTGGAAAATTTTTTCACTCATTAAAAAAAAATATTGAGGGAAGAAACGGTAGCTCACTTTCCCCTGGAGGTTACTGAATCTGGATAGAAAGCTTGGAATTGCTGCAGCCATCATGCAAACATATTAGGAAACTATAACAGAGATTCTTTGCTTGACAAAACTTTAATTAGGTTCCTTTGAGCCTTCTACTGAACTAAGAAAAATCTTGGCTTCTTATCAATCCTTTGTAGAGTCTACTTTTAGCAAATACACTGATAAATTAGTTTATCCATAGTCCTCCATTTTCAATATCTGATCTCCTTTGATATTTGATGTAATCTTCCCTTTCTCCCAGGTAATATCTGATCACCTGGCCTGCCTTCAGCTAAAATCCTATTAGATCAGTTTATAAGAATTGCCCTCACCTCTCTGTAACTGTCCATTCACCAGTTCCCCAACCCTGCTCCTTGGGTACAAATTTTTAATTTTCCTCATTGAATTCAGAATTGAGCTCATTTCTATTCCAAAGTCTTTTTTTCCCCATGTTGCTATGGTTTCTGATTTAAACGTCCTTGTTCCTCTTTAACTACTGTCTACCTTTGATTTTCTTTGACATTAGCCCTCACAAGAAGCCAGTGTTCAGGACAGTAAAGCAGAGAAATAAAAGAGACCTGGTTCATCAATGACCTTGAAAGCTCTGATTATATAGTAACCTGTTTTAGTCAAACATTGGAAGTGGTGGCTCAGGATAAAGGATAATACTTTATTCTTAATTATATGGCAGCTCTTTTCCTCTCCCCTTTGCAAAAAAAATAAGAACTACATCTGAAGATGCTCTGAAACACAGAGAAAACAAAACAAAAAAAATAAACTAACCTTTAGTGTTAGCATTCCTCGGTCTCAGGTTGAGGCCTGTGGAATTTAATATTACCCAACTAACCATACCCTATGGTCTCTGTGGGAAATTGCCACTGATCTTGGCTTAGCAAGGTGCCCAAGACTCCCCTCCCACCCATTAGAACAGCACAGAGCACTTGAAGAATATGTTAAATGCCTTGCCTTTGTAGAACATTATTCACTTGCTACAGTACTTTCAAATCCATTAGCTAATTGCAATCTGCAAACCAGTGTGCTCAGGTAGACATTACCCCCATTTGACAAATGACAAGTGCAGAGTGCACAGAGAAGGTGAAAACATTTGCTTAAAATAACCCAACTAACTACACTATGAATAGTTGATAGCCTAAGATTCCTTGCTCAGAAAATCAAATATACTTCGATCCTGATGTAAATATGCTCTGTTCTGGATTTTCCTAGAGCCAAAAGGTCCACAGTATCTCTAAGTATTGAGATATATCCTAAATTCACACTCACCTACCTTTAGTCTCTGCTGTATCCAGTTTCAGCCATTTAACTTCCTATTTTTTCCCTCCTCCATTGCTTTTCATCCATTCAGTAGAACCAAATGGTTCAGAAACTCTATGTGGGAAATTTTTCACATTAACTTCATGTTTAACATGAAGGATGTTGCCTAGGAAAAGTGAGAAGTAGTAGACCATAAATATCAGTCACAGTTGGAGAAGATTCATCTTTTGAATTGATCAAACCAAAGAACAATGGTAAGGACAACTGGGTTCAGCTTTTAAATAGAGTTCAAAATAAGAGCCAATCTTTTAACATCCCATATCTACAAAGGAACATATTGAAGCCTATAATGGTTTGTATATGATGTGTCCCCCAACAGCTCCTGTTCATGTAGGAATATTCAGATATAAAATGATTAAATTATGAAAGCTGTAACATAATCAGTCCACCCTAATTTAAAAGAACTACTACTTTGATGGGTGGTAACTCTGGGCTGGTAAGGCATGTCTGGAGGAGATCCATCACTGGGGGCAAGCCCTGAAAAGGTTTATCTTCCCTGAAACCTCTCCCACACATACACACCCACACCTCCCTCTCTGCTTCCTGGCTGCCACAAGCAAAGCAGTATTCCATTGCCATAGCCTTTCCACCATAATATTCTGCCTCATCTTAGGCCCAGAGTGATGGAGTTGGCCAAGCAGGGACTAAACCTCTAAAAATCATAAACTCAAAATAAAATTTTTCTTATCTAAGTTGTTCTCATCAGGTATGTGCCACAGTGTCAAAAGCCTGACTAAAACAAAAATTGGTACCAAGAGAGGAGTCAATGCTAATTAATCTGACCATGTGGTTCAGAGTTTGGGGACCTAGTTTGTGGGAGGGGTCTCAAAAATTTGGAAATGCAGACTGGAAAAAGCCTAAAAATGTTATAAGTAGAGTTTAATGGGCAATTCTTGTGGGAGTTCAGTAGACCAGAATGCCCATAGAAATGCAGACTGTAAAGACTGTGCTTATGAGGTTTCAGAGGGTCATGAATTCTATTGAAAATTAGAGGTCATTTATGTTATATTCTGGTAAAAAAAAAAATAAAAAAACTTGTCTACATTTTGCCCATGTCCTGAGTTTTTGCATGAGGCCAAATTTAAACATAATGGACTAATAAATCTGGGAGCAAACAATTTCAAAGCGACACACCATCAGGCAGTAACATGGTCATTACTATTAGACTTTAGTCAGATTTACTATAAAAATAAAGAACAAAAAGCAAAACAGAAGGATTTGTGAAACTTGCGATATGGCCAGAAAAGTGCCTGTAAAATTAAGGCCCCAAAGATGTGGTTGTTAAAGAAATTATAGCCACTAAAGAGATGATAAGTACTTTGCACAGAGACAATAGATATGATTCCTTGAGGGCACATCAGGAATGAGCAAGACCACATCCATCAAAGGTTCTTTTTTTTAAAAAATCTTTTTTAAAATTTTTATTTGTTATATATGACAGCACAATGCATTACAATTCATATTACACATATAGAGCACAATTTTTCATATGTCTGGTCACACATGCATGTCTTCATACATTTTCTTTCATGTACTTAGGGTAATGATGTCCATCGCATTCTACCATTTTTCCTACCCCCATGATCCCTCCTTTCCCCTCCCTTCCCTTTTCACCTTTGCCCTATATAGAGTTCATCTAATCCTCCTGTACCCCCCACCACCACCACATTATGAATCAGTATCCTTAAATCAGAGAAAACATTCAGCATTTGGTTTTTTAGAATTGGCTTATTTCACTTAGCATTATATTCTCCAACTCCATCCATCTACCTGCACATGCCATGGTTTTATTCTCTTTTAATGCTGAGTAATATACCATTGTGCATGTCTGCCACATTTTCTTTATCCATCCATCTATTAAAGGGCATCTAGGTTGGTTCCAGAGTTTAGCTATTGTGAGTTGAGTGACTATAAAAATTGATGTGGCTTTGTCACTATAGTATGCTCTTTTTAAGTCCTTTTGAGAATAGACCAAGGAACGGGATAGCTGGATCAAATGGTGATTCCTTTCCAAGTTTTCCAAGGATTTTTCATACTGCTTTCCATATTGGCTGCACCAATTTGCAGTCCCACCAGCAGTGTATGAGTATGCCTTTCTCCCCACATCCTCACCAACATTTATTGTTGTTTGTATTCTTAATAGCTGCCATTCTGAATGGAGTGAGATGAAATATTAGAGTAGTTTTGATTTGAATGTCTCTAATTGCTAGAGATGTTGAACTTTTTTTCATGAATTTCTTGATTGATTGTATATCTTCTTCTGAGAAGTGTGTGTTCAGTTCTTTGGCCCATTTATTGATTGGGTTATTTGGATTTTTTGTGTTAAAGTTTTTGATTGCTTTATATACCCTAGACATTAGTGCTGTATCTGATGTGTGTGTGGTAAAAAATTGTTACCAAATTGTAGCCTCTCTATTCACCTCACTGATTGTTTCTTTTGCTGAGAAGAAGCTTTTAAGTTTGAATCCACCCCATTTATTGATTCTTGATATTAAGTCTTATTAAGGAAGTCAGGGTCTAATATGATATGATGGAGATTTGGGCCTACTTTTTCTTCAAATAGACACAGTTTTCTGGTTTAATTCCTAGGTCCTTGATCCACTTTGAGTTGAGTTTTGAGCATGGTGAGAGGGGTTATGGATTTTCAGTTTTCCCAGAACCATTTGTTGAAGAGGTATCTTTTTTCCAAAGTATATTTTTGGCACCTTTCCAATGTACATTTTTGGCACCTTTGTCTAATATAAGATAACTGTAATTATGTAGGCTAGTCTCTGTGTCCTGCATTCTGTACCTTTGGTCTACAAGTCTATTTTGGTGCCAATACCATGATATTTTTGTTACTATTGCTCTGTAGTATCGTTTAAGGTTTGATATAGTGATGCCACCTGCTTCACTCTTCTTGCTAAGGATTGCTTTAGCTATTCTGGGTCTCTTATTTTTCCAGATGAATTTCATGAGACTGCATTTTTCTATTTCTATGAGGAATGCCATTGGGATTTAGATTGAAATTGCATTAAATCTGTATGGTGCTTTTGGTAGTATGTTCATTTTGACAATATTATTTTGCCTATCCAGGAACAAGGAAGACCTTTCCATCTTCTAAGGTCTTCTTTAATTTCTCTCTTTAAGGTTCTATAGCTTTCATTGTAGAGGTCTTTCACCTCTTTCATTAAGTTGATTCCAAAGTATTTCATTTTTTGAGGCTATTGTAAATGGAGTAATTTTCCTTGTTTCCCTTTCAGAGAATTTGTGACTGATATACAGAAATGCCTTTGATTTATGGGTGTTGATTTTTTTATCCTGCTACTTTGCTGAATTCATTTACTAGTTTTAGAAGTTTTCTGGTGGAATTTTTTGGATCTTTTAGGTATAGAATCATATTGTCAGCAAATAGTGCTAATTTGTGTTCTTCTTTTCCTATCCATATCCCTTTAATTTATTTCATCTGTCTAATTGCTCTGGCCAGTGTTTCAAGAACTAGAAGTGATGAAAGAGGGCATCCCTGTCTTCTTTCAATTTTTAAAGGGAATGCTTTCAATTTTTCTCCATTTAGAATGATGCTGACCTGGGGCTTAGCATAGAGAGCTTTTACAATGTGGAGATATGTTCCTGTTATCCCCAGTTTTTCTAGTGTTTTGAACATGCAGTGGTGCTGTATTTTGTTGAATGTTTTTTCTGCATATATTGAGATGATCATATGGTTCTTATGTTTAAGTCTGTTGATGTGATGAATTACATTTATTGATTTCTGTATGTTATATCCCTGGGATGAACCCCACTTGATCATGGTGCACTATCTTTTTTAAATGTTTTTGTATTCAATCTGCTATAATTTTGTTGAGAATTTTTGCACCTATATTCATTAGAGATATTGGTCTGAAATTTTCTTTCTTTGATGTGTCTTTGCCTGGTTTTGGAATTAGGGTGATATTGGCCTCATAGAATGAGTTTGGAAGTACTCCCTCTTTCTATTTCCTGAAACAAATTGAAGAGTATTGGTATTAGTTCTTCTTTAAAGGTCTTGTGAAACTCAGCTGTGTATCTATCTACTCCTGGGTTTCTCTTGGTTGGTAGGCTTCTGTTGGCGGCTTCTATTTCATCACTTGAAATTGATTTGTTTAAATTGTGTATATCATCCTGATTCAATTTGGGCAAATCTTGTGACTCTAGAAATTTGTCGATGCCTTTAACATTTTCTATTTTATTGGAGTAAAAGTTTTCAAAGTAATTTCTAATTATCTTCTGTATTTCTGTAGTGTCTGTTGTAATATTTCCTTTTTCATCACGTATGTTAGTAATTGAGTTTTCTCTCTCCTTCTCTTCGTTAGCATGGCTAAGGGTTTGTCAATTTTATTTTTTTTTTCAAAGAACCAACTTTTTGTTTTGTCAATTTTTTCTTTTGTTTCTTTTGTTTCTATTTCACTAAGTTCAGCTCTGATTTTAATTATTTTCTTTCTTCTCCTGCTTTTGGTGTTGATTTGTTCTTTTTGTAGGGCTTTGAGATGTAATGTTAAGTCATTTATTTGTTGACTTTTTCTTTTTTCTTTTTTTTTTTTTTCAGAGTAGAAATTAGAAGTGTATTAAAGGACAGCAGAAAAGACTTCTCCCGGAGGAAGAAGGGGACCCAAGAGGTGGAATCCGTGGAAGTGCGGTTGTTTCCCCTTTTTATAGTTCTTTCAGTGATGGAATGTAGGTTGGAGGCCCGAGGGGTGGGACACAGGTGGGCTTAATTATCACCTTTTGGGATGGGATTATCACTTCTCTGGGATGGGCTATCTCCAAATCTGTTGGGGCTGTTTCCTGGGCTCCATTAACATTTCTTTGAGGTGGACTTTGGCCTAGGGCCTTTCTCAGGACTTCATTAACATTCCATGAGACTTTTTCTTATTTTAAGTAATAAACTCCATGCAATGAACTTTTCTCTTAGTACTGCCTTCATAGTGTCCCAAAGATTTCACTATGTTGTATCAATCTTTACAAACTTTTAAATCTCCTTTTAGATGTCTTTTGCAACCCATTGTTCATTCAATAGCATATTATTTAGTCTCCAGGTGTTGGAGTAGCTTTTTTTTACTTTATCATTGGTTTCTAATTTCATTCCATTATGATCTTATAGAATGCAGGGTAGTATCTCTACTTTTTTATTTTTGCTAAGAGTTGCTTTGTGGTATAATATATGGTCTATGTTAGAGAAGGATCCATGTGCTGCTGAAAAGAAAGTGTATTTTCTTGTTGAAGGTTGAAATATTCTATATATGTCAGTTAATTCTATTATTGATTATATTGAGTTACATTATTCCTGTAGTTTCTTTGTTCAGCTTTTATTTGGAAGAGCTATTTGTTGGTAAAAGAGGTGTGTTAAAGTCACCCAGAATTATTGTGTTGTCTATTTGACTCTTGAACTTGAGAAGAGTTTGTTTGATGAACATAGAAGTGCCATTGTTTGAGGCATATAAATTTATTATTGTTGGTCTTTTTGATGAATCAAGTATGAAATATCCTTTATGAAATAAAGCAGTATGAAATATCCTTCTTTATCCCTTTTGATTAACTTTGGCTTGAAGTCTACTTTATTTGATATGAGGATGGAAACCCCTGTTTGTTTCCACAGTCCATATGAGTCACTTATGATTTGTCCCAACCTTTCGCCTTCAGTCTGTGGATGTCTTTTCCTATGAGATGAGTCTCTTGAAAGCCGTGTATTGTTGGGTCTTTTTTTTAGGCCACTAACATTCAGGGTTATTATTGAGTCATGATTTGTTTTCCCAATCATTTTTGCTTATTTTTGGTATTTAACTTGACTTGTTTTCTCCTTTGATTGGTTTTTTCCTTTAGTGTAATTCCTCCCTTTGCTGATTTTTATTGTTGTTTTTCAACTCCTCTTCATGGAATATTTTGCTGATGATGTTCTGTAGTGCAGTCTTTCTAGTTATAAATGTTTTTAGCTTTTGTTTACCATGGAAGTTTTTATTTCATCATCAAATATAAAGCTTAATTTTGCTGGATATAAGATTCTTTGTTGGCATCCATTTTCTTTCAGAGCTTGGTATATGTTGTCACAGGATCTTCTAGCTTTGAGGGTCTGGATTGAAAAATCTGCTGAGATATGAATTGGTCTCCCCCTATATGTGATCTGATTCCTTTCTCTTGTGGCTTTTAAGATTCTATCCTTATTCTGTATGCTAGGCATTTTCATTATAATGTACCTTGGTGTAGATCTGTTGTCATTTTGTACATTTGGTGTCCTATAAGCCTCTAGTATTTGATTTCCAATTCATTCTTCATGTTTGAACATTTTTCTGATATTATTTCACTCAAGAGATAATACAGTCCTTTGGTTTGAAACCTGTGCCTCCCTCTATCCCAATAACTCTTAGATTTGGTCTTTTGATGCTATCCCATAGTTCTTGGATGTTTTGCTCATGGTTTCTTACCATCTTCACTGTGTAGTCAACTTTATTTTCCAGATGTATACTTTTTCTTCATTATCTGATGTTCTGTCTTGTGATCTAGTGTATTGGTGATGCTTTTCATTGAGTTTTTATTTGGTTTTTGTTTCCTTCATTTTAAGGATTCTAATTGGGGTTTTTTTTTTGTTGTTGTTGTTGTTTGTTTGTTTTCAGAATCTCTACCTATTTCTTGAAGTAATCTTTTGCTACCTGTATTTACTCCCTTATCTCTTCATTGGTGTGATCAATGTATGCCTGTATTTGCTCCTTTATCTGTTTATTGGTGTCTTCAATGGTTGCCTGTATTAGCTCTCTTACCTCTTTGTTGGAGTGATCAATTTTTGCCTATATTTGCTCATTTAGGTCATTCTTTAATTCACAGATTATTTTAATTAGGAACATTGTGAACTCCTTCTCTGACATTTCATCAACTGCACTGTCCATGGGTCCTGTTATGTAGTATCCTGGTTTGTTTGGGGCACTTTCCTTTCTTGTTTTTTCATGCTGTCTATGTGATTTCCTTACTTGCAGTGTGGATCTGAGGTATTACAGTTTCTACCTTATAATATTGTAGTATCTGTGCAGATTATCTATATCTCACCTTGGTGTTGGGCTTCCAGACCCTGCTGGTGTCCCAGGATGGATGCTACTGTAACTATAGTTGGTGGCAGTAATATCAGGAGGTAACTTGAGAGAGCAGAGGAGGTGCCCGAAGATGGATGCAACATCTTTCAGAGATGGGGTTTAAAGGGTGGGCCTTACACTGACTTTGGGAAGCCTGCTTCAAGATACAACTGCTTCTAGGCCCTGTCTATTGTCCCAAGGTAGAGGTTACTGCATTGGAAGGCTATAGAGGTGGCTGCAGTGTCTCAAGGTGGAAGTGGGTTAGACCTGGCTCCCAGGTGATGGGGAGGATGGACCCAAGCTTACCCTGGGCCCTGGCTTCGGCACAGGTCAGTGAGGTGGATCTGGGGTGGGCCTGAGCTCCAATGGGTGTCTGCTGATGGCAGGATGGACTTGGGCCTACCCTGGGCCCAGGCTCCCACAGGGGTCTGGACTGACCCTGAGCTCTGGCAGGGTCTGCCAATGGGCGGAGGCAGTCCTCTCAGTCAAGCCTGAGCTCCAGAGGGGGTCTCCATCAAAGGTTCTTAGGTATAAAAGTAAAAAGTGCTTTAAGAGAATGTGGGGACACCCTATTACACAGAGGTCCTTAGAAGGCTGTTTCCCCAAGATTTTGTTCACCATGCTCAGCCACCCACTAAGAGGCCATTGCAGCCAGGATCCAAGAAGGCCTGGATACTTCTCAAATTGGTGGCCGACCTTGGCTTTGTCCACGTGGTGCTGGTTTGGCAAAATGCAAGATGCTGGAGTTAGGGGGTTGTGGAAGCTACCACCAAGGTTTCAAATAAATACCTGGGAGACCAGGCAAAATATAAGAGAGTCAGAATCCTACAAGTTGCCCTCGAAAGGATGATGCATAAAGTTATAAAGATAATACCTAAACTAAAATGGAGATCCCAAGGAATAAGAAATACCAATAATAAAGATCATCTACTGAAAAAGCTACTGACAAAACTAGCCTAAAAGTGAGGCCACTTGAATGACAACCAACAAGGCCAAAAGGACAGGGAGGAATAAGTCCTTGGGAGAAAACGTCTCCCCCCAGTATGCCCCAGATACTGTACATGGAACTAAGGAGCCAATATCTGCCTGGCTAGATTTTGGTCTTGCTTTGCTTCCATCCCTTCTTTCTGTGCCTGCATTCCTCCATTTTAATATGGGAATGTTTACTCTGTTTCATTGTACATTATATGCATTTATCTTGCTTTGGATCATTACAGGAGTTTCACAACCAAGAATTTACCATAAGTCTTAAATGAGACTTTGGACTTGAACTTTAGGGCAATGCTGAAACTGTTAAGACTATGAGGACTCTTAGTGATGAATTACAGATATTTTACAATGTGAGATAGACATAAACATTTTGGGGTCCAAAAAGTTTGGAATTCTATGGTTTGGCTATGAGTTGTCTCCTGAAATCTTCTCTGTTAATGCAGAAATATTCAGAAGTAAATAATTAAGATTATTAGAGCTATAACCTAATCAGTCCATTCTAATTTTAAAAGACTATCATGTTGGGTGGTAACTCTGGGCTGGTGGGGCATGGCTCTACTACCTCACCTTAGGCTCAGAGTGATGGAGTTGGCCAAGCACAGGTGAGACCTCTAAAACCTTAAGTCCAAAATAAACTTTTCCTTCTCTAAGTTGTTTTTATTGGGTATCTTGGTCACAGCAACAAAGAGTTGACTACCTTACATCCCTACCAATACAACTAATGAAAAAAAAAAGGATAAAATGGTCTCTACTTTCTAGAAAGTCTAAAAGTTAAGAATGAAGGACTAAATAGACAGTTTAAAAATATTTGTTGCTAAATTTAATCCTTTTAAAGACAGGGTTCAACTGCTAAGTCCAAAGACTAGGGGGAAAAAATGGAAGTGATTTCCATCAGAGTAAACCTGTTGTTTCGTTGGTTACCAGAATAGGAACATATGATTTTAAAATACCTTTTTTGTTTAGAATTTCATTAAGCCAAAAATAATAAAATTTGCAATATCGATAAGAGTGCTTTCCCCTTTTTGTGTAATATAAGCCCAATTAAAGTGCTCATTCCCCAGACTTACTAGAGGCAAATACTTTTATATTTAAGAATATTTAAACAATGCTTTATTATGACTCATCTAAGAAATATTTCTTTCCATATTCAATTATATGGAGATTTATAACTAGTTTTCCCTAATCATTAGATATTTTATAATATGTTAGAAAGAAAAGTTGGCCAGGGAATTACATTTGCAAATGAGAAGAAACGGTTACAGACACTGAACTGAAAACTTCAGAAACAGACCTAGAAAATGAAGATAAAAAAGACTAGACGGTAGACAGAAAGGACCATTTGCCAGTTAATAAAAAGCTAACAAGCAATTAATGAAGCAGTAGTTTTTCTATCTCTGTAAGGCCCCTGTCAAAATGGGCAGAATCTTGCAAGCACTATAAGTTTTATTTGTGTGTATGTATTGTAGGAAATAAAAAAATAAAACCCTTCAGTATTAACAGCTAATAACATCCTTTCTTGAACATATTTAAGTATTTTTCTCATATTACTAATAAGAATAGATGAACACAGACCTATTCTATAATTTTTATTTTCAAAGAGTATATTTGGAAAAAAGTATATATAGGGAGAAAGAGATAATGTACATGATATACAATCAAACAAAAGAAAGATATTTTCCAAAAAATATAATCAGTATCTTTATAAAAATAAAATAAGACTATACATATGTGAATAAGAATAGGAGGCTATGAAAAGGGAGAAATCAAAGTGTATTCAGAGAAAGAGTCCTCAGAAATTAGCCAAATTTGATAATTTTAGGGTAGGAAAAGTAGTTTGGGCAAGCCACCCAGAAAATATTTCATAGAGAACAGGGAGTCAACAGGAGAAAAGTTTCAAAGATATAACACAAGAAACATTCTCAGAACCAAAAACCATAAACCTCTCAAGATATAGGACCTGTGTAAGGAATGAAGAAAGAACTATACAAAGGTTGATCATTGACAAATTTCAAAGCACCAGGAAGAAGAGAATGCTGTCCAAAAGCATATGAATACTAAAAAATAGTGCAGTGATGCCTTCAACATGTAAGAGAAAATTATTTTCAACCTGTAATTGTTAACCAAGACAATCTGTCAAACAGATATGAGGTTAAAGTAAAGCCATTTTAAACAGGAAAGAATTTAAAGATTGTTATTTCCCATACACTGTTTTCTAGGAAGCTATGGGAAGACATACTTCAGCAACACGAGGGAAAAAGAGGAAAACGTGGATTGCAAAAATCAAGGACTTCAGCACATGAGAACAATGGAAAGACCAGGGCTGGCAGCCATGCAGCAGCCTGGATAGCAGATAATCCAGTCTGCAGCCAGGGAAGGACAGCTTCCGGAGGGGGATGGCCCAGGCAGGGGCTTAAATTGTTAGAGTGTTTAGAACTGCATTTGATGGTTTCTTAAAAATCTGATGTGTATGAGCAAAAAAAGATAGTAACGAGTTCATAGAAATTTTAAAAGATACAGTTATTAACTCCAGGGAAAATAAAGTTTCATGAGAAAGAAATCTACTTGTTTGCCCAGTCAACAACATCTTATAAAGCTTTGATTTCATAAATTTGATTATTGAATTAGCTAAACAGTGTTCATTTCTATTTTGAGAGTACAGGGAAGAAGGAAAGGAGGCAGAATAAAGTATAAAAGCAGTTAGAACCTTTATTATCATTTTAATAAATCAGTAGGCAATGTCAAAATCTGATATATTAAGCTTGGCAAGTATGAAAGGGGCAGAAACTAATCATTTGAATATAAAATTGTGAGTTTATTTTGGGGCTATTCATGTTAGATTAATGTATTAATTTGATAACAATGGGATTTAATTTTCTAAATGTAACTAGTATGCTGTGGTTTGCACCTGTAATACCAGCTCAGAGGATGAAGCTTGCACCCAGGAGTTCAAGGCTAGCCTGTGAAACATAGCAAGACCCATTTCAAAAAATAAAATAAAATTTAATATTTACATTTAATTTAATTATGAAAATACAACAGTGTGGTGACAAAATGAGAGGCTAGGAACTGAGGTTCTAATCCCAGTCCTGCTAACTTCAAAGGATTAAGTCTTTTTACTCCAATTTCTTTATTCAACATCTGAGCTAAAAATTTCTCTCAACTTTACACTTACATGCTAAATCTGGCCATCTTCAGTGAGACTATTCTTTGTGTCTTCCTTACAGTGATTCATTGACTAATCATAAAAAATACCAAATGAGCAACTTCTTCTCCAAAATCTTAAATAGACAGAATTGAATCATTTTTCTATGACCCAGAGACCTTATATGCTATAGAACTACAAGAAATAAAGCATTATCAGGTATCAAAAAGAATGCATTACTCTGACAAGATCTTAATCAACTCACTAAGTTATGGAGATTTTAAGCAACAATTTACCCTGTTCTTAAATTTTAAAATTAGTTGCCATAGCAACTCCTAGACACAGCATATGGTATGTCTGGTACCTCCAAGATAACAGAGCAGATTCTTGATGAATTTTCCTTACAATATGTTTTGAACTCTTGTACTTTTCAG
The DNA here is from genome assembly GCF_048772815.1 of Callospermophilus lateralis. Lineage (NCBI taxonomy): Eukaryota > Metazoa > Chordata > Mammalia > Rodentia > Sciuridae > Callospermophilus > Callospermophilus lateralis. Next base: position 42,308,643 of record NC_135307.1, read on the forward strand.
TGTTTCAGTGGGCAATGTTATAAGGTGCTAGCATTTATTTATCATCTATATAAGTAAAAGCTGATTTTAAAGTATTTATCATTTGCCAAAAGCAAACAAACCAATGTTTGATGCTTCTCACTTCAACTAATATATTCTCTTTATTAAAAAATAACTGTAATCCAGCAGAAAAAAACAGCAAATAAACAGTTAGTCTTAAAAGAATAAACGTAAATAGAGAAAAAAAATCACATAGAAAATATCTTTCTTACTTATAGGGAGAAAAAAGAAAATTAAAACTAGACATTATCTTCTACTTATCAAATTGATAGAATATTGAAGGGTGAGAGAGGTTTAAATTGGTACTGCCATCCCAGTAGTTACTTTGGAATTATAGATTCAAAGCCTTTATGATGTCTTGCTGTTTGACCTAGTAATTTTATTGATACAGATTTATCCTGAAGTTTTTTTAAAAAATTCACAAAGATTTCTATAAAAGAATTATTTATAATAGTTAAAAGTTAGAAATAATCCATAGTAAGAAAATATTTAAAATTAAAAGTTATATAAGCAAACTCTTCTTAATGGGCATTTAGCTTTGTTTGATACAGTGTTTTTCTTCTATAAATTTTATGACTATTAGTTGATATATTTTATTAGAAATTATATCACTATTGAAAATTATAGTACTACATGTACTGTATATGTACATGTACATATGCATATGTTTATACTATAATACATATATTAAAAGATATTCTTAAAGACAAAATTTAAAAGTTATTTTATACTGTATTTTTAATATACCATTTGTATGCCATCACAGAGAAAGCATGGAAGGATATACTCCCCTGAAAAGAAAAAGTGCTGTGGTGGACACCCTAAACTGACCAACAATAACTGGACTACCTTTGAATGAAGGCAGCACTCATGACTTGCCTCCAAAGATAGACTACAGCAAAGGTGTACGCAGTGCACCTCCCATGATTATGTTACATTATTAAAAAATTCTAGTAGTCTAGGGAAAGTCTATCCTGCAGGCTTTACAAAATCCACTGTCATGTGGTAAAGAACTATGGGCAGTCTCTATGGGCCTGAAGGGAGACTTCAATCGATGGTCAATAAGGAACAGGGCTCCCAGCCACACAGACACAAAGAAGTCAATCTTTCCAGCAACCTGAATGAGCTCAGAAGCAGATTTTTCCCTTGATGCATCTCCAGATGAGCATTCAACCCAGCCAACACTCCACTGGCAACCTGATGAGACCCTGAAGCAGAGAAGTCCAACCTACGGACACTATGAGACAATAAATGCATGCTGTTGTTTTAAGCTGCTAAGTTTATCTCTAGAAAGTAGTATTTTTTTTTTATAAATTTTCCTTTCTTATTTGTACTTTTCTAAATTTTCTAAAGTGTTATAATAAGAATTTCTTTGCTTTTAAAATCAAAAGATGTTATTTTCAACAAATCATCTGGAAGCAAAAAATAAGTCTGCTCTTCGGTTTTTTAACTGATTTTGAATGTGGCAAGAGAATATTTCAAAAAGTGTACAATGAAAATATAGCACTAACATTACCCCAGATTTCTATTTTTTAAGTGATCTTAACAGAATATTTTATTTAAATCATGGTAACATAGACTGTGCTGAAATTTTAAGCTTTCTATATTTAATAATGCCTGCTGGGAGGGAAAAAAAAGAAATCATACTTTTAAATTTTTCTTTCCAATTTTGACCATGACTTAAAATGGAAAAAGTTATGTTGATTGTGCCTAAATGTTCTCTTTTTTAGAGGCCATTATGCACTTTAAATTCTCTGTTGGCATTTTAATTTCATTTTACAAAATAAATCCCAACTGACAACAGAATAAAGCAAATTCTAAGTCAACTAAACGAAAAAGTGTCACCGCAAACAGAAAGAACTTTGCAAACTGATGCAACATTTCATATGGCTCCTGAACCTAAATTTCCAAAGTTTCAACAGGAAAAAAAAAAAAAAAAAAACATGAGATGGGGGGAAGTATTGACAACTGAAACTATTTCCACAACTTACTGTCTACAACACAAAGTTACTATTCAACTGCCTGAATTAACATAAATTTACTATTATAGGAAGTTCTTTCCCAGGAACATGAAAATTACAAAAACCATTACTTCTTTCAGGAACTTCTCAAAATTCTATCCTTCTGACCACTAAACCACTTGATTTAACTTCTTTAGAGGAAGTTCCTTTTCTCAAGACAATGGATAGCTTAACTGTTAAAAGTAGTGATCTGTCACTCCGCAGTAACAATAAACTTGACTTTCTTTTATCAACAGAATATTTCAGTGGTATTTTCAGGGAACCAGTATTTTACAGTCTTGGAGTTTCTACAAATTATAATCGAGATCTGCCCAATGCATTGGCTGAAGATTTTCTACAGAAGTGTTCTTCAAAGGCCTTGATTCTCTTCCTCAGACAAGAGAGATAAGGTACTTCCATGTTGGGTATGAGCTTCAACTCCTGCTTCAGTATCCGGAGTCAGAGATTGCAAGAGTGAGCCATCACATCTGGCTTCTTTTCTTTTCTTTTAATCACCCTAAATGATGCATTTGTATTGACTCCAGAATATGGAACACTTTCTTAAGGTTGCTTTGATTACCTGAAAAATTTTATTCTTCATAGAAACCTAATTACTTTCATTACTATTTATCTTTCTCCACTCCTATTTGTGTGTGTGTGTGTGTGTGTGTGTGTGTGTGTGTGTGTGTCTCCAAGAGTAATTTCATTAGGTCCATGATAAGACCATTCATTGTTCTAGTCTCAAAATGAAGAATTCCAGAAGGTTTCTTTTTAGTATCCTTCACACAAATTCTACCCGCAGTCAGTTATCAAAACATCATTTCTTATCTGGAGTTGTCCCTGAGATTCTGGACTTGGGAAGGACTTCCTCTCTAAACCTCTCCATCCACAAGCAACTACATAAGCTAGGTTTGCAGCTGGAGATGGAATGGCTCTTAGGCTGGAGATTCAATTGACAAAGTGCTTAAATAGCAATTATAACTGTTCATAGGCTATTCATGGGTCAGTCTCAGTATTCATCTATTTTGGGGTATATTTCTCCTTCTCCTGTGAATTTTCGCTACATCTCAGGTTCTTCTACTCATCTTCCCAAAGTAACATAATTTCACATGATAGAATTTACAGTAGTCACTTTTTTCACTTTATAGGAACAAAATTATTCATTTGAAGGGCATCATAGAACAACAACAACAAAAAAAAAACCAAAGTGCAAATGGTGTACATGTTTTTATTGGTATGAGAAAATATGCCAAAGGAATTCAGGTTCCAAAATTGCTCTATTAAAATATCCCTTGGCTAAGGCAAAAGAAAAATATTTGGAAATACCACATGAAATTTTTCCCAAATTAATGTCAGACACCAAACCACAGAACCTGAAAGCTCAGAGAATAACAAGTAGCACAAATTCACCCCCCCAAAAACACATAGGTTTGTCATTATCAAACTACAGAAAATTAAAGATTTTTTAAAACATGAAAAAAAAACAGGGGAAGGGGTCACCTTACCTGCAGCAAAATAATAATGAGCATTACATCTGACTTCTCCTCAGAAACTGTGTAAGCAAGAGGAAAGTGAAGTACTCAAAGTGTTAAGAGGAAAAACAACACTGCCAACCTAGAATTCTACCCTGAAAAATATATTTCAAAAGTGGAAGATAAACCAGGCACAGTGGTATTCACCTGCAATCCCAGCAGCTCTGGAGGCTGAGGCAGGAGGATCACAAGTTCAAAGCTAGCCTCAGCAATGGTGAGGTGCAAAGCAACTCAGTGAGACCCTGAGTCTCACTAAGTAAATAAAACACAAAATAGGGCTGAGGATGTGGTTCAGTGATCCAGTGCCTCTGAGTTTAATCCCTGATACTCAAAAAAAAAAAAAAAAAGTGGAGGATAAATACAGGCTTTTCCAAACAAACAAAAGTTGAGAGAACGTGTTGCCAATATACCTGCCTTGCAAGAAATCTTAAAAAAAAATTCTTTAGAGAGAGGAAAATTCTATGGGTCAAATCTACACATAGAAAAGAAGAGCATCAAAGACTAAGTAAAAGTAAAACTTTTACTTTTCTTATTCTTGACTGATTAACAGATCAAAATAATAATAATAAAAATGATCAAAATAATAATAAAAATGATCAAAATAATAATAGTAAAAATGTATTGTTATATATATATATATATATATATGTGTGTGTGTGTGTGTGTTCATGTGTGCTTATATATAAGTGAAATGAATAATAGCAATGATATAAGGAACAGAAAAAAGATACTAGGATTAGTTTTCTATTATTAAAGCATTCCTACTACCTATGAAAGGGCATCATATTTGAAAATGGGCAACTATTAAGAACAAAATTTAAAAGAAGATATTCTAAGAAAGAAGAGAAAATTGAATCATATATTTTGTTCAATTATATGACTTTGCTCAACAAAATGCAGGAAAAATGCAGAAACCACAATTAAAAACAAAGAACAAGGGCAAAAAATAGAAAATATTAATTAATATGGTAGATATTCATCTGTATCAATAATCACTTTGAACATGAATGGACTAAATGCAGTAGTTAAAAGAAAGAAATTGTCAGAGTGGGTCAAAAACAATACTCAACTATACATTGCCTACAAGAAATCTACTTGAAGGACATATTGAATAAAAGTTAATTATGGAGAAAATATAGGCGCTAATTTTTTTAAAGCAAGGATAATGATATTAATTTCAGACAAAGCAGATTTTAAAGCAAAAAAAAAAGTCAAAGATAAAGAGGAGCACTACATAATGATTAAGAGGTCAATTTGCTAGGAAGACATAACAGTCCTTAACGTGTATGACCTAACAACAAAGCAATAAACCACATGCAGCAAAATCTGATAGAACTTCAAGGAAAAATAGATGAATCCACTATTATAGTTGGTGACTTCAACATCACTGTATCACAAATGGACAGATCCATGATCAATGCAGCAGTACACACCTATAATCTCACCAATTCAGGAGGCTGAGAAGGGAGGATCACAAGTTCAAGGCCAGCCTCAACAACTTAGCAAGACCCTAAACAACTTAGTGAGCACCTGTCTCAAAATAAAAAATAAAAATAAAAGGATAGGGATGTAGCCCAATGTTAAGTGCCCCTGGGTTCAATCTGTGGTACCAAAAAAAAAAAAAAAGAGAGAGAGAGAGAGAGAGAGAAAGAAAGAAAGAACAGATGCACCAGGTAGAAAATCAGTAAAGACATAGCTGAACTCAACAATACCAGCAATTGGATTCAATTGACAACTATAGATCACTTTATCCAACAACAGCAGAATATACACTCTTTTCAGGTTCATCCCTATAGACTACATTCTGGGACATAAAACACACTTCAACAAATTTTAAAAGGGGATAGGATTGTGGTTCAGCAGTAGAGCGCTCGCCTAGCACGGGCAGGGCCTGGGTTCGATCCTCAGCACCACATAAAAAAAATAAAGGCATTGTGTTATATCCATCTACACCTAAAAAATAAATAAATAAATATTTAAAAAGAGGCCTTGCTAAAAAAATAGTTATCCTACAATATCTCTCCTCAGCCCAGAATAAAGTTAAACTAAAAAGCAATAACAGGAAGATAACTGGAAAATCCCCAAACCACAGAGAGATTAAGCAACATACTTCTAAATGGCATGTGTCAAGGAAGAAATCTCAAAAAAAATTTTTTTTTAATATTTTGAACTAAATGAAAATGAAACACAATACAAATCTGTGTGATATAATGAAAGCTGTGCTGAGAGGGACATTTGTATAACATCGAATATATATATATATATATATATATATATATATATATATATTAGAAAAGAATACAGATTTTAAAATCAATGAAGTTTTACCTTAGAAAAGTAAGAAAAAAGAAATCCAAATTAAATCAAAAGTAAACAGGAAAATGTTAATTAACATATTGTTATTATCAGAACAGAAATCAATAAAATTAAAAACAGAATATCAATACAGAAAACCAACAAAACCAAAAAACGTTCTTTTCAAAAACTGAATAGAATCAATTTACCTCTAGCCAGATTAAGAAAAAAAAAGAGAGAATGAAAATTACTAGTAGCAGAAATGAAAAAGAGAACATCACTACAGATCTCCTGGACATTAAATGGATAATTTTTTAAATACTATGAACAGTTCTCTGCCCACAGATATGAGATCCTAGATTAAATCAACCAATTCCTTAAATGACACAGACTACCAAAATATACACAATAAGAAATGGACAATCTGAATAGGTCTTATTTAATAAAGAAATTAAATCAATAATTAATAATCTTTCAAAACAGAAAGCATCCAACCCAAGTGGGTTCACTGGTAAATTCTAGCAAACATTTAAGGAAGAAGTTGTAATAATTCTCTGTACTCTCTTTTAGAAAATAAAAACAGAACTATTTCTTAACTCTGTAAGGGACAGCATTACTGTAATATCAAAACCAGACCTACACACTCAAGCAAAGAAAATGTCCCTCATAAATATATATGGGGAAATACCCAACAAAATATTAGCTAATTGAATCCAACAATACATAAAAAGAATTATACAACAAAATCAAGTAGAATTAATTCTGTATATACAAGTCTGGTTCTACACATAAAAAAACTAATGTAATTCATCACATCAACATGTTGAAAAAAATCCCATGACCATATCAACATATGCAAAAACAAGCATTAATAAAATCTAACACCTATGAATGATAAAAGCTCACTAAACTAGCAATACAGAGAAACTTCCTCAGCTTGATAATGAATGTCAACAAAAGAACCTACAATTAACATCACACTTTTTTTTTAATTCTCTTTTTTTTTTTACTTTTTTTTTATTGGTTGTTCAAAACATTACAAAGCTCATGATAAATCATCTTTCATACATTTGACTCAATTGGATTATGAACTCCCATTTTTACCCCAAATACATTTTGCAGAATCGCTAATATGCCATTATGTAAAAAGGTGAGTGTGTAACCGATGTGATTCTGCAATAACATTACACTTAATGGTAAGAAACTCAAAGATTTCTCACTAAGATCAGATTTGAGGCACAGATGTCCCCTCTTACTACTTCTTTTAAGCATCATATTGGAAGTCCTTGCTAATGCAATAAGATAATAAAAGTAAATAAATGTATACAGGTAGGGAAGAAGGAAATAAAACTGTACTTATTCTCAGATGACATGATCATTGATGTAGGAAATCCAAAAAAAAAAAAAAAATCAAGAAAAAACACCTGGAACTAATAAGCAATTATAGGAAGTTTGCAGAATACAAAGATACTATACAAAAGTCAGTAGCTTTCCTATGTATCAGCAATGAACAAGTGGATTTCAAAATAAAAACACAATATCATTTTCATTAGCACCCAATAAATGAAATACTTTAGTATAAATCTAACAAAAAATATATATATATATGATATATATGAGGAAAGCTACAAAACTCTGATGAATTAAATCAAAGAACTAAATAAAAGGAGAGCTTGTCCATGTTTGTGGGTATAAAGACTCAATACTGTCAAGGTGTCAATTCATCCCAACTGATCTATAGGTTTAAAACAATCCTAATCAAAATCTCATGAATTTATTACCCAGAATAGCCAACATAATATTAAAGAAAAAACATAGAGGAGTGATACTATGTAACTTCAAGACCCATATTAAGACAGTATGGCATAGTTGAAGAAGTAGATCAATGTAACAGAGTAGAGAGCACAGAAATAAACCCAAATAAATGCAATCAAAGCAACACAATGTCTTTTCAACAAATGGTGCTGGAATAACTGGACATCCACATAATTAAAAGATGAGTCTAGGTATAAACACTACATCCTTAGCAAAATTTAACTCAAAAGACTATAGACCTAAATGTAAAACTATAAAACTCATGTGAAATAACATAGGAGAAAACCTTTATGATCTTGGGTATGGCAATAACTTTTCAGATACAATAATAAAGTCATGATCCACATAAGAGAATTACTAAACTAATTCATTAAAATTAAAGACTGTTCAATGAAAAACAAAAACACTGTCAAGAGAATAAAGTCACAAGCTAGGTATAAATATTTTAAAACGACATATATAATAAAACACTATTGTCTAAAATATACAAAGAACCCTTAAAACTTAACAATAAGAAAACAAACAACCCATTTTTAAATGGGCCAAGACCTTAATAGACACCTCATAAAAGAAGATACAAACACAGCAAATAGTCATGCAAAGAAGCTCCATATCATATGTCATCAGGGAAATGAAAACTGAAACAACAATGAGAAACCACTACACAACTATTAGAATTGCCAAAGTCCAGAACAGTGATAGCACCTACTGCTAGTGAGAATGTGGAACAACAGGAGCTCTCATTCATCACTGGTGGGAATGCAAAATGGCACAACTACCTTGGAAGACAGTTTGGCAATTTATTATAAAACTAAACATGCTCTTACCATATAATCCAACAACTGCCCTCCTTTGTATTTACCCCAAAAGTTGAAAATTTGTATGGCCATACAAAAACTTGAGCATGGGTGTTTATGGCAGCTTTATTCTTATTTGTCAGAACTTAGAAGCAACAAATTGTCCTCCAATAGATGAATGGATAAACAAAATGTGGTATATCTAGATAATAAAATATTACTTAGCAATGAAAAGAAAGAAGTTATGGAGTCCTGAAAAGACATGGAGAAACTTCATGTTACTGAGCAAAAGTCTACAAACTTTATAATTCCAATTATATGCATTCTGGAAAAGGCAAAATCATGGAGATAATTAAAAGATCAGCAGTCATTGCCAAGATTTTTTGAGAGTAGATAGGCAGAGGCTTTTTAAGACTGTGGAAATAGTCTATATAATACTATAATGATGGATATATATCAAACCCATAGAATGTACAACACCAGTAGTGAATTCTAAGGTCAATTCCAGGTGATAATAATGTGTCAATGTAGGTTCATCAAGTGTAACAAGTACACACTTTGATGAGAGATGTTGAAGATAGAAGAAGCCATGTATGTATGGGTAAGGGGGAGGGGAGGCATCCAGATAGTTTTCTCTCAAATTTGTGATGAACCTAAAAACTGCTCTAAAAAATAAACTCTTTTATAAAAATTAAAATAATTAAAAATAACTCAGCTTTATAAGCAAAAAGAATGAATCCACTGACAAGTTCAAGGACAGCTCTCAGAACAGTCCCTTTGTGGCACCAGAGACTCCCAATTTGATGCTTAGAAAATTCACATGAAATTACCCACCATGATTAGGAACAAGAATGCCTACAGTACTCAGTGGGAAAAAAACTTAAACTTTCTGAGTGTGCCTCTGGTGCATGTCTTTGTAACCACCTGGTGTAGTTCTAAAGATGTAGAATTCAAGAGCTCAAAACCTCTATGTTCTTTGAACATCTCCAAATGTTTTCCATATAACTTTCTGATATGTGTTTTTAATATATTCTAGTTATTGTTTGCTTGAGTTGGATTGAAATAATCCTTTGCCAGAGAGCAGTATTCCTCAGAGTAGCAAAAAAAAATTACTTGATTTTGTGTCCACTTTTGTTTTTTTACTGGAATTTTGCAATGCTCTTCTACTTAGAAAATCATGGTCCAAATCATCCCCAATTTTCAGGAAAAGCAGAGAGAACAAATTATCAAATTAGCATAGTTCTCAGGACTTTTGAACTTCCCATGAACCAAAGTACTTTCATTTGTTTTAATAACAATGAAATTAACTTCTCCTTGAGTTCATACTCTTGTCTTCAAATTATACTGTTGCATGATCTGAGAATATCAGCTCTAATTCCATACTCTGTTTTAAGTAGACCTAACTAAATATTGCTAGGTATTCATGCTGTGTACTTGGTCTGATCATCAACATATGTGAGCTACCCTTTTTCAACATCCTCCTAAAAAAATTCTTGCATAACATAAAACTTAGAGACGTGGTGCCCTGAAAGAGACATCAGGGAAAGATAGCTTTTGAATTTCAATTCAATGAGCCTCCCTACCTTATAATATTTATAACTAACATAGCAGTAAAATTGAAGATGTTGATTCTTAGACTCATGTCCTTAAATTAAGGAGGAAACTTCTATCTTTGAATAATTAAAAGACTCTCCCAGCCAGAATCTTTAAGCTAAGGATTCTTAGCAATCCTCCAAAATCTGACAGTCTTCAGAGGCAGAGTTTCCACCCAAAATCTGTGAATCAAAATCTTTGATGTTTGTATGAGATGTCAACAGCCTCACCCAAAGCTATGGAATAAGACCATGAATTACAACACTTTAATTTACATTCTTTGACTCTTTTTCTAGTTGTCTTGTTACTTCTTTTGCCAGCTTTAAGACTAACTGTGTTGCCCAGAAAACATCTATTTAATGTTGTTTTTTTACATGCTTAATTACATAGTTCCAATATACTTACGAACTAGCTAAGCACACAGCCACTCTTACTGTTGGGTTTATATAAATTTTCCTTTGGAAGTCACCCATCTTCCCTTGGTACCAGTACTTTATAACTATTGGTTTCCTGGGTAATTTGGTTCAACCATTAAGGAAATTTAGATGGCAAATACAACAGACAAGCAATTCAGAAATCTAAAATGTCCTATTACACTGTATGATGAAAGCGAGGCTTCTATCTCTCCACCAAATAGTGGAAGACCTTTGTGAGAGCTAAATTTTATAACCAATTGCAAAACATAGAACATAAAAAAGAACTAGAATATGTATATTTGAAAGTAATGTCACTCTCACAGACCTTACAAGACTCACTACACAAGTTGCAAATACTTTTGTTTTAGATTGTTTGGTTTTGATATGTATATTTATATTTATTGCATGGCACCAGACCATTCTTAATGAATAGCCCTAAAATTTTACATTACTATTTAAGACACCATATGGGTATTTGGTACAAAACATTAATTTCAGTCCTCAACAACGTATTGGATTTGCTACATAAAAGTCCATTGACTTACAAAGTAGATGGAATTGTTTATTTTTTATTTGAAAGACCTCTATATTAAGTGAAAATAAAGCATATTGCTGAATAATGTAAATGAGACACATTGATAAAATATGTATGTAGAGAAATATTTTCATTTCCAGAGAATATTTTAATTACTTCAATATGCCTGTTTGGGGGATATAGTTCCTGATATTACTCAGGACCCCCTCAGAAAAAGAAATTATAGGTAATTCAAGAAGTAGGAAAAATTTAAGAACCAATACCCTAATCACTCAAGGGGATTTCTTTTCTTAAGCCTCTTAACTTCATGCTTTACAAGAGGTTCAGAAGGTACTACTATGAGTCATAGAACAAGGAAGCTAGACATGTCTCAAGGCTTTAGAATTTACTGAAAATTTCATGAAATTGGTCAGGAAGTGATTCAAAATTAGACCTCCTTTAGATATGACATTGGCTCTTTTAAAAAGTGTTGTTTTAAAGAAGGAATATTGTACTTTCTTTTTTTGGGGGGAGGGGTTCTCAAATATTACTAAAAGGTACAGAAGCTAGCATTTTAAAACCACAAAATTAGATAATATGCCTAACAACCCTATATCTTGTGGTTTGGAAATAGTATCCATCTCCCTTGGTTGAATTTGGCCATGCTTTCTTAGTTGAGAAGATACTGCAAATTCTCACCATTATCCATCCTTCAGTATTTATCTGTGATGCAATGCTCAGATGTATGAAGCCCAGTCTTAAATGCAGCTATGTAGCCACCATTCAAAGGACCCAACAAATAATTATCCAACAAAAAGAACAGAAAAAAATATGATGCTTCTACATAGAAATAGCCACTCTGGAAACTTGACATGCAGTCTTATTCACATAGATAGTTAGCTAGAGGTGAGCAGAACAGGGGAAGAGGGAGATAGAGGAAGGGAATGGCTGTAAAAGACCCCTGACCGTTAATTGACCAAGAAATACCAGTCTTCTTGCACATTCCAGAAAGAAGACTAGCATTCTCTCCCTAGATTTGTGGGCACACATCAAGTTCCCAAGGTCATGCATGCACCCACAGGATGTCCCTGTGTTATCTGATCATTATATGACTTTCTACTGATAATGGTAGGCCAGAAAGGGCAAAAGTGACCCAAGTAGGCAGACACATGTCCTTACTTTTTACACAGCACAGGTGTATGACTTCCCCACAATGGTCAGCACCACTCCAAGGTTTCATATCACCGCAAGTTTCCACCCCCCCTCCTAATAAGACCCTGAAGTTTAATCATTTTGAGAGATTTCAGTCCCTAACCAATGTACCCACCCCTCTCTCTGGGGCTTCTCTTGCTTTACTTTGCCTTTTCCTCATCTTAAAATAAACACTATCTCTGCCTTGCTATATCTCTGTTTCTGCTCAGAGGTAATTGCCCAAATTTTAGGCATTACACCCAAGAACCAATGACCAATCCACAGTGGACCCTCAACCTCCAGATCTTCTCATACAATAGTAAACATACAAAGTGATCACAGATGCTGACCATCTATTCTGCTCAAGCTGAAGAATGCCCATAAGTGAATGGAAGACACCAGAACTAAAACCATACCTGTCCACACAGCTGACTATCTGCATTAATTTGCGTATTGTTCCAGGCAGTTCTTGCAGAAGAAGATGAAGTTGCAAATAATGTAATTCAAACAGTACATTACTCAACTTTTTCTCATTAGAGTAAATACCCTCTTTCAAGACAATAGCTCAACCAACTCATCAAATTCCTACTTACTCCTTAAGACTCACTTCAAAATCCTCACTTTGCTATGTATACCAATTTAAAATAATTATTATAATTTTGCCTAATTCTTTAACAAAGCTCCCCATGTTAAAAGACCTATTTTGAACCAGATCCCAAAACATCATAAAAAATCTCACCTTTCCTTTCTACACTTCAAGTTATTACTAAACTTTGTCAATATAGGATCTCCTGTTTTTAGTCAGCTTCTTTGCCACTTCAACTAAAAGATCTGATGGGAACAATTTTAGAGGATGAAAAGTTTATTTGGGGGATCACAGTTTCAGAGGTCTTGGTCCATGGACAGCAGACTCCATTCCTCGGGGCTCTAGTTGAGGCTGAACATAATGGCAGAGTGTGTAGCAGAGGGATGCAGTTCACATGATAATCAGGAAGCAGAAAGAAATCTGGCTCCCACTCGCCAGATTCAAATATATACCCCATAGCCAAGCCCCCAATGAACCTCTGCCTCCAGCCATACCCACCTGCCTCCAGTTACCACTCAGTTAATCCCATCAGGGATTAATTCACTGATCAGGTTAAGGCTATAACCCAATCAATTCTCCTCCAAACCTTACATTGTGTACAGATCCAAGGAGCTTTTGGGGGACACATCCAAACCATAATATCCCCCCTAGTCCATAAGCCATAAACTCAGAAGTACTTTATTAATAGACTTGTGGGATGGTATTTTGGAAGAACCAACATTCAAAGCCACCTTAAAGTTTGGCACCTTGTTTTAGCAAAATAGAAGTGTGTCATGTTGCAACAGAAGCAGAACCCTGAGCCAATTTTGATGTGAGTCTAATGCCCAAGTCTGGGCATTAGATTTCTAATGTTCATAAATAAACAAAATAGATATGTATGATTCAATCCAAAGCTAGAATTGAAAATGTCTATTAAAAAGAACCAGTAGGATTGAATCACCATGTTTTCCAAGAGGCCCACAAATGATAGAAGTATAGTAAAAGCAATTTTTGATGCTGAGCAAAATAATTTTAAAATGGGATATCAAGGCTCCTTACCCATGAGCAGCTCATATAATTATTTCAGGAAAGTAAATAGATGAATACATAAATAGCTACCATGATGTAAGCTGTATAGGTAGCAAAATAATGCTTCACAGTCCTAAAGGAGACTGTGTATCAAAACAGACATTTCCACTTTTCTCTTTTTATATGTATTTTTAGTTGTAGATGAACACAATATCTTTATTTTTTTTTATTTAGTTTTTTAATGTGATGCTGGGAATGAACCAAGTACCTCATGCGTACTAGGTAAGTGCTCTACCACTGAGCCACAACCCCAGCCCCATCTCCACTTTTCTTAAGAAGATGTTACTTACTAAAGCTTTCAAGTTTATAGAAAGATTTTTGTTTTTGTTTTTGTTTTACAATTGGGTCAAGAGTTTTCAGTCCCTCTCAATAAAGTGAACTGTCATCAGTCAGTTCTGGAAAAACTAAAAGAGTAAAAAGGATAAGAAAACTAACAAAAATAAGAGGAAGAAGAGACCATGAGAAATCCTAGGACAGACTGAAGGCAGTTGTAAACTGGGTGGGGAAAGGTGACTGTAGTCTGGGCCAGAGAATAGAAAGAACAGGTCAGAATTACATATCAGACAAACTCAGCCAGACAAAGGACGCATATCCTAGGACAAACTATTGAGTTCTCTGTTAAGGGAGAAAAGTCAGGGACTTAAAATGCTAGAAGAGGAAGGACAGCTGAAGCCAATTAGGGGTTTCAGGGAGTCCTTGGGTCTGTACACAATTGATTAAAATAAGCCCCATCATTTACTGCTTTAGGAAAGAGTGTTCAGGCAGATCTGGTGAGGGTCTGACGTCATGGGAGTAGGGTGAATGTCATGGTCTTTTATCACCTTCAACTGGTTAGAACCAGTTATGATGAAACAGCAAGACAGTGATATCCTCTAGACAACTGTTGCATATAGAGGAAATTTTCTTTTACAAAACATCTTTATAAAAGGCATAAAAAGTTTTGAGTGCTTCTTCTACCTCTCCTTTCTTTAGCTCAAGAGAATTTCTGCCTGCCCAATGAATGCCAAAATTTGAAAACATAGCCCAGGTTGCCAGTGTCAGCAGGAAATATCAGGGCAATGCAAAACCACTTCTGGGGCAGAAGTTGATGGAAAAAAACAAACAAACATGGAATCAATCATTCTCTCCAAATCTGGGGACTGATGGAGACTGGCTTCTTCTAAGGACAAAAGGTACATCCATGATGAGAGTAAGTCAGTCAGCATCAGAAATGGTCAGCAAGGATCCTGCAGTTCCCGGGGCTTTTCAGCATAGGGCCCAACACTTCCCTCCTCAAACCCTCCTGAGGATTACAGAATGACCTTTGGCCCCTCCCACACTCCCACCGCAAAAGAACCTCAGCTCCAAGAATATTTAGACACCTAAGGACGTCAGCAACTTGAACAACACATAACCAACTAAAGTGAAAATGTTGAAACAGGTATCATAAGAATATATAATAAATAAATAGATAAAGTGATAAATAAATTTAAAACAGAAATAAGAATTTTTTTGTTTGTATGTCCTTTGCCTCTCCACCCAGTGCTGGGGATGGAACCCAGGGCCTTGTGCATGCTAGGCAAAAACTCTACCACTAAGCTATGCTCCCAGCCCAAGAAGCTTTTTAAAAAGCTGAACCAATTCCTTAAAAATGTATATTAGAAATTTAACAAAAATCTGACCAATATCAGATCCTTAAAGACCAATGATATAATTGGGGGGGGGGGCAGGGACAGCATGCTATTTACTTCTAAACCAGTTATGTGTAGTGTTACAGATAATCCAGTTGTGAGTTAAAATTGTTTTAAACAATTGGAATTGTGAGTCACAGCTAGGATTGAGAGATTCTGCTTATGCTCTGTTTCCCCATTTCCCATATACACTAAAGAAAAAGAAAACACAAAAGCCTTGCTGGCATCTATTTGAAAAGAGAGGAAAAGAAAGATTTCAGAATCTAAAATTTGGTTTTCTGTATTGAAAGCATATTGCTATTATTATAAAAGAAAATTTTATTTCCAGAAAAGAGTCAGTTTTTCTTCTCTTACCTTGGAAATGAGAGAGACCACTTAGTTGTAACAGTTCATTGATCTCAGATTTTATCTAAACCCACAGCCACTAAGAATCAATGCTAAGTGAGCAATAGGTAATATTTCCCCATGCCTGTACTTGATTTCTGCAATTACATTCATTTAAATTGAATTTACACATTGCAATGCACCAATGTAAGGAAGCTTTTGCTTTTTTTGTTTTATTTTTGAATTGAATTCCCAGTATGTTTTCTACTCTGCATAAATGATCCATAGCAAAACCACACAAAACCTTTAGACATAACTTCCTTAGAAAAACAATCTGAAATAACTGTAATTGTGATCAATGGAAAATGCCAATAGAATTGTCCAAGCATTATCCACAGAGATACATAACAAACCAAGAGTGTTTATAAGAAAAATTATATCTCTAATGACTCTGAAATATGATACATATAAAAACTCAATTCTGTTCAGGATTCTATCTTTTAGTTTCTGATCCTATACAAATAATTTAAAAGATGATAAACAAAGCAACACTGAACACCTAACCTTCCCTTACCATACTCCAATTTGAGACTCTTTTAGGGTTCCCTGCTTAGTGAATGTCATCATATCCCTTCAAGCCAAGAAGTCATCCCTGACACATCTCTACCCCCATACCTAGTCCTTTCCAAAACCCTATGGGTTCGCCTCCTGGTTATCTCTAGGATTTTTCTATTACTGTCCCCTGTCACCATTATGAACCAAGTTATTCTCATTTCTGGATTTGACTACTGTAGAATCCTATCTCCTAAAATCCACTGATTCATATTTGAATGCATTCTTGAACTGCAACCAGACAGAACTTTCCTGATTAAAAGCTGATATGTCCCATATCCCCATACCTTGTAGTCAAAAACTAAATAAAACAAAAAGCACCTAAGCAATCTAAATTAAGAGCTAAATATTTCCTTCCTAAGCAAGTAAACACCTGCAAGTGAAGAAATTCACAGGTAATCCACTGTGGGCAGGGAGAACTCAAGAGGTGTTTAAGTACTAGAAGGGGAGAATTCATGGTGTTTGTACTAATTAAGCATTGAAAACCAACACTCTAGATTGGATAAAATGAGCCCAGGGGTTTTTTGTAGAGTTGGTTAAAATAAGTGAGTCCCACTGTTCATTGTTGATGAAAGAGTCTACAGTTAGATCTAATAAAAGTCTGATATCCTAAGGTGGCAGGGCGGGTGGGCGGAGGGATTCATTCAAGTTCAGGGTCTTTTGTCAGCTTCGCTTGGTGAGAATCATCTGTGATGAAACAACAGTTTCATGAAAGTACCATTATTTGGGGCTAACATTTTTTTTTTTTAAATTACCTCCCTCATTTCCAGTTTCTAGTTATTCTCTGATCTTATCCTTTTCTCTAGTTCAGTCATGGTCCTCTTCAATCCCTACATATATTTCCCTTGTTTCTTTTCTAGATATCTTGTACTTTTCCCCCTGCACTAAGAAATACTGTTCCTGCCAATGCACTCGGTTTCGTTGTCTTGGCATTCTTGAGATCTCAGTCCAACTATCATTTCTTTCAGGAAGTTTTCCTTTTCCCTCTAGGGCAGGTGAAACTCTCATGACATAGCTGCCAACAAAGCCTGTTTCTATTTTTTAGGATATTTATCTCAGTTTATTCCGTCAGTGGGTTGAGTTAGTTAATGCATATCTCTTCCCCTTAATTAAAAGCTACCTGACAACATTTCTTATTGCTCACCACTATGGATGCCAGTGTCTTCCCATATGCCAAACAGAATCAATGCTCACAAACAAAAAATGAATGAATATATTGTTGGATAGAAAGATGAGTGTTTCTTTACTAGTGAGGGGTTCAGACTACAAAATAGAAGAAAGGAAAATTTATCAAAGTCTTATTCTTTTTTTGTATAAGATTGAATTTTAAGGATATGAAGAAACTTGATCTATGGTTTAAATAAAAAATTTGGTAATATGAGAGAAGCAATGAAAAGAAAGAAATCACAGTCTCAGTTATTTCATTACACCTGCCATGAACTCCAGATCATGAAAGTCATTCTTGGACTATCTTACCACCTACATAACTTGATACTGTCATTCTAATATCATCCTCAGGCTCAGAGTGGTTATACTTAAATCTACATTACCAACCACAATTCTCAATTTTATTATTTTTTGTCAATTGAGGTCACAAGTCTAATGTTAATTAAATAGTCATTTAATTATTTCTGTACTTGTGCCTTTTGTTTTTAAACCTTCAGCTGGTTCTGTTAGCCATAGTAAATCCATTCTCTAAAAAACAGGTTTGTGTAAATATGCTTTCATTAAATGGACTAATGCAAATGGACTTCAGAGAGAAAAAAAGATACCTATAGTTATATATGGTGTTAATGACAATAAAACAATTGTGAAATAACTGAAGCTCAAAATACTGTCTGAGTTTATGGAGTATGCCTTTACAATAAGAATTATAAAATTATAGGAGGAAAATTAGATCATGTACTTCATTAAGCTATCATCTTCTGCTACTTATAGTCATTATCACTAAGCACTTTTTAGAAATTGCATTACCATTATACATGACAGATTAAACCCAAGTTTATTTTGAGTCCCTTCTGAATGACAGTGAAGGAAGATAGCCTGCAAAGACAAAAAGAATAGAGTTACCACTAGTTTAGAAGCTGGAAAGCAGGTACATGGATGATGGTACTGACTTACGAAGTCAAAAAAGCATAAATTTAAGCCTAGAGGAAGAAGCCAGCAAGGAGCAAGTCAGTTCTCACCCTCCCTTCAGAACTTCTGAGGGGTTTCAGAATTAGAAGTACATAGAGCATCAGGATGGCTTGGGATAGAGCTGTAGACAATAGAATTTGTTAAAGGAAACTATAAATTGCAGTGAGATTCTCAAATCCCCCTCCACAACCAAAAAGTAAGTTCACTCTCCCACTCTGCAGAAATTACTCTCAGGGGAGATTATCCTAAGAACTCTGGTTTTGGATCTGCTAAGGGCAGAAGTACCATAATTAAAACAAAGAAATTGACTCAATATCTGTGGAAGTTCCAGAGCTCCCTTCCCCCATTTGACTCCAAAAACACTGGCAGTCAAGTTTGTATCCCTTAAGGCAAAAAATTAGAAGGAAGTGCCCAGGACCAACATCTCTCCAAAAAATGTCAGTATATATACTGACATTTGAGGATTCCTCAAAGAAAGGGCTCCTAACATCCTATGCCAGTCAGTAAACACCAACTTTTAAATTTAGAACATTATAGTGTATCATTCTTAACTGTAGACAACCAAAAAGCATTTGTCAAAATTCTATCATTCTTTTAAAGCTCTCTTTGGTCATTTTCTCAATCAATGAGAGTTTTCCTATGTCATCAACATAGTGTGGCGTTAACTATAATAATTAACAACATGCATTTTTGTATAGTGATTACATATGTCAACATCTATTAAGTGTGTGCTGTCCTTAATAGCAGGGACTTATCCACATGCATAGCTACCTCCTAAACAGCCACTTAAATAGCTAATATTTTCTTCAAATTTAACATGTCTAGCACTGAACTCATTCTCCTGCTTTCCATACCATGTTTCACCAAATGTTACTTCCATCTCTCCAGTTGCCCTTGTCCCAAATCTAGCCTCTCTTCTACTTCATAACCTTTCACAAATTTTCTTCATTCTACTTTTTATATATATCACAAATATATTTCTGTCTTCACTCCTTACTAAAACACTTCAGTGGCTTCCCATCCCACCTGAAATGAAATCTGAACTCCTTAAAAGAAACTAATGATACCTAGCACAATCTGGTTTCTGCCTCCTCTCCAGCTTTGAAGGCTCCATACTCTCCAGAATCAGAATCTTTTAAATTAAAGACTTCTCTCTACTTGGAATGCTTTTCCTCCCACTCTTCCTCTAACTCCTAATTATCACTCCCATCTCAGACAAGTTTTCTCCTCCTGCCCCAAAGTGTACCAGATACCCCATCATCCTCTCGTGTGGCAACCCATAGCACCCTGTACTTTCCCTTCATAGCATAAATGATGTGTAGATAACATTTATATATATGATTATTCATTTAATAGCTGCCTCATCTATAACCCATAAATTATGTGAAAGCATGAGAATTGCTGTTTGGCTGACTATTATATTCCCAGCTCAGGGTATAATCTATTGTAAGTACTCAAATACTTGTTGAACAAGTGAATGTCTATTGAATGAACGATGATGCTTTATTTACTTGAAAGTCCAATGCCTCTCAAGTGCAGGAACAGAGAATCTTTAATTCCTGGCAACAACATTGACGTGGAAGACAAAAGAAGGGATGAAAGATGAAATGGAGGTCTGCTGTGCCTAAGAAAAGGACAGAGCCACCAAAATAAGTAGGAAATTTAGAAAGGGATGTTTGGATAGGCAAATGATGGATTTGGGTTTGTTTGAGTATGTTGAGTTAGAGATGCTAATTTCATCCAGGTTTAAACTGTAAGTATGTAATTTATAATAAAGGTGTACAACTTTGAAAAGAGGCTGTAATTAGATAAAGCTAATTTTTGACAGTGGCTCGGGAGGCTGAGGCAGGAGGATTACACGTTCCAAGCCAGCTTCAGCAAAGGCAAGGCACTCAGCAACTCAATGAGACCCTGTCTCTAAATAAAATACAAAATAGGGCTGGATGTGTGGCTCAGTGGTCAAGTGTCCCCAGTACCAAAAAAAAAAAAAAAAAATATATATATATATATATATATATATATATATATATATATATTAACAGTTTTTTGAGTCATTGAGTCATTTTAGTGGTGACAGTTCTTTCAATTTTATGAAAATTGAAAATTTCAATACATATATGTGTGTGTGTGTGTGTGTGTGTGTGTGTGTGTGTGTATATATATATATATCTTGGTCTTATCTTTTATAAAACTTGTCACACTTATAATGGCAGATTCAGGCTGGTCTTCTCCCACTAAGCTGTAAGTTCCGGAAAGACAGGATTGCTCTTTCCAGGAAGGGAGGCCCTTGGCTACTTACATGTAAGAATTCAGGGAACTCAGAGGTTAGGAAAGCTGAGTCTCAGGTTGTTGAATGGAGAAATATCCCCTTTTCTCCAACTGTAGCAACAACAGTCACTTTAAGAAATTGGCATTGCATGATGTCTCAGCTTTGTTCTACCAGTGGGATGAACAAATTGTTGTGAATCAGTCAGTTGGCTAGTAAGATAGTTACAATTAAATTTGTGGTTCCCAATCCAAGAACCTGTCTAGTGGGTGTGCAACTGCAATGCACATGTCTACTAAATATATACTGCAATCCACCCTGACTTAAAAACAGATTGTCCCACTACCTTATGGATGTAAGTTTGCCAATTTTGGAAATACTTTAAGGCTTTCAAGATATAGTTTGATAACAGAGGGACTCAGATTCTGATGTATCTACCCAAATACCTTCTCCCTCTGCTATTTTCTATATTCTGCTGTCTTCTCCCTCTACTTTCTTTCACAGAGATTTATATCCTATTAAGTCTTTAAAATTAATTTTGAAGCTCAAATTGTAGGCTTTTTGACTATGTTATATAGATGCAGCTCAAAGAACTTTCCCAGAAGTTCTATCAGAGGAAGTGATTTCTATGAGTAGTGTGTCTTCTATCTACAGATAATATGAGTTCTATTAGCTTACTTTAATGTTTTTATATGATGAAAACAATCAACATTATCTCCCTTTATTAATCTTTCTGCTCCTTGACTTCAATTAAATTTGCCAAAACATATGCTTGAAGCAAAAAGGCACATAAGTATTTCCCGAAATGAACTGAGAAGTACTGCTACATCATTCCCTGCTACTGGAAGATAAATTAATATGGAGCCTACTTTCAAACAAAAATTCAAGATTTCTACCATTAACAGTAACCCAGTGCTGATCTACTCTTAATTTTGTTTTACCTTTTTGTGAACTGTGCTATATTGTGAAACCTGAAAACCAATATTAAAGGCTAAATTATATGCCTGCATTTATATAAATTATATAATTGTTCATGTGGTAGATTATTATAAAACATTATCAATTCATAAGTTATAACAAACTTCTTTTCCAAAGAGTTATATAAAATACACATGGAATTGCTTCATTTTTAGTTTTTCCCCCACAGTACAAATCATTTTTTCTTGGTATAAGATGTCACTATCTCTCCGGCAGGTTAATCCCAGGAGGTTTAGCAACTGCAATTACTACATTTAAATATTCCACATATCTGTCAAGACTTAAAAGAATTCTGTAGTGTCAGTTTAAATATAAATATATAAAATTCTAGTTAATCATCACTTAAGGCAGTTTTGAAAACCACATTACTTGCTGCTGCAAATGTTAGTGTTACATTGTGTATGTTGTGTAGTTGGCTACATTGCAACTCTTTCTATTGATTTATTGGTTAAGAAAATGTCCATACTGATTCTGCCAGGCATAAGTGTTCTCTTTATACAGAAAATACATAGTTTCTCACTGAGGTAAACTTGTCAAGATCATTTCACCTAATCGTTGAAGAGAAAAGAACACCAGAAAAAATCACTTTGTGCTTTACGTAGAGCTCAAAGTGAGGTTGGAAATCTCATATAAATACAGTATTTCAAGAAAATGCTAGCAAAACATATTACAAGCTTTTCATTTGTTTCCTCTGCTTCTAAAGGAAACCTTTATATTTACCAGTGACCACACTAACGGTCAATAGCTTTCATTCTTCTTTTGCTTTTTAATGTAAGTGCAGATTTTGTGCATTTTGTAATTTCATCTTATAAACAGCTTCAATGGCCCTGCAATGAAAATCAAGCATTTTGATGGAATAGTAACTACAGCTACATAATTTTGCACCAGGATGGGTCATAGGGTTGCTATATTTACCTTTAAGTTAGATTTGTTCATGTGTCTGTATTTATTTATCCTACTTGAATAGCCCTTACAGTGAAGATAAAAGTGTAATTATTTTTATAACAATGAAAGATTCAGGGTGCCAGAACCTAATATCTTAGTGCCCAGCAACCATAACTAGCACCAGTGAATAGCACTTCAAGGCTTTTAATCTCCATGACAACCTACCTTGCGTTCTTCAATAAAATACCACTTTGCATGCATACAAACATATTCTTTACACAGTCTACCTATTAATAAATATCACCTGCTCTGAACATCAAGAAACCAGACTTTCCTTTTATAAAACTCTGAGTTCTCCCTATAAAACTAATTAATTGAACTCAGAAGGAACTTAATTTATATCTTTACATCTACAGCACACCTATGCAATAAGTCAGCAAGATTTTCTGAAATGCATGTTGAAACTGATACCTTCTCGAATTTGAAATGGTATAGAGATGCTACCCCCAAACCCTCTTGGTCATTGTACCAAAACGACTTTCTTGCAGTGAGTAGGTCATTTCACCATAGACCTAGTTGTCACTGATGTTCTGCTGTAGGGGGAACATACTACTGCAGGAGGAGGACTCGACGTTTTGTCACTCAAGTGTCAAAGACAACTCCCTAGTTTTTAGGGTAAGTCTCACAGGTTTGTTGATGTTCTGATTCTCACCTTCTCTCTTGGGACACAACTTTTGTTTGCTTTTACAATCAAGAATATTCTGGGAACAACTCGGAGAAAAACTCTGGAACTTCCTGATAGTGCTTATTCCTGCCCACCCTATTTAAAAGTACTGAGATAGAAAAAGAAGATAGAAGAGGAAAGCAGTATCTACAGTAAGACTGGAGCTTCTCTGTTCATCTGATTTATCTCTATCTCATTTTTCAAGGGGAACAGAACTAGTTTATTTAAGAGAATCTCAGCATCTTTTAAAAAATTGTCAGTCTAATCAGAGAATTCACAATATGCAGACCCTTGAGGGTTCTGGCCAAAATAGATGACAGTTTACTTTTTACATGGTGCTTTGTCTGATGAAGTTATTTCTTTTTTTGTGTCTCTGGTTCCTTTATGAAGTAGATGTTTGTTGTTTTCTTTTTAATTCTGTTGCCTACCTAAGAGACTAAGTGCTGTTAATTACTATACTGATCATATGAGACTCTTAATAAATTTGGAAGAACTATTTTGAAAATTTCATCTAAGGAAAACAACTAAAGGAATCTTTTTTAAATAAATATAAATCAAAAGATAAATCCAACTTTCCTGAACTAGCATTTTCTTTCCAGTTAACAGTTTAGCTGTATAGATACTGAATTATTCTCCTGATGCCAATAATTTTCCTAACATTATAGTATCAGCTTCCCCCAACTAAAATAAGAAGCAAAGTCTCTTCCTGTCTAGATAATTCCAAATAGGCTGTATCATCATATTTGCAGGACACTCATTTTGCTGTTACCTGAACAGGATGGCATGTCTATTTTCCTGTCTTCTCCACCACCATGGCAACATTCTGAGGATCCTTAGGTTCACGCTACTCATTCTATCAAACAGGCAGGAAAGAATCAGAAGAAGCAATTATGCACTCTAACAAATTCTAACAAACATTTTATTAAAATCATTCATTGTTTTCTTTGAATTTTGCAAAACAGCCAATTTAAATAACATTTTTATTGTACCGTATGCCTGGATTGTTTTTCCTGAATTGGCTGGTTATTTTGTTATGTAAAAATACTTTCAAGTGTACTAATTATCATATGACTATGGCAGACAACCAGGCAACCAGCTTTTTCAGGGTTCTGAATACTTACACAACTAGGTATACTTTATAAAACACCATGAATCTAGTGTTGAGATTTGTGTAGCTCTCTAACAATGATGGGTTTTTTGTTTGTTGGTTGGTTTGTTTATTTGTTTACTGGCAGCCCCTCAACTATACTTTGACCTCCTAGAGAGCCAGAAGTGTATATCTCCTAATGGTCTCTATTTTAAAACAGTAACCACCATAGAAAAAGTGTCTCACAAATGTCTGTTTAATTGAACCAAGTTGAATTCCTAATAAAAGCACTTTCAAGCACAACATTCTTTTTCTTTTAATTGATTAAAAAAATGACAGCGGGATGCATTACAATTCTTATTACACATATATACCACAATTTTTCATATCTCTGTTTGTATATAAAGTATGTTGACACCCAATTCGTGTCTTCATACATGTACTTTGGGTAAGGATGGCCATCACATTCCACCATCTCAAGCACAACATTCTAATCTTTAAATTTTAGTGCCTTTCTTGCTTGCTATTGAATTAGAAATCTTCTGCATTTAGGAAATTTTAAAACCGGTCCACTTAAGCAATTTCCAATTGCTTTGATCAGTACATTAAAATCAAGTATCAACATTTCTATATTCGTGTCTTTAAATGTTGCTACAAATAGTAATAATGCATCAGCAGCAGTAGTCTCATTCGCTGACAATACCATGGTGAGAAAAGCACTATAGTAAGACCTGCTAACTCTGATTGAAAAGAAAATAGCATTTCCCCGGCTTATTTGTTTTTAGGTGAATATAATTCTTAACAAAAATGTGCCCACCAAAATAAGGTTTTATAGGTATAGAAATCTAAAAGCAACCATCAGAATGCCATGTGATTTCCTGTCTGCTTTTAGGAAAAATAAAATCACAACCTCCCAAAACCAACATTCTAGACTCTGGAAAGTATCCATAGAAGGAGACATTAGGATATTAACTTGTTATACATTCTTATGATTCACCGCACTTACACACAGCCCAAATCACAAATTCAGCTAAACCATAAACTTAACATTTCCTGCTTAGCCTTCAACATAGCAGTAAGATGTCTTGTTATATAAGGGATATAATAATTCTCAGGCCCTTTTGACATTGTTTACTGCAAGACCAAGAATTTAGAGCCGCAATTGTTCTTACTACCCCAAAATTCACTATCCAACCAGACAGCAATTTAATGTTTTCATTTCTGGTGATCCATTTGCCACGCTCATGTGAGACTGGGTTTTACCAAAATGAATGAAGTACATAGGCAGCCCTGTCTCCACTCCTGTGTTTCTGCAGAATTTCTAGTTAATTTTTGTACTGCAAACTGAAATACTCTTTCAGGTCGTACAGAGATACCATACTTTCTAGCACCAAAACCTTAATTTTTAGTGTTGCCAGTTATCATGGTATAAATGCTGCTACCATGGTTTATGTCCGGTTGCCAACATTGGGTTACTGGCAGGAAGTTGGGAAGGTGCACATAATATGTTCCCCTGAATCAATACCAATAGCCAATTCCAACACACCATACTGATTGCTGATACTATTGAAAAATATTTTTTTCTTTATAAAGTAATTGGGATAGAAAGTTGGAAATCATTAAAAGTTTTTAAAAAGTACTAAAATAGCCTGAAATTCTAAATTTCAGTGATATTGTTAATTCTAAACGTTAGTGATACACATTGTTAATGTGATATATATATATATGAAGAATACAAACAACAATAAGTGTTGGCAAGGATGTGGGGAAAAAGGCACACTCATACATTGTTGATGGGATTGCAAATTGGTACAACCACTCTGGAAAGCAGTATGGAAATTCCTTGGAAAACTTGGAATGGAACCACCATTTGACCCAGCTATCCCACTCCTCAGTTTAGACCCAAAGACTTAAAAACAGCATACTATAGGGACACAGCCACATCAATGTTTATAGCAGCACAACTCACAATAGCTAAATTGTGGAACCAACCTAGATTCCCTTCAATAGATGAATGAATAAAGAAATAGTGGTGTATGTATACACAATGGAATATTACTCAACATTAAAAGAGAATAAATTCATGGCATTTGCAGGTAAATGGATGGAGTTGGAGAATATCATGCTAAGTGAAGTAAGCCAATACTAAAAAACCAAAGGTCTAATGTTTTCTCTGACATGTAGATGCTGATCCATAATGGGGGTGGTGGGGGGCATGGGAGGAATGGAGGAACTCTGAATAGGGCAAAGAGGAGAGAGTGGAAGGGAGGGAGCATGGGGTAGGAAAGATGGTGGAATGAGATGGATATCATTACCCTAAGTACATGTATCAAGACATGAATGGTGTGACTCTACTTTGTGTATAACCAGAGAAATGAAAAATTGTGTTCTATATGTGTACTATTAATTGAAATGTATTCTGCTATCATGTGTAACAAATTAGAATAAATAAGTATTTTTTTAAATTTGGTATATGGCACTAGCACTTACCAAAAGTAGCCCTTATGTGGAATTTTAGAATATCTGGTTGTATTTCAGTATTTTTAGACACCA
Source organism: Callospermophilus lateralis (assembly GCF_048772815.1). Taxonomy (NCBI): domain Eukaryota; kingdom Metazoa; phylum Chordata; class Mammalia; order Rodentia; family Sciuridae; genus Callospermophilus; species Callospermophilus lateralis. The sequence goes on from NC_135307.1 coordinate 42,335,724, forward strand.
TAGAAATTTCAATATATTCTCAAACTAGAATCACTACAAATGAGAAGAAAAGGATAATTTGGAATTCATGAGGAAAGCAAAAAAATTGACTAAGCATTAGTAGAGGATTTAGCAATGAATTCTAAGTGAAAGATGGAAACAAACACAGTACTGTGTCCCTATGTTTGTGAACTCAAGGACACTGAGGTTGAAGAAGGAGCATGTGCTTTGGCAAGATATCATCAAGGCAAACATCACATAACCTCGTATATTGAAAATATTTGAAAAATACAAGGCAACTAAGATGAGTTAATCAAATAATTGCACAATTTTTTCCATCTCAACTATCTGAATAACTATGGATCTCTGACACCAAAACATGACCCTAGAAGTGGGAGTCAGCAATTCTGAGTCATATCACAAAAGCAATGAGCACAGATAAACATGAGTTTTCTTACTATGCATATTATCTACAACATAACAAAACAATTTTATAAATGTTTTATAAAAGAACATAGAAAGATGAGAGACCTTCAAGAGTAGGGATGGTAATAAATAAATATTATTAAAAAAATATGACAAATTTCAAGATATATAAAGAAGCATTAAAAATCTCCTTAATTATAGCACTGCCTTTATTTTTTAAAATAAACTACCAAAACATTTACAAGAGATTCTATAGGGTCACCCATAATTGTGGTTAAATATCCATGATTCTAAATTATGGAGGTTTTCAAAATTTTTATAGTCAAACATTTATTTCTTTTACATATTTTCCTTAAAATATACTTTCTGTGGACTGATATACTTCTCTTTGTGAGATGATTAATTAATCGTGCAGCATCTTTCAAGAATTTAAATAGCCTGATCCTAGCCATTTTTTAAAATAAACTTGATTATTGAAGTTTATGCCTATGGAAAAGTACACAAATCCTAAATGCCCAGTTCAGTGAATAAATAACAAAGTAAACACACCCATATAAACTGCACCTAGATCAACAAACAGACCACTGCTAAGCACTTTAAAGGTCCCCTGGTCCCTTATCCAGCAGTTTCTCCCCAATGAAACCACCATCCTAATAGCAAACACCAGAGATTAGTTTTGATTTTTGAATTTCACCATTATTTTTACCTAATATACAATATTATGCTTATTGTTTGCATAGTGCATATTCTTGTACATCTTTTCCTTTCAATTTATTTGTCTTTTTTTTAAAATGTATATCTCTTGTAGACAGCATATAATTGGGTCTTTCTTTTCTTGATCCATCTGAATTTCTGCTTTTTAATTGCACTATTTACCCAATAGTATTTTTTAAATGGTTTATTAGTTGTCAACAAACCTTTGTTTTATTTATTTATATGTGGTACTAAGGATCAAACCCAGTGCCTCACACATTCTAGGCAAGCGCTCTACCACTGAGCCACAACCCCAGTGCCCTCACCAATAGTATTTCTAGTAGTAGACCTAAACCCATCCATATTTACATGCTTGGATTTAGAACTACCTTTTTGCTATTTGTTTTCCATTCATCTTCTCTTTTTTTGTTCTTTCTCTATTCCTGTTGTTCTGCCCTTTTTGGAGTTAAATATTTTCAGTGATTCCATTTTAATTCTTCTATTGGTTTTTTCACTATGCTTCTTCATTTCTAGTGGTTAAACTAGGGATAAGTATATTATTAACTTTTCACAATCTATTTAGACTTGATATTATACTACTTCATGTGAAATATAGGAATCTTAAAATAGTATAGTTCCATTTACCCTCTTTATACCGTCAGTGTTGTGAAAGTCCATTAATATAGAAGGCAGTGTTATAATTTCTGTTTTTAATAATGTCTCTTAAAGGGCTAGGGCTGTAGTTCAGTGGTACAGTGCCTGCTAATAAATAAATAAAGATATTGTGTCCATCTACAACTTTAAAAAATTTAAATAATAATGTCTCTTAAAGAAATTAAGGGAAAATGTGTATACAGCCTTTATGTTGTTTATCTATATATCTATCTATCTATGGTGCTGGGAATTGAACCCAAGATCTCATACATGCTAAGCATATATTATACTGCTGAACTACATCCCCCAGCTCCTATATAATCTTTTATATTCACTCAAATAAATCATTTATACTTATTATTTCTAATGTTCTTCATCCATTCCTATACATACAAATTACAGTTGTCTTTGTTTCCCATCAACCTAAAGAATTTTCTTTAGCATTTCTATATGACAGTCTGAACAGCTACAAATCTGTTTTTGTTTCTCTTCAAATGTCACTATTTTACCTTCAATTTTGATGAATTTTCTCCAGTTTTAGAATTCTGGCTGATTTTTTTTTTCTTTCTTTCTTTCAGTGCTTTAAAGATGTTCCATTGTTAACTGACCTCAATCATTTTGGTTGCAAAGGCAGTGGAATAAGAATGTTAACTGTTATTTCCTTGAATATATTATGTTTTTCTCTGGCTGTTTCCAAGGCTTTCTCTGATTTAAAATTTGTACTGTGATGTGCTGAGGTGCAGTTTTCCTTGTGCTAATTCTTTTTCAGGGTTGTTATTTCTTGAAACCATGAGTTTATGTCTTTATAAATTTTTTAAACTTTTTAACCACAATGTCATGATGTTTCAAAGTGTTTGTGTTTTCTTCTTCTTCATTCTTTCTCCTCACCTCTGGAAATCCATTTATGCATATTCTCAGACCTCATGATACTGTCTCATGCATCTGAGACTCTTCATTTTCCTCCAAACTTTTTCCTCTGTGCCCTTCAAAATTATTATTTTGAAATTATTATTATTATTTCTAGATCCATTCTCTCGATGCTTTTTCTGCCACTTTTAACCTGCTTTTATTACTATCCAATAAATTTTTCATTTTAGTTTAATACATGTTTTATTCTGGAATTTTTGTTTGGTTCTTTTTAAAAAAAAATAAGTTTCTAGTTCTTTACTAAAATTTTCCATCTGATGTCTTGTTTTTTTTCTTTAAGCTTTTGAATGTATTATAAATAGCAATCTTAAAGTCTTTATTTTTTAATTGTGGCAGATGAATCATTTTGACACTAGATTTTAATACCTGTTTTTTCTCCTATGGATCACACTTTTCTACATCTTTGTATATCTAGTATTTTTATTATATACTAGACACTATGAAGGCTATTTGCCAACATGTAACTGTTTCCTGTTCTGGCTAAACTACTCTACTATTTCTAAAGCCTGAATCTAATATCTGTTTTCACAGTCTGCTCTTTTGTTTATGTTATTATATTAGGCTGTTGCATGAATTTTTACCGTGTGATATTGCTTTATGTGCTCTAATATATGTATTCATTACATCTGCTGATTATCTAGATTCAGAGCCTTTAATTGTACCTTTGTATGCAAAGTCCTAGCATTATTCTGTACAGTTGGTTCACTCTGTTAGCAGATGAAAAATCAGTCATTTGATGTTATGAAACCAAATTGAGACTTTCCTTTAATTCAATTTTGAACAATATAATTTAATTCAAATATAGTATGTCTATAATCATATTTAGTTATAAAATAATTTTCTTGTTTTTCTCATGTTATAAACTTTTCATTCTTCTGATTTAAAAAAAACTAAAATTGATTTTCATTTTTCTACTATATAAATTTATAAGGAAGAGTTGTGATTTTCTGTTTTACAGTTACAGACTCAGCAAATTTTGACATAAGAGAAGTCAATAGTGTTTTTTCATCTTTTTTGAAATTTTTTTTAGTTGTAGTTGGACACAATACCTTTATTTTATTTATTAACTATTTTTATGTGGTGCTGAAGATCAAATGCAGTGCCTCACACGTGCTAGGTGAGCACTCTACCACTGAACCACAACCCCAGCCCCTGTTTTTTCATCTTTATGGCAAAAAGTTCACTTCTCCATGGGTCATATGAAATTTCATTCACAGAACATTGAGCTAAAGTTCATTTATTCAGCAACTGTCTCAAAAGTGTTTCTTATATATAAATGTATGAAAGGCGAAGGGACACTAGAATAAATAAGATACCGTCCAGCTCCTCCAGGATTTATAATTATAAGCAAAGACCAAGTTTAAAATGACAACAAATTAAAATGAGTATTAGTGGTGACAAAGAGGAAGAAATGATAAAATTATAGGAAGAAAATACTTAACTTTTGGAGAAATCTAGAATGTCTACATAAACATCAACTGTTGTGTATTACCTGGAAAGATGACTATATTTACAAAAAGCAAGGGCTTGAGGAGAAATATCACGATACATGGAAGTACTTTATTGTAACAGATGCAGTAAGCAAGGGGGGAAATGAAATTAGAAAAGTAGGCAAGAGCCTTGGCAATTATACTTAATACAAAAGTATCTGAACTTTATCCTGTGATAAATGATGAGAAATTGGTGCCATATTTTAAGCAAGAATAACACAATTAGATTTAAGTTTTTGAAATATCACTCTAATTGCATAGAGAATAGCAAAACTATGTCTATTAAAAAAAATATATATAGCATATATTTTGGGCTTACAACTACTCTGCTCTGCTGTTGAGGCATGAAAACAGCCATAAATAATATGTAAATGAATAGTCATGACTGTGTTCCAATAAAACTTTATTTAGAGGGCTGGGGTTGTGGCTCAGTGGTAGACTGCTCACCTAGCACACATGAGGCACTGGATTCATCTTCAGCACTACATAAAAATAAATTAATTAATTAAAGATATTGTGTCCATCTATAACTAACATATATAATATATACAGTATATTATATATAATATATAATAAATATTACATATATAATATATATTTTATATATGTATATTGTATATAGTTCCAAAAAAACACCTTATTTACAGAAAACAGCAGCTGGATTCAGTCCATGAGCCATAGTGTTTGCCAACCCCTGGATTCCATTATTCCAAAGCAAAAAGATTGCCGGGAACCTACTGCAGTAGTTCAAGTGATAATAAGAGCTTGAATTAGAGCAGTGAGCATGAACATGCAAAGGATAATTCCAGAAAAAAATTCCATGGAAGGATTCGGTGACCAACTGAATTTTCTGGCCATAGGGGTAACTTAGTACAATGCCAAGGTTTATAGTTCAGGTGACTAGAGAAATCATGTTACCATCAACACCAATGAAAAACATAAAGAATCAGGAGGTCAGTCATCCAAAGACCTGACCAGGTCATGTCCAGGTGCATCTTATTCAGTTGCTATAATACAGTAAGTATTTTAAAATCACTAAGTGCAATTAACATTTTTTAATAGAACATTTTATTTTAGATCATGTCAAAGGGGAGTGTGTATAGTATAAAAACAGACAGGATAAAGCTCAAAATGAAAGAAAACCCCAGAAAATTAGTCATTATATTAATGTATCATGATTATAATTAATTAAATTCAGATTCTTTTATTCATACCTCTTATTATTTTGCAAAGTTTATTGTTACCCTCTCTAGATTTTCTTTTTTCCAGAAAAAAAATTAGTTTTGCTTTTTCTTCCAAGTCTTTTTTTTAATATTACATTGTTTTCTTTTTAAAAAATTTTTAGTTGTAGATGGACACAATACCTTTATTTTATTTATTTATTTTTATGTTATGCTGAGGATCAAACCCAGGACCTCATACATGCTAGGCAAACTCTACCACTCCAGTCCCTTTTTCAAATCTTAAGTTAGTTACTCTGCTTAGTTAGTTGTCACTATCTAGATTTTAACTGTCTTTTTTGAGATACAAAAACCAGGTATGGATTTGCTGTACTTCTATTAGGAGGTAAGTTTTGTTGTGTTTTTTTTTTTATGTTTCCTAGTCTATGCCAATTATGACAGGCATTTTTAGTATTTTGGGCTCTGGGAACAATAGATTCTTATGGAAACTTTATCATTGTTGATTCCTAAAAAGATGATTTGTAATTTAGCATTCAACAAGTTGTTAGTTTTTAAAATTCTTATCAAATTAACAGTCTTATACTAATATCTAAGGATATATGTTATACCACTTCATTAGTCCTTCACTATTTTATTTTATTACCTAGAAGAATATTGTTGGAGTCCAGCTCCAGCCGGGGGTCTCAGGAGACGAACGGATGGTGAGCAGTTGGTGAAAGAGGGGTGGAGAAACAACACAGACACCAAAGTGAAGGTGCAGAATCCCATCCACCTCAGTAGGGCCTTGCCATTGCCTGGGTCAGGGAAGGGGCGCAGCAGATTATAATGTCACCAACCACCAACCAATGTCTAAGTCTATTTGGACTGCTATAATAAAATACCTGAGGTTAAATGGATTTTATACAACAGAAATTTATTTCTCACGTTGCTAGAGTCTGCAAAGTCTAAGATCAAAGAACTGGCAGATTTAGTGTCTGGTGAGGCCCATTTTCTGATACATAGATGCTGACTTATTGCTGGGTCCTCAAGTGGTGAAAGGGGGAAGGTAGTTATCTTGGATCTCCTTTATTACAGCTTAGTCCCTTTAATAAGCATATATTCCTCATGATCTATCACCTCACAAACACTCACTCCTCCTAATTCCATTATGTTGGGAATAGGACTTCAACTCATTAATTTTAAATTTTTTTATTTGTTCTTTTTAGTTATACATGACAGTAGAATATATTTTGACATACTATACATACATGGGTATAGCTTCCCATTCTTGTAGTGGGACGTGATGTGGAGTTACACTGGTGATATATCCATATATGAATATATAAAAGTCATGTCTGATTCATTCTACTGTCTGTCCTATTCTATCCCCCTCCCTTCCCTTCATTCCCCTTTCTCAAATCCAGTGAACTTCTATTCTTTCCTACCCATCATCCTTATTGTGTGTTAGTATCTGCATATCAGAGAGAATATTCAACCTTTGTTGTGTGGGGATTGACTTATTCCAATTAACATGATAGTCTCTGTTTCCATCCACTTACTGGCAAATGCCATAATTTCATTTTTTTCTTAATGGCTGAGTAGTATTCCATTGTGTATAAATACCACATTGTCTTTGTCCATTTATCTGTTGAAGGGCACCTAGGTTAGTTTCATAGTTTAACTATTGTGAATTAAACTGCTATAAACATTGATGTGACCATGTCACTATAGTATACTGATTTTTAGTCCTTTGGGTGTATGCCGAGGAGTGGGATAACTGTTTCAAAGGGTAATTCCATTCCAAGTTTGCTAAGGAATCTCCATACTGCTTTCCAGAGTTGTTATACCAATTTGCAATCCCACCAGCAATGCATGAATATACCCTTTTTCCCACACCCTTGCCAACATTTGTTACTTGTATTCTTGATAACTGCCATTCTGACTGGATATGAAATCTCAGAGTAATTTTAATTTGCATTTCTCTAATTGCTAGAGATGTTAAACATTTTTTTCATATATTTGTTGATCATCTGTATTTCTTTTCTGTGAAGTGTCTGTTCAGTTCTTGTGCAAATTTATTGATTGAGTTATTTGGGGTTTTGGTATTAAGTTTTTGAGTTCTTTATGTATCCTGGAGATTAGTGCTCTTTCTGAGGTGCATGTGGTAAAGATTGTCTCCCATTCCGTAGGCACTCTCTTCACATTCTTGATGGTTTCCTTTCCTATGAAGAAACTTTTTAGTGTGATACCATCCCATTTATTGATTCTTGATTTTACTTCTTGCACTTTAGGAGTCTTGTTGAGAAATTCAGTTCCTAAGCTGACATGATAGAGATTTGGGCCTACTTTTTCTTCTAGTAGGCACAGGGTCTTTGGTCTAATTCCTAGGTCCTTGATCCACTTCGAGTTTAGTTTTGTGCAGGGTGAGAGATAAGGATTCAATTGCATTTTGCTATATATGGATTTCCAGTTTTCCCAGCACCACTTGTTGAAAAGACTATCTTTTCTCCAATGTATGTTTTTGATGCCTTTGTCTAGTATGAGATAACTTTATTTATATGGGTTTGTCTCTGTGTCTTCTATTCTGTACTATCGGTCTACGGTCTATTTTGGTGCCAATACCATGCTGACTTTGTTACTATAGTTCTATAGTATAGTTTAAGTTCTGGTATTGTGATGCCTCCTGCTTCACTCTTCTTACTAAGTATTGCTTTGGCTATTCTGAGTCTTATTTTTCCAAATAAATTTCATAACTACTTTTTCTATTTCTATGAAGAATGGCATTGGGATTTAAATGGAAATAGCATTAAATCTGTATAGTGCTTTTAGTAGTATGGCCATTTTGATAATATTAATTCCTATCCAAGAACATGGGAGATCTTTCCATCTTCTAAGGTCTTCTTCAATTATTTTCTTTAGTGTTCTGTAGTTTTCAATGTAGAGGTTTTAATCTCTTTTGTTAGATTGATCCCAAGTTGTTTGTTGTTGTTGTTTGGGGGCTATAGCAAATGGTGTAGTTTTTCTAATTTCTCTTTCAGAGGATTCATCACTGATGTATAGAAATGCATATTATTTATGCATTATGGGGGTTGATTTTATGCCCTGATACTTTCCTGAAATAGTTTATTAGCTCTACAAGTTTCTGGTGGAATTTTTTTGATCTTCTAAATACAGAATCATGTCATCAGTAAATAATAATAGTTTGAGTTCTTCTTTTAATGTTAATTTTCATCAACCAGAGACTTCCCTTAAATTGGAGAGGGAGGGAAGAGGGGAGGAAAAGAAGGAGACAGAGAGAATTATTTTCTATTTTGTTTTGTTTTGTTTTTGCCTAACGTATACCAGATGAACATACTGGAAACATACAAGAGAATACTCCTTTAACTCATTTAATAAGCAATATATCAAGAGTGGATCCAGGTTTTGTGATACTTAAAGCTTATATAATCTGGAGTTGCCATATTTAATTAAAATAATATAAATTTAAGTATGAAAGCAAATACTTGTTTTTAATAAAAGCAACCAAAACATTGAAATGTTTTAATATTTATTTTTTAGTTGTAGTTGGACACAATAACTTATTTTATTTTTTATTTTTATGTGGTGCTGAAGACCGAACCCAGGGTCTCACACGTGCTAGGCGAGCCCTCTACCCCTGAGCTACAATTCCAACCCCTTGAAAATTTTTGAAAGCTGAAAAATGCTATAAAAATCTCAAATACCAGAAAAAATATAATAATTTTGTGAATTAACTGCCTGATGCAGCTCTGTAATACTTTCCTCCTACATTTCTTAGCTCTATATTCTTTGAATCTTCTTCATATAGCAATGATTTTACAATAGTCTCTATAGAAAGAATAATAGTACCATGACAGGTTTGTGCACTACAAACATAGGAACATGAAAGAATTCTATCTCAAAAAATTCTTATCAACAGAGGAAAAATTGTAATTGTCTCTATTGTATTACCTGATAGGAAAGAAATTCCACTTTGATTGGGATCAGTAGGAACTCAATCCCACAATTTTCCACAGGTGATGATTAGTTTCAGACTAGTTCTGGCTTGATACATCTTCAGTGTATTTCTTCCCTACTACACACATATTACTATTAGTTATTTCATAACATACATATATATGATAATCCTCTGTCCCTGAATCTTTACATTATAGCATAGTGTGAATTGGCACATAGATAGTAGAAGTATTCTCAAACACTCTCACAAATAAAAATATATTGGCTTCCAAATTAGGAGAGGGTTTTTGCTTTAATATCTTTGATAGTTTCCTGGTTGTTATAGTCTAGGTATTTTTTGCATAACAAATGATAATATATTAAAGATTTTTTATCTTTTGAAAATGAGAAAAGTTCAGTGACTTTTAGCCAAAGGTTTTTCTTTCATTTGCTCCCTGCTTCTTGATGCAAGTATGCCTGTGATGGTGAATAGAGCATGGCCTGTATGCCAAAGCTGGGATCATCAAGTGGTTCAAGCACTGATTAGATCCCTCTTGAATCTCCTAATCAACTTTTATTTTTATTTATTTATTTATCTTTTTGCAAAGTTGGGGCTCAAACCCAGGGTCTTGCACATACTAGGCAAACACTCTACCACTAAGCTACACACCCAGCTCTGACCAACTTATAAGTAGTATAAGTAGCCGTGAGGTGCAGTGGTACACACCTGTACGCTTGGCAACTCAGAGGCGAAGGCAGGAGGATCACAAGTTCAATACCAGCCTGGGAAAACTACTAAGACCCTGACTCAAAATAAAAATCAAAAGATCTGGAGATGTAGCTCAGGGTTCAGTGGATGTAGTTCTAGTTTCAATCACCAGTACTGAAAGGGGGGGAAAAACTTAAATAACAGATCTAGGGGCTGGGGTTTTGGCTTAGTGGTAGAGCCGCTTACCAAGCATGTGTGAAGCACTGGGTTTGATTCTCAGCACCATGTATAAATAAATAAAAAAATAAAGGTCCATCAACAACTAAAACACACTTTCAAAAAATAACAGATCTAAAGCTAGTTGGGCATGTTAGAGATGTCAACAGAAGTATATAACAACGTGGGCAAGACCTGTGATATCTATGTCCTTCTCAGGCAGTGGTTCACAGTGTAAGCTGCATGAAAAACTTCCTGGGAGATTTAAGAAATCTCAATGCCTTAATTGATGCCTAAATCAATTAAACTCAAACCTCTGAGGATAAGACCCAGGCACCAGTGGGGGATTTTGTTGTTGTTTTATTTAAAAAAAAAAAAAAAAGAATCTACCGTATAGCCAAGGCTCAGAACCACAGGCCTTAGCTTTGCAGGTATAGTAAGTCAATCAAGGCAACCTAACCAGCACTCAATTTCACTTTAACTCACCATTGGGGTTACACTTCTCTGTACTCTTGTAAAATTGTATAGTTCCAAAATTTTCTTACTGCCTCGCCTGGCATGACACTCTCAGAAAGAGGAGGAAACACAGCAAATTTAAAGAGAAAAGGCACTAAAGAACTTGAACCTTGCTTTCTCATCTAATTAATGTTTCAAAGAAAATTGATAGCAGGATATTATATCATCCCCAAGATTTACTGAGAATAGTTTACCAAAAACAGCACACTACTGAGAATTTACTGAACTTCTCAAAGAACAAGTCATTTTACATTCTGAAGAAGGTTTATTTTATAACAATGTTTTGATGTCAGCAAAATTGTGGGGGGAAAACAATTAGTCTGTAATTCTGGGTAAAATATTCTGCTTATGTTCTGCCTTTCCTTTGAAAATCCTCCTATCAGGTAATAACTGGATATTTGGGTACAATAACTTTGATTAAGAAGAGCATTTTTCAATTTGTATTTCTTGAAATACAAGTTTTTTACAATGTTAATAGGTGTTATATGAAATGATAGATATTCTTCTTTGAGAGTCAAAACACACATTTGCATGGCAAAAGCTCTGAATTTTGCATAAATAAATCTATTTAATATCATCTAACCAAATTTCCCAAAGTCATGTGACCATGGAATCACCCTCCCCCACAGACACAACATCTCAGGTATTTAGTGGTTTGGAGGGTTAGAAGAGTTGTTCTTGTTTGTATTTTTGTTTTTCCTCTTTTTTAGTGGTTTGGAGGTATTTAGTGGTTTGGAGGGTTGGAAGAGTTGTGCTTGTTTGTATTTTTGTTTTTCCTTGTTTGTTTGTTTGTTTGTTTGTGGGTACCAAGGATTAAACTCAGGGGCACTCAGCCACTGAGCCACATCCCCATCCCTATTTTGTATTTTATTTAGAGACAGGGTCTCACTGAGTTGCTTAGCACCTTGCTTTTACTGAGCTGGCTCTGAACTTGAGATCCTTCTGCCTCAGCCTCCCAAGATACTGGGATTACAGACATGTGACAGCGCACCTGTCTCCTTGTTTATTTTTTAACAGAACACCTATAGGACTAGTAGTATTCTGAGAGCCATGGTCTGGAAAAACGATCTCTCTCAAAGAAATCAAAACCAAAGCTGAAAGATAATGCTTTCATCCTGGAATTTTAGGCATGTAGGGACAGTAGATTTTCTCATAGCTACTTATACTCTTAAAGATAGGCAGTCATTTGTCATTGTCCAGCATAAAACCCCTTATTATAACTATGGCTGTGTCTTTAGTTCTAGAAGGATATGTCCAATGATTCAGTCTATTTGATTTCTAGATTTGGGGTTGGCCACTTCTATGGCACACAGGAAGCTATAGCAGATTTGGCCCATTTTGAGTCACAGGCAAAATATTCATAGATTAAGTATTTACTGAATTTTACTTGCGAAAAAATTTTCATGGCATGTGTAATGTTTTTAGCTCACTAGTGATAGTCTTTAACACCAGCCAAATTTCACATTTTACATGAGATATATAGTCCTATTTTGATAAGGACTCCCTCCTTGGCTAAACCCTAGTCAGGCTCCTCTAAACTCTGTTCTCAACCAGGCCTCAGCATTTGGACTTCCATGTAAGTCTTTGTATTACTTGGTTTTAAGAGAAAATCCGGCTAGATCAATTTAGTAAAAATCCCCCACCTTTGATATCTCATCACCCTAGATATCTGAGCAAATCACTCATTCCACCAGCCACCCCCACATTATATGGGATCACCTCCACCTGTTTTCAGTAAGAATCCTATCAAGTTGGTTCAACCAAAATTCCCCCATATCCCTGATGTTTCCTCTTAGTAATTTTCCATTCTACCAGCTCCCACCCTGTTCCTTGGCTATAATTCCTCATTCATCTGTGCCATATTCAGAATTGAGCCTAGTTCTGTTCTAAAGTCCTTTTTCCCATACTGGAATAATTCCTGAGTAATTCTGTTTTTACCACTTTAATTATTGTTTTTTCTTGAATAACACATAAGCTTGTGATAATAAATTTACGGTGAAAGTAATAAACATTTGCATCAACTTGGAAAGTTTTTATTAAAAGTACTTAAATATATTGAAAAATTAGACTGACAGCTTTGAAACACGAAGTCCTCTGTTTATCCATAAGATGCATTTATGATTGCCACCAGCAATTCTGAGCTTCCTTTATGAGTGTACCTCTGTCTACCCCTCAAGAGAGTGAGAAGAGGGTTCAGATTCCAGGCCCATTAGATTCTTGGCTCCTCTGCTGAGACTGCCAATTAGAGCATTTTGTGATATGGACATCTGTCCACTGGACTGAGACCAGCTCATTTCACAAAGCAGTTGTCAAATGGTATCAACTTTCTGTGACAACCTGTGTTGGATTCAAACCCATGCCCTTTGAGGTCACATGGCTTCCTCTTCTATCACTAAATCTTTTGGATGCCCAGAAGTTAGGCACACTTATTTTCAAAGCTAGCTAATTATAAAACCAGAAAGTCATCCTCATTTCCCTTAATTCATGGAAATTTTATTGATGCTTGCATTTATTATAGAAAAATGATCCCTTTAAGAGCATATTTATTCTTGGAAATCTGGACCTTTTTCAAGTAATTTTGAAAGAAGTTTATATATTTAACATTGTTTCAATGGGTGCTTCTCAAGAAACTATTATCTCACAGTGGTGTACAAATACTACCAGCTTCGTTTTATTTTTTTGTTTCCAATTGTTTATTTTTCTGAACATATCTGCTAAATATCTGAGAAATACATTTTGTCTCTTCACTATAACTAATTTTTCTTTCCTTTTTTTTAATTCAGTATAGTGCAAGGTAAGAAGTTTCATAAGGGGAAAGGTAATGTTTGAAGTTACATTAGTTTGAGTGTAGTTTAGTTTTTCAACTATATATAATTACTTTGAGAAGAAAATCATAAAAATAGCTTTATTGTTACATTTTTTTGCCAGTGGGTGTGTGAAGTGATTTAACTTACAGGTAATGATTATGTCATTGTATCGATAGGAGGGCATGCAGCCTCCCAAGCTTAATGAATCATCCAGACTGACAAGAGGAGGTGTAAAGATCCTGCCTCCTTCTTTTCTGTCTCAGATTCCTGCACTTATAAAGGAGAGAAAATTTTTCTCACAACTTGGGGAAGGCAGTGGTAAGTGAGGAATCAAAGCTCCAATATCACAGATATAAAAGCATCAAGATAACGTGTCAATTCCTTGTACTAGAATTTAAAAATTAATGAGGTCGTGGTGAAGCACCTAGCCCAAATGGTGATGGTGGCATAAGACATACATTGTAAATGGCTGTCAGAAGCCACCTACTGTACAGAAGGAAACAAAGCTCTAAACTTTATAAAGCTAAACTCAGATACAAATTAATCTCACAGAACTATTCCATGTTGTTTGTCCCTGTTTTACCTCTATAGGATACATTTGTTGCATAACCCAACCATTTATTTGGACAGGAAAAAACAACAAAATATAAAGGTCTAGTCATAGCACTGCATCCCAGGGTAATTAAAATTTCTATTTTTGCAGCCAATATCCCCTATAACCACAGCTTATTAAAAGAACAAAAAATTTATATCTGGAGAATATTTGTGCCAAGGACAATGCTTGACCAAATATAATTAGCTGAATTTAGATAAATTCTCAATCTGGCTTTCTCTAACTTGAATAGAAAAATCACACACTTCATTGAACATGAATGGATTTGAAAATGAACATTTGGATTATCTGTGAGGATATTTTCCCAGAATAATAGGCCTAAGATTTTTTTGATGTGCTGCATAGAAGTTCTTTGTTGACCCAAAGAATGTATCAGCCTTCTGTTTTTACTTTCTAGTTCTATTTGCTGATTTTTGTTAATATTTACAATAACAGAAATAGTAGGCGAGGAAAACCAGGAGAATAACAGATCCATTTAAATCTTTACTCTTTGTTTTTTCAGTGCTTCTTGTTCTTTTTCTTAGGGATAATTAGAGATAAATGGTATGGTATTATATTTGCTCAGATAGCAATACAAAAATGCCTATTTCCATCATTTTCAGTAATAGACTTTCAAGCTATATTTTCCTCAAACTTGATCCTCATTATTCCAGTAATATTTAAGCTATTAATTTCTCCAGAGAGTGCTTTTTGAAAATGGTAAATTATAAGACAAATCCCAAAATTACATTTTCTTTAATTTACAGTATTGTTCAAGCTCTACTGTTAGCATAAATGAATAGTCTGAGCTGCAGTCTGAAATAAAGCCTTGAGCATTAAACAGTTGGCTTGGAAACAGAAACATTAAGAATATGATTGAAATTTTTTTACAGAAGATGAAATAACAGCATGCGCAAAAGCTCATTTATGATAATTCTAACATTTCTGCTAACAGTTATAGAAAAGTAACAACATTTACCCAAGAAAAAGGAAGAAAGAAAGGTTGAAAGGTGAAGGGTCTCACTTTCTAACAAATTGCAGTGATATCAATTTTGCCCTTAGTAAAAAGTGATTTTCATACTTACATAGGTTTTTTCCCCCCCTCTCAGTTTCAAGTTTACCATTTTAAAGGAACACGAAGCAGGCCTTCTCAAAACAAAAAGTCAATGGCAAAAGTTTTCATACTTGATGTCTAAAATGCTGTCATGGTATAAACATGTAACAACAACAATAAATTCAGAAAAACAGCTCAAAAAGATAATGAAGTCTGTACAGGCCTATAAGCCTACAAACATCAGCACGTTGAGCTTATTTTATTATAAAATGACATTAATTATGCTAATGTGTAATTAAATTATATGAAAGTTTTCCCTGCTTCTGAAAGTACATTTCAACCATTTATTTAGCCTGTTTCATTACACACTAATTTTATCTGCTGGCTTTTTTTTTTTTTTTTTTTTTTTTTTTTGCCTTTTTTAGTGGTGGGAGTGTGAGAAAGAGGATATACCTTTTCTAAAATTATGAAGATCAAACTTCTTGAAGATTCTGATAATATGGTAAATTGCTAACAATAACCATCATATGCCTGAGCAAGCATTTGTGATTCTTCAAATGAAAAGCTTCAAATTCTCTGACTAAGAAAATCACTACCTCCATCTAGTGGTAATTGGTTGTGGTTTGCCCAAAATTCCAGGACCCTTAAACTTTTTTTTAAAAAAAGTGTCCTTTTGTTTTTACATCCATGCTTGTGTCAGTAATTTTCCATGTACTTACGTGGAAAATTAAGCTAAATTTTGGTAATTTTCTGGAAGATTTCACTATAATCTGAAGAAACATGGCATTATGGCCTGTAATATTTCACTCCTAAGTCAGAATGCATGAAATACAGCCCTTGTCATTGTGGGGTTTACAATCTAGTTACAGAGGACAGGTATATATAAAAGATGAATGAAAGAGAACACATATTAATTATCAAAATTATAATGAGTGATAAAGACAATTCCAAGACTCAGAATGCAATGCCCACCAAATACTGCACATTGAAATATCGAGTATTTAAACCGAAGGAAATAGAACCCCAGAAGCAAGAGCCTCTGTCCTCTCTTGAAGATTCTCACATGAGAGGTATACTGCCCTATACCTTGAAGGAAGGAATATAAGACACCCTAACATGTTACAAAACAGAATCTGAATGAATAGGCCTTGCTAAATCTTCCCCAGTTTGTTACTACAAGATCACATCCCCTTTCCTACACAACCATCCATTAAACCTAAGCATAAAAATAAACTTTTTCCTCATTTGTTGGGTCTTCCTTTCTGAAGGCTTCTACACCAGTTAAAACTATCATTAAATAAATGTGTTGTTATCCTCTTATTTATCAGGGTTTTGTTTTAGTTGGTTTTGTTCTAGAGATGTCAGCCATGAACCTTCTGATGGGTGAAGGAAGATGTCTACAGAAGAGTTCCCTTAAGAGGACGCAGAGGAGGGTGTGGGTTTTTGTTGGTCAGAATTGATTGAAGAGGATTCAGAGAGTATGTGAAATCGAAATGACCTTTAAAGAGGGGATGGGAATTAGATACCAGGGAACACTGAGGACGCATCGCAGGGAGGAGCAACAGTATCAGACAAGATTGGGAGACAAGATGCATCCCGCTCAGGCATTTGGGGAAGATTACAGGTAAATCCTTCCCCACAAAGATAGTTCTGTGTATGATAAGAGTAAGGGTAGGGTGGAATGTAAAGTTATTATAGCTATCACAGATACAGTTATCATAGAGTTTCTTAAATGTCAAGATTTTAAAATGCTGGTCTATATCCATGGGCCATACATGGTTTATAATGGACTTTGGTGTCCAAAAATTTCCTGAAATAGGAGGAGAAATCTGTACATGATCATATATGTAATTTTCTAGGAAGACATCCATAATTGTCATCAGATTATTGATGGGGTTCATTGCTGTTTTAATGAGCAAATATAGAATGTTTTAAAGAGCAAACTGGCATATTGAGCTTTGGAAAGGTTTCTCTGGCATTGATGTGTTGAAAACTTTGAAAAATCTCCATAAGTGTGTCCAAAATTTAGGCTTAATGACTGTGTGTGTGTGTGTATGTGTGTGTGTGTGTGTGTATTTAACACTGATGTGCTTTCTGTTTCTGTCTGCCTTGATATTTGGGATTCAGAGCTCATAATGATGGCAGCAATCATAAGTGTTTCCATTTGTTGAAGACTATATAGTTAGCACAAAACTAGGTACGTGTGTTCAACAAATACCTCCCGGTTGGGGCTGGGGTTGTAACTCAGTGGTAGAGAACTTGCCTCGAACTTGTGAGGCACTGGGATCCATCCTCAGCACCACATAAAAATAAACAAATAAAAATAAAGACATGCTGTCCATCTACAACTACAATAAAATTGTTTTTAAAGAAATAGAAATTTTTTTAAAAAAATATCTCCTGATTGCTTATTATATTTCAGATAGGTCATTAGTTATTCTTAAAATAATTGAATGAGTTAGTTATATTCCCCTAATTTTATACAGCAGGAAAATAAAGTTTAAAAGGAAGGCAACATTCACATTGTCATCTTGTTGATAGCTAGTACAGCGTTGATATCAACCTAGATCTTTCTGACTCAAAAGCTGTGTGAAAAGTGAAACTGTAAAAGTATTTGGCCAGAATGCAAGATTTTTAAATGCCTACATCTTGTCCTTTTATAGCTTTACCTTTTCTTTCCCTTCCTTTCCCTCCCTCCAACTTGTCCTTACCCTCTCTAACCTCTACCATTACAAAATACCCAAGAGATACAGGCACAGAGCCTAAAGCCAAGTAAATGTGCCTTCTTTATTACTATGAAGCTTTTGTCTAAAACTCCAGTGTATGAACCAATGGCCAAATCCCTTTTCATAGGTTGGTGTTTCCCAAACTGTTTTCCTAAAACTATCAGAAATAAGCTACTTGGTATAATAGAGGACCAACAAAAGTAATATCTTTCCCTCATTTATTGCAAGGTTCATGATTAAGGTCCCCATAACAAAAAACAGATTAACAACAGAAAAAGTATACAAATTTTAGGGCTGGGGATGTGGCTCAAGTGGTAGCACGCTCGCCTGGCATGCATGCGGCCCAGGTTCCAAGATGTTATGTCCGCCAAAAAAAAAAACCAAAAAATAAATAAATAAATATTAAAAATTCTCTCTCTCTCTTAAAACAAATTAAGTTTTATATGATATGAGGAGACTTAAGAAATGAACACCCAAAGAAACAGGAAAACTTGTGCATTTTTATACTGATGTTGATAAAGAATACACAGAAGTATGATTAAACCAAGAGGGTATGATCCAAAGGTAATAAACTAAGGGGATTTAACAAGGCCTGTTTGTTCAGATTCTTCTTAGTGTCTGTCTGCCTATGTTCTTTTCCTCCAGGTACAGAGAGGAGATCTTTGGAACACAGGTTTTATTATCTGCTTCAGGGGAGAAGAAACAGGGGGAGGTGAAAGAGACCTTTGAGTTTCTGTCCTTTTCTCAAAATACCAATGTGCCATAATTTGGGGTAATGTGTTCTGAACCCCATCAGTATGACACTTAATGCCATATTATTATTCCAATGGAAAACATTATGGAAATATCATATTGCACATTTATCTTCAGGCATTTAAGAATGAACAATCACAGATTTAAAAAAAAATCCAAGAAACTGTGCAAGAAGAAGATAAGTGAGCTCAAGACACCTTTTTTCAAACTTGTTTGACCAAGAACTCCGCACCATAAAGATATTATTAATAATACTGCAAAAAGTGACCCATATTTGGGAAAGAGTGGTGGGGAGGGAATGACAGGTCTAAATAACTGACAATGCTAAAATAAGTCCCCTCCTCTTCTACTGAAGTTAACATCACAACTTCAATACCTATAAAATCAAATTTCTCTGACCCCCCAAAATTTCATGTATTTAATTTTACTAAATGCCAAAGTTTCAGCATGATGATAAAAATGAATGCAAGCCTCACACTAACACATACACACACAAATACAAAACACAATTAGGTTCCAAAATCAGTGCAACTACCGCTATAGCACTTTACAATGTAAGCATCAATTACTTGTTAAATTTGATTTCCAAACAAAACCCAATGCCACCAAATCAGAAAATACTAAAATCTAGAACACATGATTCTAACCAGCCATAAAGTATGGCAGAGAAAGCAGAAGAGAAGAAAGCAGTCTTCTTGGTTTCATTTCCCCTTGGGTGCCCTTCATTTCCTGTCTCAAGAGCCTTGGGGCCTCATCCATGGACTCAGATTTCTTTTGGATGAAGGATTCCATGAGGAGTTCAACTGTGATCCTAGAATCCCATATCCAAGGGAAAATGGAAGCAGATGGGGAATCCATCGTTCATGTGCACTGCCAGAGAGTACTCTGAGAGTACTTTAAACGCTCTCGTTTTCTTTAGAACTTTACAAATTGCTCTTTTGGTGTCTCCACTTATAAAGTTTTTCCTAGAAATTCCATCTATTTAGTATCTGTAGAATCTCCAACTTTCTCTTCTACTTCTCTCTTTGTTTTCTGCATTCTTATCATAAAGGTCTGCATTGACAATGGGTTCCCTCAAGGAAACTTCCAGGCCTTCTTAAGAGCAAGGAACACCAATCACAACAGTATCAGGCAATTCTCAGAGCCCTGATCATTCATTCATTCATTCATTCATTCATTCCATTTTCTTTCCCTCTCTCCCTGCCCCTCACCCCATGTGATACCCTGATTTGGATGGCCTAGGGCTGTCAGACAGGCTGCTGGTCTTGTCTTCTCCTCTGAAATTCCTCAGGCCAGTCTTCATTTTCCTAGCAGAAAAAGCTCCTTCTCCCCACATTTTTGCCACATGGACAGGAATGGCTCCATCGTTTTTAGAACTAGTCACTGTTGGTGGTGTGTCTTTGGAATCTAATGTTAGAGCATCCATAGTCTCAGGATGAAATCTGGGCCTGTGTTGCTGTTTTCAGCTGAAGCCCTAAACAGAAGGCATCTGCAGAAATCAGACCCAAAAAAGGGAGAAAAAAATAAGAAAAACCTCATGCTTTCAAATGTACCAGAGTATTTGTCGATTTAGCCTGGAAAAACAAGCATCTTTGTAGGGAGAAACTCTCGAAGAAATTATCATGAGAATATTTTCATTTACCATTATTTGATTACTTAATGGACAGTGCTTTAATTCTTATTTGCTAGAAAATATGAGGATCTTGGCCTTAAAACAAACAATCTCTCAAATTTATAATTTTATTTTAATACTTACGTGTGTCCCATAATAAGTATTGCCGCTAACACTACATGAGGGGTGCCACCTCAAAGTTACAATAAATCATGCATAATTTAGTCTCTTTGAAGGTCTATAAATACAGTGTGAAATGTTCAACTTGGTATTTGATGCAACATCTGAAATCAGATTGCTCTGGTGCAAATGTTTATCTTGGTGTTAGAACTGTGACATGAATTCTTCTGAATTTACTTTGTTTGCAAAGAGCATTTCATTAATTAGTTACACCAGACTCATGAGTATTTGATTTTTTACAGCCATCATTGTCAAAGCTTCCACAAATATAAATACAAAATTATGACTTTTTTAAAATATTCATTTATTATTTTATTTTATTTTATTTTATTTTATTTTATTATTTTGTTGTTGTTGTTGTTTTAGGTAGACACAATATCTTCATTTTATTTTTCTGTGGTGCTGAGGATCTAACCCAGTGCCTCACACATGCTAGGGGAGTGCTCTACCTATGAGCCACAACCACAGCCTATGACTTATTCTTAAGAATAAGTCATTTATTAAATGATTATTAAAATACCACTAAGGGGTATATTTTCTGAAAATTTCTAAGCATTGAAGTTTTATCACTCCTATTGCTTCTCATTACCATTCCATATTGATATTTTCACAAAAAACAGAAATCATAAGTGTTTCCATTTGTTGAAAATGAAATTTTTATGAAAAATTATCTATAATTCTTACTTTGATTTTTATTTCTTATTGTCAGACTATTGACTGTGTTTAATTTTCACATAGGAATGTATTAGCTCCATTTATTCCCATTTAAAAGTATGACTTTCATTTTTAAAATACATATTTTGTGTGTTTTATGATATTTTTATTACAAATTCATGCTTACTGTAACTTTGTATATGAGATTTATTTAAGGGCTGAATTTAAAGTGAGTTTCTTCAGAAAGATTTGAGTTTGCTTCTAAAAAGTACCTATGTAAACTGCCAACCTGAATTTTTTGGAAAAGACAACACAGATAGTAGGATTTCTTTCCCCAGATCTGTAAGCACCAAGCTAGTAATATTCAGGTGAGACTTTTTTTTATCCCATCACTATACTAACAGCATAGTAATTAAGACCACAGGTTGGAATCGCAGGGCAGCCAGTTTATACCTGTAATATTATTAACCTCCATGTCTCCTCATTTGTAAAGTGGGGAACATGGTTGCTGGGATTATTGTGGGATCAAATCAGCACTTATATAGTACTTGGAACTTGCCTGGTACACGGTAAAAGTCTCATAAACATTAGAAAATGTTATTTCTGAAATATTAGTAACTGATTTTCTGTTCTTATGTCAGTTCAAGTCTTCCAAAAACCAAATACCCAAACAATATTTAAACATATAAGAAATGTATTGGGAAAAACACCTGTGAATGATAAAGGGGAAGAGAACAGAAATAGGCAGATAGAGCTTTCAGAACACAATACAGGAAGACTTTTCAAACTATACACTTGTTCTGAGAAAATCTTGGCCAAGTTAGAGGAGTTTCACTGAGAAAGAGCTGCCATTAGAGAAGTCCTGTGGTGGGCAGAAAGAAACCAGCTCCAGTGCCATGCTCAGTCATTCACTAAGAAAAACCTTTAGGAAGCATAACTTTAGCATAAATGCCATAATGGATCTAAAGATACAGCAGCTACAGCCTGTCGATCATCTATGCTCCCAGCAACATATTCTCTTGAATGGAGACCTAAAAGACATACTTCCATGGCCACCACACAAGTGCTAGGGAATGTATTTTCTTATATTATCATGGTGGCATTTCCTGGATTAGAGGGGAATAATAGCCATGCAAACATCAGGAGTTTCAGAGTTGTCTCAGTGCTGCCATAGGTATCTGAGGTCCACAAAAGGAATGTAAAAAATCAAGAGATGAAACAGAAGCAAAAGCTGTCTTAAAGAGGTCTTGCTCAACTAGAGAATCAGTTCACTATATTGAGGGAAAACAGAAAACTCTGCAGAAGTAGGTAATCACTGCCATTTGTTAGAACACATGAAACAGCACAGAAATGTCCTTGAACCAGGAAGAAACAATATGAGGCCAAATGGATGAGGTCCAATTTCAAGTCTTTTATTTAAATATTATTATATGACCTGTATAGTGTATTGATTTAACATCTGAGCAGCCATCTTAAATGTAAACCACCATCTTATGAGATAAATTTCACTTTCCTGTACCTTCTTTTACCAGAACTCCCCCCACCTCCATTAGTGATCTACCCCATGGTGGTATAACCCTAAGCCAATCCCAGAAGGATATGACCCCTTTGCTCTGGAAAGCCCCATGGTGCCATTGACTTAAGACAATCCCATACTATTCCCACCCACCTAACTCTGATGCAAGCACCCCAAGCCTAAACCATAGCACCACAACTACAAGTCCAAACCCCTACCCCACAAAAGTTGAACACCCAAACATCTCGAACCTCTCTCTCCTATAGAGAGATGGCCTTTATTTGTCAGCTTTGACAAATAAACTTTCATGTGGATCTCTGCCTGGTCTCTGTCCTTCATTTCTCACTTGCCCGTCTCTAGCTTTTCTCACTTTCCTTTCAACCTGGATTGTGGGTCCTAGGAAAACTGGAGCTACAACACACACACACACACACACACACACACACACACACTTCCATTCTCAAAGGTTTGATTAAACTAGCACTTGTTTCTGCTTTCTCCTCCCTATTTCAACTGTTTTACCTTTGGAAACTATCACAGTAGCTTCCAAATTGGTCCAGACTATCAGAGTCCAATCTTTTTCAATCTCAACGTATTTTTATTGTTGTTACAAGAGTTCCGTGTCTTAAATTCACCTCTAATTGCATTTTCCTGTATAAAAACATTGCATCCCACCTACCTCATTTCCTTCAACACCACATAAAGGATATATTCTAGCATTCTTTAAATGGCATACGATTCACTACTAACATAAACTTAACTTTTCTAGGCTGATTATTCCAATTCTCTTCCTTCACTAAGGTAGTGAGCAATATTTATTGAGTGCCTACTCTTTCAAGTACGCATTTTACCCAGAGTCACCTGAAGTTGCTGTTGTCTTAACCAACATGGTCTTTCATTTTTCTATCCTTTGCGCATGATATTTCTAATGACTTGACTTCAAATTCCCAATCATTCAAGACCTAATTTAAATGCCTCATCTTCCGTGAAGCTTTTCATGACCTGCTGCTATTTGCTTCTATCTCCTATGTACTTCCTCACATTTTTGTATATAACTTAATATAACAATGTTATATTTAATTTACCCAACATTTATTGAGTGTTTATTGTATTTCAGGAATAGTACTAGGTATCAAGAATACATGGATTAGATGTGGGCCATTCTATTGAAGACCTCAGAACTTCTTGTCTCTTTTTCTGCATTAGACTTGGAAGTCCTCATGAACTTGAGTTTATGGTTCCTGAAGCATAGCAAGCCTTCAACTGTTTGTTGGAGAAACAAATTATCAAGTTCAGTTGCTGCTGTCTTTTTTCAAAAAAAACCTTCATTTTATTTTACATGTTTTTCTTCAAAACTTGTGTGTTCTTTTGAAGCCAAGCAAAGGTTTGTTTTTTTCTAAGCCTAAAGATATTACTAAGGCCATCTACTCTACCAATTCAATTCACCTCATAGTGGTATTTAATGTTCTTTTTATTAAAAGGTGACAACTACTTCTCCTTTTAAATATGGGGTAGCCATACAAACTTAATTTTATTAAATAGAGGGCTGCAAAAGAGATGCTGCATGTCTTTCAAACCTGGGTTAGGGAAGTTGATATCGCTTCCACCTGGCTCACTCTTGGAACCCAACCAAGCCACCATGCAGGGAGGAAGCCATGATGCTACTTGTACTTAAGCATTCTGACCATAGCCCCAGCTGACAATGTTATTCACTGCCTGATGTAGGTGACCTCCATCAGATGATTCTAGACCTCTCAGTTGATGCCAAGTGCAGCAAAGAGGAGCTGAAATGGCAAACTCTGCCAGAATGACAGATTTATAAACAAAACTAATGTCATTATTTTATGCCATTAAATTTCAGAGATATTTATTACATAGCAATGGATAACTGGAACAACAATACAATGAATACAACAGAAATGCTAAAAGCAGCTCCTCAGATAAGTCACCAAATGTATACAAAGTCCATTCTGGAGACTCACAATCACCAGAATGCTCCAAAACAGCATTGATTCAGTTGCTCCTTAAATTTACACTTGGACTCTTTTATCAGCAAAGTACAAGATGCATAAAGTTGGTCTAAAGCTTTTCTATGTTATGATATTTATCTATTACAAATATTTCTACTTCCTCTCTTGACCACCATGCATGTACTCTATTCTCCACACAGCAGCTAAATAAATCTGCTTAAAATATTAGTCTTATAATGCCATTTTCCTGTCCCAAATTCTTCAGTAACTTTCCATTTTACACAAAACATAATTCCAATCATTCTCATAGCCAAAAGATCTACAATCCAGCCTCCCACCTACCTCATTTCCTTCAACTCTGTCCCACATTCCTCCTACTTCAATCAGTTGACACCCTTCCGGTTCCTAGAACTTGCCAAGCACATTTCTGTCGCAGGATTTCCCTCAGCTTATTCATTCATATTTGTGTTCAAGATCACTTTAGTGTAGAGGGTTCCAACAACTTCTCAATACAAAATGAAATCTCCCCTACTCTCTATTATTTTGCTTTGTTGTTTTTTTTTTTCATAGCTTGCTATCATCTGGCATATTATATAAATAAACGAATATTTTGTTTACTTGTTTATTTTGTATCTTCATTAGAATGTAAGAACCATAAAAGGACTTTGTTGCTCTGTCTTCAGGGCTTAGTACAATACCTGGCACTCAATAATCACTCTTAGTTTACATGAATTAATGAATACTTTTAAAGAGGAGAGCCAAGAAATACACATTTTAAACCATGTATACTCATTCTAATTGTCACCAGTGTATTCGTGTACTATTTTAGCCACATGATTTATGTTTCTGTTTACAAAAGCACAAGCAGTTATAGAGATTTTAATAGAAAACATTGACTAGATTTCATGAATGAGATGAAAAATACCACATACATAAAAGATATAGCGTGAAAAAGCTCAGATGTAGAAAAATTAATTGGCAATACTTCAGAAGGTTTAATGTGAATGATTTTCTATATATTTTATCTATCATAAATATTGTTTATGGATATTTAAAACCTTGTACTATCATTAAAAGTTCAGAGTCACACACATTAGATTGGATAGAGAGAAAGGATGGGAGAGGAGGGGAGGAGTAGGGAGGATAGGAAGGGCAGCAGAATAGAATAGACAATATGATTGATATATGTACATTCCATGTATGTATTATATGTCAAAATACATTCTGCTGTCATGTACGACTATAAATAAATAAATAAATAATTTTTAAAGAGCCTGTATAAAATCAGTTAAAAAAAAAAAGTTCAGAGACACAAACAATGGACAGTTCCTAGAAACAACTTATGTGATCACTTTAGCACTACTTACCCATTTCCAGTATTCTTCATTTCTTTCCATAGGTGTAAATTTCCATCTAGTATCATGTTCACTTTCTTTCTACTTGAAGAAGTTTCTTTAACATTACCTAGAGTGCAGATCTTCTGGGAATAAAGTCTGAAAAGATATCTAGTTTATCTCTCCTTGAATGAGTTTGGTCATTTCTTCAAGGCTTGTCTGTTTTGTCTAAATTGTCAAATTTATTTCAGAAAGTTATTCATATCTCTTTACCTTTCTGTAATATCTTTAGTGACATAACCTAAAGATATTCCTGATATTGGTAATATGTAAACTCTTTCTTTTTTATTTGCTAGTTTTGTTAGAATTTTGTCAATTTGATTAATCTTCCCAAATAATCATTTTTTGGTTTTATTGATTTTCTCTATTGTTCTTGTTTTCCAATTAATAAATTTCAGTTCCTTTCTTATTTCTTTTTTTTTTTTTTGGCTTACTTTATGTTTATTTTCTGTTCTTTAAAAAAATTTTAAGGTAGAAGCAGGCCATCAAAGGTCATTCTTTTTTTATTACATAGTAGTTAGTTTTATAAATTTCTCCATATGTACTGCTTTACATGGCTTTAAACTATAAATTCAATTGCTTTAAAACTTTCCCAGAAACAAAACTCAAAACCTAGTCAATATCACTAGAGGATTCCACCAATCATCAAACTTGAATGCCAATTCTAAAAAAACTCTCCCACAAAACATTCAAATATTCCAGTATCATTTTCTTTCTTTTTTTTTTTATTGATTTTTTTAAAAAGACAGCAGAATGCATTACAATTCTTATTACACATATACAGCACAATTTTTCATATCTCTTGTTGTAAGAGGCCAGCATAACTCTGATATGAAGTGTTAAAATGTTTAGAAAAAGTGAAAATTATACATCTTATAAAGATCGTAACTCAAGAATATATGAGAACTCTAAAATTCTGTAATGAGAAAATAAACACCTGAATAAAAACAGATGAAAAATTTAAACATATGCTTCACTGAAGAAAATACACACATGGAAAGATGCCCAACATCATTAGTTATTAGAGAAGGAAAATTTAAAAGCACAATAAGATGCCACTAACCACCTTTTTTTTTTTTAACGAGAGAGAGAGAGAGAGAATTTTAATATTTTATTTTTTAGTTATCGGTGGACACAACATCTTTGTTTGTATGTGGTGCTGAGGATCGAACCCGGGCCGCATGCATGCCAGGCGAGCGCGCTACCGCTTGAGCCACATCCCCAGCCCCACTAAACACCTTTTAAAATGACTGAAAATTAAAAAGACTGAAGTTAATGAAACTGTCATTCTACTACACACCTATTACAATAGCTAATAATAAATAGGTTAATCATACTGAGTGTTTGCTGACAAGAATGGAAGTACTGGAACCTTTATGATTTGCTGATGAAGTGTAAAATGGTACAACCATTTTGGAAAAACATTCAGTAGTTTATTAAAAAGTTAAGCATACTCTTACAATGTGATCCAACCATTGTACTCCAAGGCATTTACCTGAAATCATATGTTCAGATTTGTTGCATGCACATAATATTATAGCAGTTTCATTTGTAATAGCCCAAACCTGGAAACAATGAAATACTCTATCAAGATAAACAACATAACATACAAAACAGTGTGGATGCCTCTCCAAATAACTATGCTGAGTAAAAGAAACCACACAGAAAGGAGTACATATTTTATGATTCTGTTCTTATCAAATTCCAGAAAATGTAAATAACTCTATAATAACAGGAAGCAGATCAGTTGTTGCCTTGAGACAGAGTAGGGCAGTAGAACACAGAAACAGGAGAGATGGATTACAAAATTTATCTGAAATTTTCAAAAGAGGAAAATTGGGGGATAATAGATATGTTCATGTTGTAATTGTGGTGATGGTTCCACAGGTGTATACAAGTTATGTGCAGTTTATTGTATGTCAGTTACACCTTAGTAAATCTACTAAAGAAGTGGATTTTACCAAAAAAAGATAATAACTTGGATATTATTTAAATAAAGACCTCCCACTAGGCCCCGCCTCCTGAAGATTCCACTATCACCCAATAGCACCATGGGCTGGGGACATGGTCTTCAACACATTGGCCTTTAGGGGACATTTATCCAAACCATGGTAATGGTCATGACTGGGTTTTCTGATGATAGGCTGGCAGTGTAAAAAAACTCATAAAACATAAATGATACATATTCTGTAGTACAAATAAAATAGCAATAAGCATTGGAGCTGTGGTGTGGCTCAGCAGCTGAGTGCCTCCAATGGGTGAAACGCTGGGTTCATAAAAATGAACCACATAAAAATAAATAAATAAAATAAAAGTATTGTGTCCAACTACAACTAAAAAATTTTTTTTAAATAGCATAAGCATTTATATTTATATATTTACCCTACAAGTACCTTTTCTTACATTCATTTTAGAAACTTCATCTTCAATCATTTAAAAATCCTGTAAATTTAATTTACACATTTAAAAATGTGTAAATTAAATTGCATTTGTCAAGGTTGACGATTATAATGTCTTATCTAACAGTTATCCCCCAATTTAAAGCATTTCAATTAGCAATATGGCAGAAACACTTGTGCTTTTTGAGCTCAAGGTACATAACTTATTGTAGTCATGCCTTTTAAGAAAGATTGAGAGATGGTGAGACTCCAGGATCCCAAACACCATTATGCCACAGCTCCACCTCTTGCCATATTCCACCAGGAATTTATATGCAGAAAGGACAAGGTGAGGTAAATGTTTGCTAATATGAGGATTTTTCTCCAGACTCTCTATTGAGATGAAAAAAGTGAACCCCCAGATGAAGAGAAGAGTCTGTCATTCTCTCTACACTAAACCAGTACTGTGAACCTCTTCATATCCCTCTAATATCTAGCTGATATAGATGTTTAATAAATGTGTTGAAAAAATGCCTGTGAGTATAGTAGAGTAAAAATAAGAAAATTATTTCTAATGTATATTTGATTAGAAATTATTAAAAAGATCTGATATATTAGTTGTCTAGCAAAATCTGTTAAAATATATATATTTAAAATTTAGAGCCTGGAGAAATACAATGTGTAGTATTTGGCTTCTAATCAGAATTTTTATTGAAATAAGCCTATTATTTCTTCCACAATGAAAATTTTTATTTATATCTTCTTTCTGAACAAAACATTAGCAAGTGTTAGCAAGGGTTGATTGGAGGCAAGAGAAGAATAACAGGAGGGAACCTGAATAGATGCTGGCAAGGGCTCCCTTCCTGCTGACTTTACTATTTTCAAAAGGCAAATGAAGAAGTATGGAATTTATTTAGTGGAATATGTAATAGTTTTTTAAGGAGCTTGGTTTCAGTGTAAAAACATTGACAAGGGCTATTGACATTAATTTACTTGAATAGACGGAAACATAGTGAAACTTTTATTTAAGAATATTATAAACAATAAATTTCATGAATATTTATTGCAAAACCTACCAAATTATAATTCTTTACAGTGCATTGTTCATCTAAAATTTCACTGTCATAAAGTCATAACACAGTCAGAGTCTGGAATGCCTCATATAAATATTTACTGAGTGAATTACAATCAAGAGAGGCTGCCCCACTATTCTGACTTTCTCTGATACCAACAGAGCTTTTCCTTCTGAGTCACCACACCTAGAGGGACTATAGGAGGTCCCTAGAGGAGGAGAAACTTCCCTAAAAGGACCCCATTCTTCAATAGCAAAGGACCTTGCTGGTATTCAGTTAATAAAGGAAGGTGTTCATATAATGCATTGAATTGGACACTCAACCAATTTTCAGGCAAACGTGGGTATCCTGAGGAGGTAGGTGGGATCCTTGAAGGGATCAAGTATATCTGCATCCGTTTTAGTCTCTTTGTTTGGCATCAATAATGTGCTTCTATCCTTTCAGGACCCAAATATTTTATTCTTAAGAGACTTACATGAACCCTAAAAGTAGTAAAACTTGCGTTGATGCTGCAAAGCACTTTGAATTTTTCCCAATACAATTAAAAATGATGCTACCAACCAGAGAACAAGTTCAGAAGTGAAGGAAAGAGGGAAAGTCACAAAGAAAGAATAAGTCAGAGAATCAAACACTCTCAAACAAATGGCAAAGATGCTGTTAAATAATTGTTGGCAACTACTGGCTAGTGAGTTTAATGTAAAAGAGTGAAGACATTTTCACTTACTATTGATTGGTGAGAGAGAAAGGGAAGGAAAAAAAGGGGGGCTGCAAAAAGAGTAGCCACATTATTTGCAAGGTTTATTTTAACTCTAACAAAATATTCTGCAATTTGATCTTTGTGATTTACAAGTCTGTAAATAAACCATCATTGAATTAAACACCAAACACCAGTGAATTTTATGGTATGTGAATTATATCTCAAAGATTTTTTTAAAGTTAAAATTGATAAAAGACTAAAAGTTTAAGTTTCCTTAGCACTAACAAAGTAGAGAAATATGTTGTTCTAATGGCTAGAGAGCTAGGTGGATTTTGAGAAGTTAGACAAGGGTCTCTGATGTTGACTAACAAAAGAGATCCCATCTGCACCAGCTTGTGTCTTTGCTGAAATGCTCTTCCCATTTCTCTACCCTGTCCCACCTCCCTATTAACAAGGCTAGCTCCTCTTAATCATTCATATTGAAGGCTCCATATCACCTTTTTATAAAAGTCATCTCCAAATGCTTAATCTGGAATAGCCATCAATTCATTGTATCACATACCATTTAATTCTTTCATCAGCAATCATTATCTGCTATGTTTATGATGGAAACTAAATATACTTGTTTCAAAAACTGAAACCACATACACCATTAAAGTTACTGTATACATAAATATGACTTCACTAATCTGCTGTCAAAACTTCACTATTCCTCTATTTTCATTGACATAATTCATTTTCCAGAAAACTTTCACCCAAACAGAGTCTGTTTTAAAAGAAGCTTGGATCCAAGATGGCGGGCTAGAGGGAGGCTGCATTCTGTGTTCATGACCTGGGATTCAAGTAGTGGGAATACTTTTTCTCTGCAAGTGATTAGAGCACAGGAATCACAGCCACCATGCCCCCACAGGTCTCCAGGCCTCAGGATCAGCACAGGACTCCTGGCCACCCACCCATGCAGGAATCCCATTCACCACTCCCATGCAGGACACCCAGATGCTGCTCATATGCAGGACCTCCAGCTGCAACTTCCCATCTACCAATGTGTGGCTACCCTGGTCACCTCCATCTTGGGACACTGCAACCAGTGCCATAGTCCCCAACACGTGGTAGACTGCATCTGGGGACACTGCCCAGGGTCTAGAGACAGCTGCCAGCCACAACACTGCACACCACGAAGCTGCATCTCTGAACACAACACGCTACCTGTCACCAACTCCCGACCCCACCCAACCTGACACCCCATCATTGAAATCAGCTGCCTCCATCTTGTGACACCTTCATTGCCATCTTTAGTTGGGGCAACTCCCAGCTTGGAATACCAGCTGGAGCTTAGAAGCAATATCAAGCACCTTTAGTCTTCAACTCCCCCCTCCTCCCAGCAGCTGCTAACCTGGCACAGTTCTTACAGCCAGTCCATAGCTCACAAAATGTGGTCCTGAACTGCCCAATACAAAACAGCTCTCTGTGACAGGTGCACAGCCCCCAGAGCACAGCCCACAAGACCTCTGGAAAGAAACATTCCTGATTGGGAAGTATAAAGGGAGGGGGTGAGTGAGATACAGTTCAGAGACCAGGAATTGTGAGGTTTACAGGTGACAGGAGCCCACATCATACAGGTGGCCCCCAAAGGAGATCCTAGGGGTACAGTCTTCCATCAGAAACTGGCAAGTGCTACACCCCACCTCAGGAGTCTGCCCTCAAGACCAACCCTCCCATCCTAATTGAAAGAACAATCAAGGCTTGCCATCAGAGAAAATGCCCATTTTTTGAGGAACAGCTCTGCATATTTATAGAGCCAGGGGCATTTTGACAGTTATGACAGTTTAATGGTTGAACAGTTTGACAATTGGCTGGGGTGCTTTCTGATTGGTGGGTAAGGATCATGTGAGCCAGCAGGGCTAGTCTGATTGGTGGGTAAGGGTCATGTGAGCCAGCAGGGCTCACCATTGGATGGCAGAATCATGTGAGCCAGCAGGGCTCACCTTTGGATGGCAAGATCTCGGGGGATGGGGAAGTTAGTCTTTGGAGCAGGGGCGACTCCCAACACTAATAACCTTCACCATCCTGAGGGCGGGAATACCAGCAAACAACAGACAACCCCACCTAGTGGACAAGAAGGGAAGCAAGAAAGATACTGATCTTCAACAAAAACAATCCTTGTATCTTCCTTCAAGATTTTTTTTCTCTTTCTCTCTTCTCCTTCCCTCACATCCCCAATATTTGTGAAACCAAGTACTTTTCATTAATTAGGTTACTGAGGACTGGGATGTCTGAATAGTATATCACAGTTATATTTTTTTTATCTCCTATTTTTACATTTTTTATTTTTCATAATATTTATGTTTGTTTGTTTGTTGTACTCTATTGTCTCCCACTTATGTGTCTCCCCAAAAATCACTTTCTGTCTCTTCTCCTGCTATTAACCAATTTCTTTTTTTTTCTCTCTAAATTCTATCTCACTAACCAATTTCTTTAGATTCCTCTTTCAAGTTTTCTAAGATCTAATAACTCTATATCCTCACATCCTACTCCCTCAACATCTCATTCTACACCTAACCCCTGGTTCTTTGTCCACCATCAGAAACTGTAGACCCTTTTGAAAACCTACTGTTCATATTGTAGATAATAATTGAACTCACCATTTCTGTATATTGTGACAAAACCATAAATGTTTAATAGCAGCTTTTGGTTTAAGGTTGTATATTGTTTGTATTGCGATCTGTTAATATTGTACTCTCTCTTAAAGGAGAGCTATTAGAACCCTGGAGGGATACTATAAGCCTATAGGATAAAAACTGTAATGCCTTGGATCTGCAGTGCTAGAAGGGAAGACACACAAACAACATGAAAAATCAAAGAAGTAGTACCCCAAACAAACCAAGATCCTACATTATTAGAATCCATGGGCAACACAACAGAAGAAATTACAGAGAAGTTCAGGATGTACATAATTAAAATGTTCTGTGAACTAAAAGATGGTATAAGAGAGCAAATACAGTCAGCAAAAGATCATTTTGATAAAGTGTTACATGAGCAAACATAGAAAGCAAAAGATTACTTCAACAAAGAGATAGAGGTTCTGAAAAAGAAGAACAGAAATCCTTGAAATGAAAGAAAAAATAAACTTAATTAAAAACTCAATAGAAAGCACCACCAACAGATTAGATCACCTGGAAGAAACAATAAACTTAGTTAAAACTCAATAGAAAGTACCACCAACAGATTAGATCATCTGGAAGATAGAACCTCAGACAATAAAGAGAAAATATGTAATATTGAAAAGAATGTTGACCACACAGTGAAGATGGTAAGAACCTTCAAAAATTATGGGATAACATAAAAAGACCAAATTTAAGAATTATTAAGATAGAGGAAGACATAGAGTTCCAAAACAAAGGATTGAACAATCTATTCAATTCAATGAAATGATATCAGAAAATTTTCCAAACATGAAGAATGAATTGGAAAAATCAAATACAAGAGGCTTACAGAACACCAAATGTACAAAATCATAATAGATCCACACCAAGGCACATTATAATGAAAATGCCTAGCATATAGAATAAGGAGAGAATTTTAAAAGCCACAAGAGAAAGGAATCAGCTTACATATAGGGGGAAGCCAATTAGGATATTTGCAGATTTTTCCAGACCCTCAAAGATAGAAGATCCTGGAACAACATATACCATGCTCTGAAAGAATATGGATGCCAATCAAGAATCCTATATCCAGCAAAATTAAGCTTTATATTTGATGACAAAATAAAATCCTTCCATAGCAAACAAAAGCTAAAAGAATTTACAACAAGAAAGCCTGCACTATATAACATCCTCAGCAAAATATTCCATGAGGAGGAAATGTAAAACAACAATGAAAATTAGAAAAGGGAAATATTACACTAAAGGAAAAACCAATCAAAGGAGAAAACAAGTCAAATTAAATACCAAAAATAAATAAAAATGATCAGGAAAACAAATCATATCTCAATAATATCCCTGAATGTTAATGGCCTAAACTCACCAATCAAAAGACATAGACTGGCAGATTGGATTAAAAAAAGAGAGAGAGACCCAACAATATGACTTCAAGAGTCAAATAGACCACAACACAATAATTCTAGATGACTTTAACACACCTCTTTCACCACTGGATAGATGATCTTCCAAATAAAAGCTAAACAAAGAAACTAGAGAACTCAATAATACAATCAATAACAGACTTAACAGAATATTTCATCCACCAATGAGTGAGTACACTTTCTTCTCAGCAACACATGGATCCTTCTCTAAAAGAACCACATATTATGCCACAAAGCAACACTTAGCAAATACATAAAGTAGAGATATTATCCTGCATTCTATCAGATTACAATGAAATGAAATTAGAAATCAATGATGAAATAAAAAAATAGAAGCTACTCCAACACCTGCAGACTAAATAATATGCTATTGAATGAACAATGGGTTGCAAAAGACACCAAAGAGGAGATTTAAAAATTCTTAGAGGTAAATGAGAACACTGATACAACATATTGAAATCTCTGGGACACTATGAAGGCAGTACTAAGAGGAAAGTTCATTGCATGGAGTCCATTCCTTCAAGGAAGAAAAAGTCAACAAATAAATGACTTAACATTACTTCTGAAAGCCCTAGAAAAAGAAGAACAAATCAACACCACAAGCAGTAGAAGACAGGAAATAATTAAATTCAGAGCTGAAGTCAATGAATTTGAAACAAAAGAAACAATCAAAAAAATTGGCAAAACAAAAAGGTTGATCTTTGAAAAAAATAAATAAAATTGATAAACCCTTAGCCATGCTAACGAAGAGAAGGAGAGAGAAAACTCAAGTTACTAATATCTGTGATGAAAAAAGGAAATATCATGACAGACACTACAGAAATACAGAAAATAATTAGAAATTATTTTGAAAATTTGTACTCCAATAAAGTAGAAAATATCAAAGGCATTGATGAATTTCCAGAGTCGTATGATTTGCCCAAACTGAATCAGGATAATATACACAAGTTAAATAGATCAATTGCAAGCAATGAAATAGAAGACACCATCAGAAGCCTAGCGATCTAGAAAGCCCAGGACTAGATGGATACAAAGCTGAGTTCTAAAGACCTTTAAAGAAGAACTGATACCAATACTCTTCAATTTATTTCATGAAATAGAAAAAGAAGGAACACTTCCAAACTCATTCTATGAGGCCAGTATCACCCTGATTCCAAAACCAGGCAAAGACACATTAAAGAAAGAAAACTTCAGACCAATATACTAATGAACATAGATATAAAAATTCTCAATAAAATTCTGGCAAATCAAATACAAAAATATATCATAAAGATAGTACACCATAATCAAGTGGGGTTCATCCCAGGGATGAAAGATTGATTCAACATATGGAAATCAATAAATGTAATTCATCACATAGATAGACTTAAAGATAAGAAACATATGATCATCTCAATAGATGCAGAAAAAGCATTCCATTGAAAAACTAAGCATGTGTAGAGCCAATAGATTGTGGACTCTATTTTCTGTACAGCTTGTGTTAGTGACAGCCTCTACACAATCTCAGAAAACTAGTCTTTTTCTCACTTCTGAAGAACTTTGGGATTTACAACTACACATTATGTGACTGAATGAAACCCAGACTAACCCTTACAACAGTAAAGACATTACTGTATTCCTGGTGAATATGCTAGGCTTTGAAGTACAAATTTCACTTCTACACCAGGTGTTTGAAAAAAGTTTAAATGTGAAACACTGCATTTAGTTTTAGGAACTTGGCTATGAATGAGATCACTATTCATTTAGTAGTTCCCCAAATGAGTTAGAAGAATATGTAAAAAGAAAGGAAGGTCCCTTGGAGACTTGAAATTCTGCAGTAGCACAATCCCATCTTCTTTGTTCAAGAAGACTGTAGTTCATTTTCAGAATTCACTCCAGAATCCAGTGATCTTGGGATGTCAGCAAACCCATCCGGGCAAGAGGTATACGAGGAGGAACAGCACCACATCCAGGAGCACCAAAAGCCAGAGGTCCAGCTAGTACGAGTGTTTAGCAGCCCAATGGTCCCCACCTGCAGGCCTCCAGCCAGCCGACCAGCCGCCCTTGGCAGCTCGCCTCCATCCTGCCTGGAGCTCTGTGGCCGTCCCTGCCTTGCGGGACGCTCAGGAAGCCCGAAGTGGGTGGAACCCTAGGACCAATTATTTAAAAGACTATTTTTCCCCCATTGAGTTGTTTTGGCATCTTTTTCAAGAATCAATTGACCCATTCGAGGTGCAGTTGTGCACTCCTCTAATCCCAGCAGCTTCAGGATGCTAAGGCAGGAGGATCACAAGTTCAAAGCCAGCCTCAGCAACTTAGCAAAACCCTGTCTCAAAAAAATAAATAAATAAAAATTTAAAAAAAAAAAAAAGGCTTCGGATGTGGGTCAGTGGTTAAAGGCCCTGGGTTTTATCCCTAGTACCAAACATATATATATTTGGTACTAGGAATATATATATATATATATATATATATATATATATATATATATTATAATTATATGTGTGTGTATGTGTGTGTGTGCCTTAGAAGTCAAAGTTACCTTGATAAAGAAGGAAAAAGCTAAAGACTCATATTCCCCATTTCCAAATTTATTACAAAGCTAGCTATAGTAATTAAACAGTATGGTACTTGCATAAGCATAGACATATAGGTCAATCAAAAGAACAGAGTCCAGAAATACACAATATATATAATGAATTGATTTCAGTGAGTGCCAAAACAATTCAGTAGAGAAAAAAAAATTTCTCTCCAACAAATGGTACTGGACAAATGAATAGCCACATGCAAATAATAAAATTGGATCCCTACTTCATGCTATCTACAAAAAGTTACCCAAAATGGATAAATTTAAGACTTAAATATAATAATTAACTGTAAAACTCTTATTTAAAAATGGGAATTAATCTTCATGACCTTGTGTTTGGAAATGTATTCTTAGAAATGAGAGCAAAAACACAAGCAATGAAAAAAAAAAATAAATGGGACTTCAAATCTTATAGTCTAGTAATCAGAATACATAAAGAACTCTTAGAACACAACAGGAGAAAGACAGGAACAAAACATAACAGAAAAAAAAGTCAAGGACTTGAATAAATAGTTCCCTAAATATGTATGAATGTGCTGTATTCAATGGTGCATTCCAGTGATCCCAGCAACTCGCGAGGTAGAAGGAGGAGAATTGCAAGTTCAAGGCCATCCTCAGCAACTTAGTGAAGCCCTGGAGATGTAACTCAGTGGTAAAGCACCCCTGGGTTGACTTCCCATTATAAATAAATAAATGTGTTTTATATATATATATATATATATATATATATATATATATATATATATATATATATTATACACTGCCGCAGTCTGACTGGGCACAAATCACGAGCCACTGAAGCAGGAACAAACTTTATTTCTGAACTCCACCAGCACACTCCACACAAGCTCCTAGGAATTCCCCCGAATGCCACACGGCTCCTCCAGCAACCAGCAACTGGAAATATCCCTCCTCCGGCACTTCCCCAACCAATGGGAACTCTCCGGAATCCCCGGGAGACCTCAAGGGGAACTCAACGGGAACTCCGCCAGAACTCAAAAGTCATAATCTTAATGGCTCGCTAGCATCACCTCTCAACCAGGTGTCATCCCGACTCGGCTATGGCCCTCAACAATACACACACACAAATAGTAGATAACACTTGAAAAAATAACATATTTAGTCATAATGAAATACCATTTCATATACATTGAGATAGAAAGGAAAAGGAGAAGAGAAAGAAGGAAGGAAGAGAGGGAGGAAGGAAGGGAAAAAAGAGGTAGATAGGAAGGGAGGGAAGAACACAATGTTAGTGAGAACCATCACACATTACTGGGGGGAAGGTAAAATGGGGCAGCCACTGTGGCAGTTTGGCTGTTTCTTAATAATCTAAACACATCATCACCATTTGATGATGCCGCAGTCCGGCTGGGCAAAATAACCGAGAGGTGACAAGCAACTTGAAGGTTGAAGCGGGAACTACTTTATTGCAAGTGAACTCAGCGGGAACTGAGCGAGAACTCAAAGTAGCGGGCACCTAAGGTAACGGGAGCCGCTTCTCTGCTGGTCAGCAGACGTATATATACCTAACTAATTACACACAGCTTGACTCAATTAACATCATCTAGATACAGCAGTCAGCCAATAAGGAATCCTCATCATCTTAATGGCTCAATGGCGTTGCTTCACAAACCCCTCCTCCTGGCAAAGTGCCAGGTGCCATCTTGACTTGATTTGCATCCCCAACATGATGAAGCAATGAAACTCCTAGATATATATCCAAAAGAATTGTAAAGGGTGCTATAGTTTGGACAAGTATTCCCCAAAGCCCATGTGTGAACAACTTATGGTACTATTGAGAGGTGGTATAACTTTCTGGGAGGTGGGACCTAATGGAAGGCTGTTAGGTCACTGGGGTCGTGCCCTTGAAGGGGAT
Source organism: Callospermophilus lateralis (assembly GCF_048772815.1). Taxonomy (NCBI): domain Eukaryota; kingdom Metazoa; phylum Chordata; class Mammalia; order Rodentia; family Sciuridae; genus Callospermophilus; species Callospermophilus lateralis. Next base: position 42,374,377 of record NC_135307.1, read on the forward strand.
ACTGGCATCCCAGCTCCTTCTTAGTTTTCTCTTTGCTTCCTGACACCATGAAGTGAACAAGTCTCCTCTGTCCCATGCTCCTACCATGATATACCATGCCACCACAGGCACCAAGTAACAGGAACAAGCAACCATTACACTGAAGCCTCTGAAACTATGAGCCAAAATAAAATGTTTCTCCTTTTAATTTTCTTAGGTATTTTGTCACAGTAATGGACAGGCATCCAAACAAAAATTTGAATATGAATGTCTATAGCAACACTATTCATGACAGCCAAGAGGTAGAAACAACCCAAGTGTCCATCAACTGAAGAAAGATTAAACAAAATGCAATGTGTCCGCAGAAAAGAACATTTTTCAGTGATTTAAAAAAATAAAGCACTTATACACGCTTCAGTGTTGTGAACCTTAAAAACATTATGCTAGATAAAAGAGGTCAAACACAAAAAATCACATGTGTATGACTTCATTTATATGAAACATTCTGAATAGGAAAATCTATAAAACAAATAGTTGCCTTATGATTTCCAGTGGATAAAAGGATGGATGAATAGGAGTAAATGCTTGACGGGTATGAGATTTTCTTTTGGGTGAGGAAAATCTCTTGGAACTAGAGAGACGTAATAGTTGTACAATATTGTGAATACATTAAATGCCACTTTATGTACTTTAAAGTGGCTAATTTTTATGCTTTGTAAATTTTACCTTAATAAAAAAATCATATGAAGTTATGTTCATATGTAAAGGTATGTAAAGGTATCTCTCAACTCTCAACTTGACTCCCTTGATCAATATGCATACCTTTATATTACAAAAAAAATTTTTTTTTTTTTTTGGTTTAAGAATCCCCTGAGGGTGCTGGGGTTCTAACTCAGTGGTAGAGTGCTTGCCTTGCATGCGTGGGGCACTGGGTTTGATCCTCAGCACCATGTAAATAAATAAAATAAAGGTATTGTGTCCATCTACAACTAAAAAAAAAAATTAAAGAATCCCCTGAAAAAATCATTTAAATGAATGCCAAAGTTTTTATCTTACCAATAAATATTATCAAATTACTACTTACTCCCAAAGACTTTAAGGGATTGTTTTAAAATTTTTCCTTGATGGGCCCACCAATCATAAACTATGTGATCACAATCTTCATCTAATCCTAATTAAAACTTCTTATGAAAGAATTACCTTAAACCATGCTCCTAAACTGAATAAATATCCTATGTTTGTCCTCCCCACTTTCAAAAACTATTAAAACAATTATCATTTATCAGGATGATAATCTCTCCTTCCACAGTAAGATTAAATTCAGCTGGGATGATTCTCAGCATCACATAAAAATGAATAAATAAAATAAAGGTATTGTTCCCAACTATAACTAAATATATATATATATTTAAAAAATATGGGCTGGGGATGTGGCTCAAGTGGTAGCGCGCTCACAACAATAAAGATATTGTGTCCACCTAAAAACTAAAAAAATAAAATATATAAAAAAAATCAGCCTAGTCTCATCAACAAATTGTTCTATTGAAACTTTCAGCAAGGCAGCATTCAATGATCTTGCAGTTCCCATCAAGAACTTATAAAGGGACCCTGGCTCATGGTACATATCTCTAATCCCAGCAACTCAGGAGTCAGTCAGATAAGTTTTGAAATAGATAAACACCCAAGAAATCATCACCATATTCAATCAAACAATGAACATATACATGACTCCCCCAAATTTCCTCATGACCCTTTATAATCTCTCACCTGTTCATACCTCATCTCCAGGCAATCACCTAGCTTTCTTTTATCTCCATAGGTTGCATTTTCTGAAATTTTTCATAATTAATAGAGTATGTATCATTTTTCTGGCTTTCATTAAGCATAATTATTTCTAGGTTCATTCTTTAAATAATAGTGTGTATAAAGCACTTCATTTTTTATTGCTATGCTGTATTATATAACTATACCATATTTTGTCATACATTTATCAGTTAATGAACTTTTCTAGGGTTTGGTTATTGTATACACAGCCACTATGGACTTTTGTATGCAAGTGTCTTATAATAGCTGGGTCATATAGTAGATAGGTTTCTGTTTTCTAAAGTGGATGTATCATTTTAAATTTCCACAGTGTATGAGTTCTAGTTCCTCTATATTCTTGCTAACACTTGATATGATTACTCTTTAATTTTAGTCATTTTAATATTAGTATAGCCACCTCCCTGCTTTTGATTACTATTTACATGTAATATTATTTTTTACAATTTTTCAATCTATTTTTGTCTTTGACTTTAAAATTTAGTCTATTGTAGATAGTGTGTAGTTAAATGTACTTACTGACGATTGTTTTGGTTTGGTTTTATCCATTCTGCCAATCTCTTTTTCCTGGATAGTTTAATCCATTTATAAATAATTACTGACATGGTAGGACTTACTTCTGAAATTTGGCTATTTGTTTTTCATATACCTTATTGCTTTTTTGTACCTTGTTTCCTGCATTACTATCTTCTTTTGTGTTTAGTTGATTTTGTAGTAAAATGTTTACCTTTTTGTTCCTTATACTTTTTTGTGTATATACTTCAACAATTTTCTTATGGTTACTATGAGAATTACATTTAGCACTCTAAAGTCATAAGCCTGTAATTTGAATTCATACCAGTTTAACTCCAACAATATACAAAATATTCTGTACTTGTGTGTGTATGTGTGTGGGGGTGGGTGGTGTTGGAGATTGAACCCAGGGCCTTATGCACTCAATGCAAAAGCATTCTACCAACTGAGTTATATCCTCAGCCCAATACTCTGTACTTTTAACAGCTCTGTCAACAACCCTTTCAATCAATGTCAAAAAATGACCTCTTTATTTGTTTCCAAAGACATGAACTAAAAAGTTTTTAATATATTAATGTATCAATTAATGTATCAATTAATGTAGAGAAGATAGTGTGGAGTTACAAATGAAGGTTACAATAACACTAAAATAATAACTTTTAGAATAATAATTTTAATGATTATTAATCATTAAGTTAATATATAATTTTAATAATAATAACACTTTCAGAATAACCATTTTTAACATAACAACCTCTGAAATCATATAGAAAACAAAAAGTGGAATAATACATCATTGTTATAATAATAGAAAATCATTTCTGGGTATCTGTGAGAGATTGGTTCCAGGACCTCTGCACAGATTCCAAAATCTGCAGATGCTCAAGTCCTTTCAATAAAATGGTATAGCATTTTAATATAACCCATGCACATCTTCTCATATACTTTAAGACATTTCTAGATTACTTGTTATACCTAATACAATACTTACACTATATAATTATTTTATATGCAGTATTTAGGGAATAATGACAGGAATATATATCTGTACATTTTCAGTACTTATGTAATTTTTGTCCACAGTTGGTTGAATCCACAATTGTGGAATCCACAAATACAGAGGGGAAAAAGGCTGACTGTCTAGCTTTTGTAATTGTCCATGTATTTGCCTTACTGAGATTATTAGTCCTTCATGCAGCTTCAAGTTACTATCTAGTATCCTTTCATTTTAGCTGGCAGGACTTCCTCTAAGCATTTCTTGCAGAACAGGTCTGGTGGAAATGAATTCAATTAAGTTTTTGTTTATTTGGGAAGTTTTGATTTATTCTTCAATATGAAAATATAGTTTTGCTTTGACATTTTTTTCTTTCTTTAGTACTTTGAAAATATTGGCCCACCATCCTCTAGCCTCCAAAGTGTATCTTAAGAAAGATATGTGCAGTTAATCTTAATGACAATTCTTTGTATATGACAAGTCACTTTTTCTGCTTTCAAAATTATTTTCTTTTGTTTTTGTCTTTCAGCTTTATTACAATGTACCTTGAGTTCCTCATATGTTGATTTCTTGAACATTTATATTGCTGTCTTCCATCAACTTGGGGAACTTTTCAGCCATTATTTCTTCAAATATTCTCTTTCCTCTGAGACTGCTATAATGTATGTATTATCTACTTGATGGTATCCCACAGTTCCTTGGACTCCGTTCACTTTTCTTTAGTTTTTTTCTTCCTATTCCTCAGAATATGTTATTTTCATTGTCTTATTTCCAAGTTCACTAATTTTTCCCCTCCACCTGCTCAAATCTGCCTTTGAATCCTTCTAGTAATTTTTTTTTCATTTTAGTTATTTGTGTATTTTGGTAGTATGTAATTTCATTTTTGGTTTCTTTTTAGGCTTTCTATTTCTTTATTAGTATTTCCATTTTCTTTCTACATCATTTTCATAATTTTCTCTATGTCTTATTCTTTGATCTAAAGATGTTGTTTTGGAGTCTATGTTTGTCTAGTAGATCTGCTGTAATGTATTTTGCAGGGACAGTGTATTAGCTTAATTTTTTTTTCCTTTGTATGGGCCATAGTTTTCTGCTTCTGTGCATGCCTTGTGCCTTGTGTGTGTGTGTGGAAAATTGGAAGTTTGAATTTAATAATGTAGTAATTTGGAAACTGGATTCTCTCTCTTGGCCAGGGTTTGATTGTTTTTATTTTTAGTTTTTGATTGCTGCATGCTGTCTCTGTGCCAAGGACCAGCCTGAGGTATAAATTTAAAGTCTTCGTGGTTATTTGCTGAGCCAGTGCCTTCACCTGTGCATGAATGATGACTTTCTAGTTTCCCCCATAAATGTGGTTTCTTTTAAATGTCCTCTTCTTCAATATGTGGCTCCTAAAAAGGCAAAAAGAGATAAATAAAGACGGGAAAGCACTGGCCCTTTATGTCCTGGATACCACTTTAGCCAGAGGGAGAGGGGTCTACAACAATGAAGGGTGATGCAATTGTAATGTTCACCATCTTTTTGTTTACCTCTGTGATCAGATACAGCAATCACTCAAAGTACAGATCCCCAGTGTTTGGAAATTCTTTCTGCCCACCCTGGTTCCTTCAAGCTGTGTCCAAGCTGCTCCAGGAACACAGGCACAACTACCCAACACAAGGCTAAAGGAGAGGGAATGGGTAGCTCCTACTCCACTAAGAGCTGTAATTGACCACAAAAAAACTGCAATTTATCCTCGAAGACTTCCCCTGGAAGTTGCAAGTTGTCAATAGATTCCAGAATTCAAACAAATTGTCATCTAGGTGGATAGACAGATTTCTGGTGCTTCCTACTTTGCCCTCTTTGAAGAATTTTCCTCCTGAATTTTAGTCATTCTAATAGGTAAGTAGAACCTCATTGGTTTTAATGTGCATTTCCCCAATAACCAGTGATCTTTTTCATCTGCTTATTAGCCATGTATATCTCTTCTTTGGTGAAGTGTTTCTTAAAATTGTTTGCCCATTTATTAATAGGACTTTCTTATTATTGGTTTTTTAGTGTTTTTAATGTATTCTGGTTACAAGTTCTTAATTTATAAGTATTTTTTCCCAACTTATTTGCCTTTTCATTTTCTAAACAGTGTCCTTTGAATAGCAAACATTTTTAATCTTATAAAGTTTAATTTATTAAATATTTCTATTATGGTTTGTGGTATTGTGTCTATGAAATCTCTACCTGGTCACAAAGATTTTTGTCTTTTCTTTTCTCTACAAATCTTATTGCTTTGTGTTTGGCAACTAGGTCTGCTCCATTTTGAGTTAAATTTTGTATGTAGCTGAAGGTATGGATAAAGTTCATTTTCTTACACATAAATTGTTCCAGTGTAGTTCACTGAAAATACTGTCCTTACTCTACTGAATTGCCTTCCACCATTGTCAAAAATTAGTTGTTCATGTATAGGTAGGTCTAATTCTGGACTTATTCTGTTCTATTGTTCTGTTTGTCCATCTTACAACCAGTTCCACACTCTTTAATTATTGTAGCTTCATAAATGTCTTGAATCACATAGTTTTAGTCCTCCAACTTTACACTTTTTTTTACAATGTTTTGGATATTCTAGATTATTCACATATCTATATGAATCTTAGAATACCTCGTTACTTTCTATAACAAAAACTTCTGGGATTTTAGTGGAAATCTTATTGAATCTATTAATCATATTGGGGAGAGCTGGTATCTTAACATTATTGATCTTCATAGTATATCTTTCCATTTATTTAGGTTTTTTTTTTTTCATTTCTCTCAGCCATGTTTTATAGTTTTCAGTGTACAATTCTTGTACAATTTCACTATATTTATCCCCAATGTATCTCATTTTTATTTCTATAGTGAATAGTATTTTACAAATTACAATTTCAAATTGCCTATTGTTAACATATAGAGATACAATTTTTTTGCGTATTGATCTTATAACCAGAAACCTCATTAAACTTAGTTCCAGTTTCTTGTTGGTAGATTGTTTCAGGATTTCTACATAGACAATCATGTCATTTACAAATAATTTTACTTCTTCCTCTCCTATTTCAACCTTTTTTTCTTCAAAGATTTGTTCTTAATATAAAGTTTTGCATTTTAAATTAGTTGGCATAAATCCAATACCTGGCTATAAACTATTCATGAATTGGCTGAAGCATCTAGTTTGACTCTTGGAGTTTGTATACATTTTCCTATGAGAGACACCCATTTTTTTCTTGCCACCAGTTTCTTGAAATGAATTAGTTGGCTTCCTATGTAATTGGACTCAATCATTAGGTGAATCATTTATTTTACCATCAGATGGTAAACAACATAACAGGCCAGAGAGCATAAATTTAAAGTATCCAATCATATCATTCCTATGGCAGAAATGGAGTTTCCTATCTTTGCTGAAACTATCCTCAGGGCCCTTTCATAAAGGCTGGCTTTTGTAATTAAGAATTTATAGAGACAGAACTTTGAAGATCTCTAGGGAGCACATAGTGTACATCTGGAGGCTGTCTCACTGCTACAGACCTTGCAAGTAGGAAACACCACTTAGATCTACCCCAGCCTCTCCATACCCTGATGACATTGCCTGGTGTCAGATGATGAGTGAAGCCAAAATGTTACCACACTATTTAACAACTCCTGAGGGAGTATGTTTTCTGCTAAAATACTGGGTGGTCCTCAATAACTGGGACTATATTTGTGGTACAAAAGCCTACTGATGGGCTGGGGATGTGGCTCAAGCGGTAGCACGCTCGCCTGGCATGTGTGCGGCCCGGGTTCGATCCTCAGCACCGCATACAAAACAAAGATGTTGTGTCTGCCAATAACTAAAAAATAAATATTAAAATTCTCTCTCTCTCTCCCCCTCACTCTTTCTTTAAAAAAAAAAAAAAAGCCTACTGACTACCATTTACAAACTGGATAGAGGCTTGTTACCTTGATAAAATGATGCCAGACTTTACCTGGGTTCACTTTAGAAAATAAGTTACCCCTCTTGGAAAAAGAAATCTTTATATAACTTAATTAAGAGAAGAAAAACTGGAGCTAGATTTGAGATCCAAATACTCACTACTCAAGGGAAATTAATGACTGCTTTCTGTTCTACATTCTTTCCAATACATGCTTTATAAAAGGCCCCTAATTTTAGTGTAATTTTACATGTTGTGTCTCAGAGAGCAGTGGAAGTGTTAGACAATGCCATCTGGGCTATTGAACTTTTTGCCTGGGAGGTTCATAAAATTGGACAGGCAGTGTTTTATAACAGAGCCACATAGATGAAATATTGGCCTCTTAAAGGGTAACATATGCTCTCTTAAGGAAAGAATATTGTGATTACATGCTTGCAGACATCTCTAGAATTTTTAATATTACTTAAATGGTTTAAGAAGCAAACGGACAAATCTTTGGTGCCTTCAGATTGGGGATGAATCTATTCTGTTGATTTAATATTGACACTCTTGATTCTGGATGAGAAATAAACTTCAAAATCTGATCATGATCCTTCTGCCAACATTTTTCTGTGAGGTAGTGTTCAGATGTGTTGTCCCTCATGTGTTCAATGCTGCTGCATAGATACTATGTCATCACATGATTTAGCAAATCTTGCTAAAATGCAATTAAAAAAAAAAACATCATCCATGACCAAAAAACACCATGACCCCTGATATCTATGGAAATAGGAGAGCCAAAATGACACCCCAAAGTCTGATTCATCATCATGACGTACAAATAGAGTGGAAGGTGGGAACTGATATGTCCCCAGATGTGAACGATCTATCCTTCAGTTTAGGGTAATAATGACCATAAGGAGGAAATGCTAGGAGTGGGCCAGCTTGCTGACCACACTAATAAGACTATACTATTTTGCTGTCTTCACTAAAAATCATTTTCCCCATGTCTTCTTCAACTTGATTTCACAATTTCAGGAATCTCTTGCCCTGGAAAACAAAAGTGACAAATAACTTTAATTTTGTTTCAGAAATGTTCTTTAAAAACCTCACTTAAGTGAAATCAAATGCTTCACAATTTTAAGACAGGATTAAATAACTATTAATCCTCCAGATTTTTTTTTATACATTTGCCTGGAAATCTTCACCTTGATGTGTCCACAGTCTTAAAGAGATTACAATCCTTACGCAATCCTAATCAATTCTCCCACCCTCATTGAAATATCCCTCTTAATTCAAATCTAAACCCTGAGCTCTTCCCTTTTGGAAATGATATGAAGACTCAGTCAAGGTTGTCCTCTCCCTTATTATGGTAAGGATAAACACAATTTTATCTTTACAACAAGTTACTTGACAGTATTTTGGGGGCACCTTGCTACAGTTCATTTGATTATCATCTTTCTCTTCCACTGTTTTGTATGCTCTGTAAGAACAGAGGTCAAACCTTCCTTGTTCACCAAGCACAATGGCACATGTCTATAATCCTAGTGGCTCAGCAATTCAGTGAGTCCCTCTCTCAAAGTAAAAAATAAAAAGGTCTGGGCTGGGGTTGTGGCTCAGAAGTAGAGTGCTTGCCTAGCATGTGTGAGGCACTGGGTTTGATTCTCAGCACCACATTAAAAAAAAAAAATTAAAAGGTCTGTGGCTTTGGCTTAGTGGTTAAGTGCCCCAGGTTTAAATCCCTTATACAAAAAAAAAAAACTTTAAAAATTTTAAAAATTTTCCTGTTTATCTCAGAATTCCAGTGCCTAGAACAAGCCTGGAAATATCAAGAGCTAATAAGTATTTGTCAGGTGAGCGAATGAAAGCTGAAAATGTTAGAAGAGTTAATGAAATTGTCTACACAAGAAAACAACAAGGATGGAGAAAAGAGCCAGAATGGAATCTTCATATATTTGGAGTGTTTCAATATAGAAACTTCTGAATTATTAATTTTAATATGATGCTGTTATAGAATTATACTTTGACTACAGTATACATTATTTACTTATATACTCATATTGCTGTATATGGGAATTTAAGGGAATTTTTTAGAGTAATGCTTACTATACTTAACCTTAACCTTCTTGGTTGATCTTAGAACATAATTTCTTTACATGATGTGATTTTGCTGTATTGAATTTTTCCTAAAATATAAGCATTTTAAAGTATGATCTTCTTAATTAGTTTCTTTCAGCTTTTTGGTGGGAAAATATTTTATATTTTATAAGATGATGTTCATGATAATGACAGAAGTTTTTTTTCCTTTTTTTTTTTTTAAGTAATGCTAGGGATTTGAACCTAGGGTCAGGATTTTCTGTATGCTAAATAAAATTAAACAGAAGTGTGCAGACAAGAAGCTCTACCACTGAGCTACATTCCCAGTCCTTCTTTTCTACTTGATGCTATGAATTGAATTGCATTCCCCCTCAAAAAAGATATTTTGGGGTCCTAACCCTCAATACCTTGGAATGCAATTTTATTTGGTTATCAAGTTAAAATGAAGTCACAAGGATGAATCCTAATCCAATATTGCAGGTATCCTTATAAAAAGAAAATTTGGACAGAGACATGCATATGGGGAAAATGTCATTTGAAGATAAAGTCATAGGTAAGGGTGATAATCCACAAGTCAAGGAATGCCAAAGATTGACAGCAAACAACCAGAAGCTCAGAAAGTCATAGAACAAGTACTTCCCCACAGTCCTCAGAGGGAGCCAACTCTGCTACAACTTGCTCTCATATTTCTAGCCTGCTAAACAATGAGATAATACCTTCTGTTGTTTAAAGTATCCAGTTGTGTTTTGTTAATGTACTCCTAGCAGATGTATACCATTGGCAAAATTAGAAGTGCTGCTGTCCAAAATTTTGGAAGGATTTTCTGTTTGTTTGTTTGTTTTTTGCTTATGTTTACTGGCACTTAAAAAAAATCAAAGCCCTAAAACTACTTTTTAGTTATTACTTAGTTTTATAGCCCTTGAACTTTTTGGGTTTCTTTATGCTCTTAAAAACTGAAGACCACCAAAAAAATCTTATGTAATAGAACTGCAAATTGGGGCAACCACTCTGAAAAGCAGTATGGAGATTCCTCAGAAAACTTGAAATGGAAGTACCTCTTGATCCAATTATCCTAATCTCCAATATATACCCAAAGGACTTAAAATCAGCATACTACTGTGACACAGTTACATCAATGTTTAAAGCAGCTCAATTCACAATAGCTAAGCTATAAAAACAACGTAGGTGCCCTTCAACAGATGAATGGACAAAGAAAATATGGTGTATATACACAAGGGAATATTAGTCAGCCATAAAAAAGAATGACTTTGACTTTGGATGGTATACGGATGGAACTGGAGATTATAATGCTAAGTGAAATAAGCCAGTCCTGAAAACCCAAAGGCTGCCAAATATTCTCTAAGCAGTGAAAGGAAGAATGGAAATTAAGTGATTAGACAAAGGGGAATGAAGGGAAGGGAGGGGAGATGGGATTAGGAAGGACAGTAGAATGAATTGGACATAACTTTCCTATGTTCATATAATACACCACCAGTGAAACTCCACATCATATACAACCACAAGAATAAGATCCTAATTAGAATAAGTGATACTCCATGTATGTGTAATACACTCTACTGTCATGTATATCTGAAAAGAACAAATAAAAAAAGATTTTATGTGACTCATGTTTATTATTATTTACCATATTAAATATTTTATTCATTTTTTGTATTCTTTTTTTAATTGGTTGCTCAAATCATTACAACGATCTTGACATATATCATACATTTGATTCAAATGGGGGTATGAATTCTTATTTTTACCACGTGTACAGATTGTAGGATCACATTGGTTATACTGCCACATTTATACATACTGCCATACTACCATATTAAATATTAAAGCTAAGAAAGTTTTAACATGTATATTTAATTCTGTTAAAATAAGTATACATAGTACATGTTAACATATTATTTTTATTTTCCAAAACAAAAATAATTCAGTGAGAAGAGTGGCATTTATACAAATCTCTTATTGTCTTATTATTAGAAAACCACTGGATTTTCATATGAGTTTCTGCATTTAATCTGTTGCAATATCATATCTCACATAGTCTCCAGAAAGCCCCACTGTACACTTGTGGGAGAACATAAATAAGAAAGGTAAAAAGTCTTAGTATTATAATGAAAATGGCTAGAAAATCCATTACAGTAACAAGTACTTGAGATAATCAACTTAAGAAGAAAAAGTTTTATTTTGGTTCACAGTTTTAAAGGTTTCAGTTCATGATCAGTTGCCCCTGTTGCTTTGGGTTTGTGGTGGCACATCATGGTGGGAGTGTGTGCCAGAGCATACCCACTCACCTGATGGCCAGGATCAAGAGAGAGAGGAGGGGAACAGACCAGGGCTTCACAATTCCCTTCAAGGGCATGCCCCCAATAACACAAAGACCCCCTGTTAGGCCCCACATCAAAGGTTCCACCATCTTTCAATAACACAAAGCCCTAATAGAACCAAGCCTTTAATGTATGGGCCTATTGAAGACATTCCAAATCTAAACTATAGCACCTCATGAACCACATTTTGAGAACCGACAATCTAATTCAACCTCTAGTCTAGTTCTAGTATCTTCTCTGTAGTAATATTAGTAAAGCCTCTACTAAAACAATATTTTAGATCCTGTATCAAATTAACATCCTACAATTCTACAGATGAGTAAACAAATCTTCTATAAGAAATAAACTATGCTAATAACTGATTGTTTTAGGTTAATATTAGGTTTCTTATAGCTACTCATATACAGAGTATGTGAATTGAAATATTGTAATGGAAAAAGAACAGGTTTCACATCCAAACAAGCTGAAGTTAAAATAAACAATTCTGTTTACTGGCCTTGGGCACATTATTTAACAATACTTAATCCTAGTTTTATCATCTATTATATCAGTATTTAAAATCTACATTTAAATAGTTTTTTCACAGTATTTATAAATAAAGTATTGAATAAAAATTAACTCTCTTGGGCTGAGGATATAGCTCAGTTGATAGAATGCTTGCCTCACATGCACAAGGCCCTGGGTTCAATCCCCAGCATGGCCAAAAAAAAAAAAAAATAGTTATCTTTTTTTTTTTTCCCAAAGGTCTTTTATTAGTTAGCCTCATATACAGGAACCCTCGCTGCCCCATTATGATCACTGGCAAAATATTGAAGTACAAATACCAAAGAAGAGTCACCTTTGAAATAATAGACTTGCAAAAACTAATAATAATGGAAAAATAGAGGGGGGTTAGATAGCAAATATCACATGTGTCTACCCCATAAATTCTCACTATACAGTTCAGCTACAGATATAGCTTATTAGAGCTAATCTTAGACCCTTATATTGACATGGGTTAATTTTTCAGATTAGCTTCCAAGATGAAAAGTAGGGAACAGGTGACTGAGGAATTTATCATGCTATGAAAGGAAGAAGAGCAAGAAGCTAAGATCCACCTAGAGGAAAGAGTCTTTTCGTGACTCAGTGGATTGCCAACCTAAGAATGTTGGGCTTGAAATTCACCTACCACTAAAAGGCAAAGAAAGGGAACATCAGCCTTATGATTTTCCCATTTGTCTAATCATGATTACCATTTTGAATGTTTTCTCATTTAGCATTCACAAGAAACCAAAGAGGTAGTTATTATTATTTACGTTTTACAAATGACTGGTAAGGCTCAAAGATGCTTCCAACTTAGCTTGGAAATAATAGAGCTAGTGTTTAAACTTCAGCCTGTCTAGCTTTAAAAAGTCCAGACTCTGGACATTGCACTTCTAGGTCTTGCTGAAGATTTTTATTTTTCCTCGAGAATACCCTAGGGTTGAAATTAAGCATTAAGCAAGTGCTTGCTTCCTAAGTGGCAATTTGATGGCCAAGACCCTTATAAGAATTTGATGTTTTCTTCCACCCCTATCAAGACACAGGTGAGAATTGAACTGCTTATAATTGAGTCATTTTATCAACTCCTTTTCCTCTAGTATTCTGAGAGGAAATTTAAAAATTATAATACGCAAAATAAACTGAGAACACTTTTGATTGCCAGCAACTATATCCAAGAATGTTTAAGACTCAGTTCAAGCATCTTGCTCACTACTGGGTGATATTACCATTGTGTACTCTTGCATTTGGAGTTATCTTAATTGTAAAGAGGCTCTGATTTCTATGTAAACACTTCAGGACAAAGACTGCAATTAAAAAAGCATTCAGACAACCATTTATTTGAAACACCAACCTGAAGAAGGATAATGTGAACATAAACAGTCATACTTTTGACCTGCATTAGAATACCGTGTCTCATGTCCGCCTCAAGGAAACTTTCAGACCTTCTTGCTAAAACCACACAGTTACTCAGCAGGAATAGTATCATTCCAAATCACTGCTGTTAATATACCTACTCATTATCCAAACAACCCTGAAAGAAGAGACCTGAAATTCGCTATTTTGGGTGGTGCTTCCTGCTGCCAGGAGGTGGTATGTTTTACTTAAAAGACACCTAACCACAGTTAGATTACAATTGTAGATCAAAACATTCAAGGGAATGAGACAATGAGAAAAAGATCCCTGTTTGGTAGCAAACAACCTACTTTTCCTAAAATATATTTTAATTCAAGTTCAGAACTAGAAATAAAAAGATTGGTCTGGCAAACTAAGGAACATTTTGGTGAACACATGAATAAAACTCCATTCAGAATTTAGCACTGCTAACAGCATAATAAATGTTTGACAAATACATATTAATCATGAAGTCATACACTAACAAATGATCATATACTTATTTTGTACAATATTATCTTTATAACTTATATGCAAAAGGTGATTAGTCCAATTTTTTAAATTATGGGATGAAAACTTCATACATAGCATTCATGCCACCATTAGGGATATTAAGTATATGCCAAAGAATTCCAATATTTGAGAATAAGAAGAACTAAGAAACAGACAAGGAGAATAAGCACAGAGAGGGATATGGTCAAATAGAATGAAACATTCTAATTTATTCATTCAGTCATGTCCCTCTTGATATTTGTTTTTAGTCAGGAGCCACTACAAGTACTGTTTTCAAAAAGCACTAGCATATTTATCTCTGTAGGTGAATTCCAAAGTTGAGAAAATTTGGTGGAATTTGCTTTCCAAAAGAATTGTAGCAATGCATGCCCTTGTGACTAAGGGTACATTTTATACCACAACTTCCCAGTGTTGGATGTTATGCATTGTTTTAACTTCTGTTGATCCAAGAGAGGAAAATTGGCATTTGGTAGTTTAATTTGTATTTCCAAAAGTGAGGTAGTGAGACTCAGTATATTTTTGCTTATTGTCTTCTTTCATTTTCTTTTCAATGAATTACTTGTTCATTTCTTCTACCCATTTTACTGCTTTGTGAAAAAAAAAACAAATTTCAAGAATTTTTTTACATTAGAGTTGTTGATCTAGTATCCTATTTTTTATAAATATTTTCACACAGAATCTCTTTATCATATAATGTTTTATGATGACTTTTTTCATACAGATATTTTAAACTCTAACTTTAGTTTTATGGCTTCTAGGATTCCTGCCTTAAGTGTAATGGCACCCTCTTTCTTCACAGAAATTCTTCACTGGGCTTCTCCAGAAATCCTCACCATATTGAAGTTTAGGACTGTCAGCAAAAGAGTCTCTATAAAAAAGTTCAATGTAGATAAACTTCCTGTTTTCCTGTTGCCCTATTTTACTTGGCCACTGGCCAGGAAGAAATCGACACTCCAGGTGCTGGACACCCCCTTACTAGCTTTTCACAAATATGTATCCACTATAGTATTTTGTAGAAATGTGTAAAGAAGGCCTCTGGCCTTGAGCTTGGCTTCACAGAGATGTCTACATTTCTAAGATAAAGAGAAGTTACCACTTGGGTTCCATAGTAACAGCTGGCAGGGGGAGGAAAGAAAAGGGAGAAGCTCTCCCCTTCTCAGGTGTTGTCCTTGAAGGGTTAACTTGCCCAGAACAGTAAAAGATAAAAAAAAAAAAAAAAACTGCTTTTATGTGAACTTCTGCAGATTGTAAACCTCTGAGCCTCTCCTCTACATGTTGAGTTTAAAACTACCTGAACTTGGGGTTCAGGGGATTAACATTACAGCAAAAGCTGTGCCCTCTGAACCTGGCTGCACCAAATAAAACTGTTTCCTGCTATATTTGGTGCCTTGCCTCATTTGTCCCTAAAATGAGAGAGAGAGAGAGAGAGAGAGAGAGAGAGAGAGAGAGATATGAAAGAGAGAGAAAATAGAAGATTAACTGTGACTTAAGGGAAGAATAGACTTCTTATGTTATAGGGACAAATGAGGCAAGGCACCAAAGATAGCAGGAAACAGTTTTATTTGGCTGCAGCCAGGCTCAGAGGGCACAGCTTTTGCTGTACTTAATCAATCCCCTGAACCCCAAGTTCAGATAGTTTCAGAATTTTATACCCAGCATGTAAGGGGTGAGGCTCAGAAACTCATGGTCTGTAGAAGTTCACATAAAAGTAGTTTTTTTCTTTCACTGTTCTGGGCAAGTTAATCCTTCAAGGACAATACCTGAGAAGGGGAGGCTTCTTCTCCCCTTTCTTTCCTCCCCCTGCCAGCTACTACCATGGAGCCCAATTGGTAACTTCTCTTACCTTAGAAATGTAGACATCTCAGACATCTTGAAGCTCAGCTCAAGGCCAGAGGCCCTGTTTACACATTTCTACAAAATACTATAGTGGATACATATTTGTGAGAAGCTAGTAAGGGGGTGTCCAGCACCTGGAGTGTTGATTTCTACCTGGCCAGTGGCCAAGTAAAACAGGGCAATATAAAAATAGGAAGTTTAACTACATTGAACTTTTTTGTAGAGACTCTTTTGCTTATAGTCTTAAAATCAATTATGGTAAATATTTCTGGAGAAGTTTAGTTAAGATTTGTGTGTGTGTGTGTAAGATAGGGTGCCACTACCCTCTCTCAGTTGGTCTCTCTCTCTCTCTCTCTCCCCCCCCTCCCTTTCTCTTTTGTCTCTCTCTTTCATATATCTCATATATATAAGTATATGGATATATACATATATGCACATAAATTATTTGTTACTGTTTAATTCTTCTAGAATTTTATTTTGGTATATGGTGCAAAGTAGAAGCTTAAGTTTGTGTTTTCCATGTGAATAGCCAATTATTTTCAGCATTGATCAATTTATAAATGAAACTATCCTGTTCCTGAAACTGAAATGCCACCTTTATAATATATTAATGTAATGTAACAGGAGTCCACTTTGTACTTTTGACTATAAACCTTGTCGCTCACCCACATGTAGCTTATTTTTAAATTGACATTTTTGTTTTGTTTTTCCTCTTTTCTTTCTGCGGCCCACGCACAACAACAGGAGAAACAAGACTAACATTTTTTCCACTCCATGCTAAGCTATTGTGTCCTTCACTCCTCAAAAGAATATCACTGCCCACAAGAATAAAGAAACTCCAAACCTGGAGCAATGACTTTCTCAAGGACACTTTATATCTCCTGACAATATTTGGATCCCAGCCCTGAAGTTCTCTCTTCTCTTCAGAAGAAAGCATCACAGCCTCTGGAACAGTAGTCCCCTGTGTTTCTCATTAGCTAGCCAATCAATCAAATTTCTTTTTCCTTTTTCTCAAAACCTTGTCCTTATTATTGAATTGTCAAAGGAGACATGGACCAAGCTTTTAGTATCATTAATATTCCCTATACAGTTAATTCTAGATTCTCTATGTATTTGTTGTGTCTGTGTGTGTGTGTGAGTGATATATACTGGGAATTTAACCTAGGGTTTCACACATGCTAGGCAACTGCTCTACTACTGAACTACATCTACCAGTTCTTTTTATTAATTTTATTTTCAGTCTGACCTTAAATTTACAATCCTCCTGTCTCAGATTTCCTAGTATGACCCCACTCCTTGTATTTGTCTTTTTAGGCTAATACTTTTTTTGTCTGATCTGTTTGACTTTTGTTGGTTGGTTTGCTTGTGAAATTGTTTGTGTGTGACTATTAACCTTTGTATTAGCTTTGTGGCAAGTTTTACTTTAGCTTTGTGGTAAGACAAAATATCTATCCTCAGCATTCGTGAATCTTTTTTTTCCCCTAAACTATCTTAACAATTCTAATTATTTTTATGAACATTACAATCACTTATATTCTCCATTACATTTTTTAAAATGTCAGGCCCTATATTATTCTTTAAATTTCTTTCTAGGAATTTTTACTGTTTTTTGTCACTTATGTTGGTTGTGCTAAGAATCTTTCAAGGTAAACTGTTGGAGCTCTTCTGCTGAAGCATCTTGTATTGGCTCTTGCATGTTAAGCTGATGGTTGTTGGTCCACAAATGTCTTTGTCTTGCTTTCTACTACATGTGAAGTGAATGAGAAGAGGAATACAAGGAAGAGAGAAGTTAAATTAGCTATGATTGAAATTGTCTATGGACTCAGTTCTCAGCTTGTTCAGATTACTGAGGTGTTATGAGAAACTAAATCAAATCTTTGTATTCTTTTTCTTCTTCAGTTTTGCAGCTTTTATTAGATGAAATACTTATATAATTATATTTTACTTAATTTAAAAATGTTATTACCTATTAGATGATGGCCAGATTTGTTAGTATGTCCAATACAAATATTTTCTTTAAAAAATGTGTAAGTCTGGGGGCTGGGGCTATAGAGCGCTGCCTAGCTCATGTGAGGTCCTGGGTTTAATCCTCAGCACCACATAAAAATAAATAAATGAAGATATTGTGTCCATCTACAACTAAATATATATATATATATATATATATATATATATATATATATATATATATATTTTTTTTTTTTTTTTTTAAGAAAAATGTGTAAGTCTGGCCAGGCACAGTGGAACACACCCATAATCCCAGCAACCTGGGAGGCTGAGGTAGGAGGATAGCAAATTTGAGGTCAGTCTCAGCAACTTAATGAGGCCCTAAGCAAATCAAAACTTACGAATGGGGATTTAGCTCAGGGCTAAAATGTCCCTGGGTTTAATACTCAGTACCAAAAAATAAAAATAAAAAGTAAGTCTGTTTCCTCCAGCTCTTTGGTATAGTCGGTGGATATTTACTGAAGATTTTATTTTGTTCATGAAATGTTGTAGCATTACTTATTATAATTACCTATACTAAACTCTGATGGGAAGAAAAGTTTAAATAGTGTAAATAACTGGAAATGCTACTCAATGCATGCATGTTATAGGCAATTTATACAATTAAGTCTGGATAATCTTAGGGGGAAAATATATACAAATGAAGGCTGGGGTTGTAGCTCAGTGGTAGAGCACTTGCCTAGCGTGTGTGAGGCCCTGGGTTCAATCCTCGGCACCACATAAAACTAAATAAATAAAATAAAGGTCCATCTATAACTAAAAATATATTTTTTTAAATATACATGATTGACACTACATAGGATCCTTCAATGTTGGTAAGAAATTAATCTCAGCCTGACTGATAGCTAGGCTGCTGGGTGATGGTGACTTCATCAACATTTTAGTGGAAGAGACTGAAGAATTCATTAAAGGTCCTAGGGAAGGATTGAACACAGGAAACAATTATTTTTAGAATCTTGCCTATAGTTGTATAAAGACAATAATTATATAATTGTCATTACATATAATATAATATATAATGTTTTGTGATTTTTGTCGGGGCTTTTCAAGGGCAATTTAAGAATATTTAACTTTACTTGCAGGTCAACTTGAGAATTTAATTCCTGTGAAGTAAGAAACTTTAATGGTGGGAAGGTACCAAGAATTATGAAAGACAGGAAAATATGATTTAGTTTCTGTCTTTGAGCAACTTCAAGAAGTTATATGTTTAATGGGGGCATATTAGAAATGTGGAACACTGAATAATACAACATATCATGAATGATGAAATGTGTGGTCTAATCATTGAAGGAATTGATGAATGAACGCAGACTATCCAAACATTATAATTTATACATTTATTAAATCGAATTCTGTTTCCAGAATATACTCAATTTCTAACAATCTTATTTAAAAACAAAATTGCAAAAGTAAGACATTCTTATTATTTAAGAAATTCAGCTGGTTATAAAGTGAAAAGTAAAAAACCTCCATCTCTTACCACCCCTATTTGCCACTCCTGTAAATAATTGTTCACACTTTTTATGCATCTATCCTGAAATTTTTTTATGCTGATATATATTTACAGGATACTGTAGTCATTCTAAAACTCGCTTTTTCCAGTATTTAAATAGCTACTGATCGTTACTTTTAGTGCCTGCAATGTATGCCAAATCCTAACATATAACTTACTTAACTATTTCTTTAACCATTTCCTTATTGGTGGACGCAGATTATTTACTTTCCATTGCTAAAAACAATACAATGAATACCTTTATACTTCCTTGTGTCAGATTATCTGTAAGATACATTCCTAAAAATCTAGCAAATCTTTCAAATTGTATTTTTGACAGAGACAGAAATGTTGCTGCCATGGCTTACTCTGAACTCATCAGTTTAGGTAAATCAACGCCATTAACTGTAAGATCCCTCTGGTGGCACCATCAATCAGGACCCCAAAGGTTAGAGTTAAGTTTCTTTCTCCCACCCCGCCCCCTAAAAGCATGTTCAATTCTTTCTTTAGTTTCTTAAAGCTCCCAGCCGTAGCCCTTCAGAAGCTTAAGACTTTTAGGATCAAAAAAAATATGCAGTTCTTTGTTTAAAAAATAAGACACTGCTGTCCCACGAACCTTACAGAACGGTATGTAACAGTCTTGTAAAATGATCCTTTATACGGGGTAGGGACAGTTATTGCTTTCTAATATTTATTCTTAAATATTTTGTTTGGAACCAGGAACCGCTCTGACCTCTTATTTTCAATTTGTGGCCGGGTGAGGGGTGACTGGCAAACTTGTCTTTTTGTCTTCCTCAAGCAGTGGATGGAAAGCGTTTAGAGGTGCTGTCGGGCGCGGTTCCGGAGGGCGAAGGAAACCTGTGCAGAGTACGTGGAGGTTTGCCTTTTTCCTCTGGCTGCTCCTGCTTCTATTTACGCCAGGGTGAGGGGAGGGGTAAAAACCTCCCGGCGCAGTAGTGCTCCCATTTTCCCCATTCCTTGAAGATGAAGAAACTTTAGCACGTTTCCACCCATTTTAGAAAGAAGCAGCTCAAGAGTCACCAGGCAGAAGCAACCGCCCGGCCCTCTCTGAGAACCTGAAAAGAAGAGAGACTGGAAAAAGCCAACAACAAGCCGTAAACGGAAAGGCCACTGGAACCAGCACCCAGCAACACAGCCGGGGCGCAACAGCCCCTACCCCACAGCACGCGCCCCGCGGGTTCGGCCCTGGGGGGGCGGGGCCGACCGCTCCTTCCGGGTTGCGGGCGGAAGTGAGAGAATTTGAATCCTACGGGCCGTTGGATGGGGCTGGTCGCTGGTGGCTTGCAGTAGTGCTGCGCGAGAAGGGAAAAGTGACGCGGCCACCCTGGAACTTATGCTCCGCGAGCCTCTGTGAGTAGATGGGGAACGGGAAGAAACTGAGTATTCCAGGGAGAGAAGCGGGGCCATCGGATGGGATAGCTGGGTCGGGAGGCCGACTGCGTAGCGGGGCTTTGGAGTACCTTTGCGGGTGTTTGCAGGGACCAGGTGTGCAGACCACGGGAAGTCGGGGCGCGGGGGAGAGTCACCCTGGACAACGCTCCCGACGGTTGCGCACACCAAGCCAACCCTGAGCATTGAGGATTTGGAGGCCTGGCCGGCCCCTGACATCAAGACTTGTTTATACGCTGTCTGTGTGACTCTTTCGTAATCGCAGTTTAGCGTTTCCATCAATTCTGCAGCTTTCTCAGTACGTGAATGTCATAGCGAAAGCGATACCACAGGTAAAAGAACTACCCTTTATTAAAGATGGAAGGTCGGGGGCAGCTTTAAAACGAAGAGATGCTCAGTGGCTCCGAGTTCCTCCTAAGAGGGTACTCCAGCGTTCTGTATTACCCTGGACCGCTGGGAAGTGACAGTCTTCGAAATGCCTGGTGGGGATTTAAACTGAAACCCGAGTCTCCTTTGTATTTGAAACCCGGATATTTTTCTTTCACGGTTGACATTTTTCATGTACCGCAAAAACCCGAGACTCTTGCTCTTTTAAGTTGGTCACAGTAACCTAACCGTGATGATTCGCTGGGTCTTAGTTTCCTAACAATAGGGATAAGGTTTAGTTCCACCGCCCTGCCTTTTCACCCTCTTTATCCATTGGCCAACTGAGTTAATACGGAGTCATTTGGGAAGAACTCAAATGCTTCAAGAATCGGGTTTTGTTCGAATTTTCTTTTCTTTTTTGCTCATTTTTAATGAACTAAACTCTCACCCGCCCAAATGAAGTCATACCTTTTTGAATAGTTTAAATGTGGATGGTAAATGTAAACTGTACTTTAAATGTTTGTAGGTTTTATATCCTGCCTTATTAAAAACTGTCAGACTAATTTTGTGTTGCTTTACAGGAAAGGATATTAAGTTCTTTATAAGGTTTTAGCATCAGGGTATTGTACCATATAAATGTATAAATATCTTTTTTTAAAGTAGGACTTAATATTTAAGAATAAAAACATTCCTTCATCCAGTGCTGACTCCTCCTCCTCCCCTGCCCGCGTCCTGCCCCAGCCGGGTCCAAGGGGTCCTGAAGGATGAGTGGTATTGGTGCAAGGAATGAGACAGGAATCGTTTTCTTGGAGCAATCTCCAGAGAGAGAGAGCTGTAATGCAGCTTTCTCTGGGTCATCTTTTATTACAATTTTTCTCATCATTATGAATTCAGAATTATTAATAGAATACATCATTGATTTTTACAATTTCCAGATTTTCCCCGAGATGTGACATTCCCTTTGCAATCATATGGGTATAGAAAAATGTGTCATCAATTTACATTTTCCCAGGATGTGATATTTCCTTAACAATCATTATGGGTACAAAATCATTAATAAAATGTGTCACTAATTTGCATTTTTCAGATTTTCCCAAGATGTACTATATTTTCTTATTGACAGATGCCAAACTATGTAACCAGACTCTAAGTCTCCCAACCTATCATTAATCTTTAAGTTTAAAGTACACCTGTACTTTATTTCTAATATAAGATCCCCATTTAAAGAAGTCCCCTTAAATCTTAAAATATCCTAAAGTCTATAAAATATTCTCAAAGCATCTTAAGGACCCATACAGCTAAAAATTTAAGAATTCTAAACTCAAGAATCTAAATAAAATAATATTTCTAACATTTTTCTAAAAATGTGTCTTATAAAGCTACTTTAATTAATTCCTACATTTATTCAAAAAACTGGTTGAGCTACTTTCTCAAAGAGATTCTTTTTTTTTCTTAGTCAAGGTACACTAGTTCTTATATCTTTGTAATCTCTCTCACTGAAAGGCAAGTTCTGAACATTAGTCCACTTACTGCCAATATTAAGTATGCTTATCATAAGTCCCTATATGAAGTAAAGAGGATTTATAGAAAAGGGGGAATGTATCTTTATGTGCCTTAGCTTTCCTAAGTGTATAACCCATAACTTTCCCATAATCAAATAAAACTACATATGGTGAGCTTTGTGCAATAAGCATAATAATTAGGCTTTCTAGAGGCCCAGAGATATGGGCCTGGGTTGTTAGTTGATATTCAGTGTGGTGCCTAAAATTCTCATGACCTTTTGGAGAATGATTGTTAATTGTCAGTTTTGTCCTAAATGTACTGCCTTCTATTTTGTCCTCAGTATGCTGAGAAGTAGTTCAAGGCATGAACTACCTGTAATGTTCTAGCCATCTGAAATTTAATTTGGTTTAGCAATAAGCATATTCATGCTTCCTGTAAGGAATATGAGCATGAAAGTAAGAAGTCCCAATTACACAAAAAGGGGTCTCATGGTTTCGGTTTCCCACCAGTGCGACTTTGCCAGCACTTATCCTCACTGTGACCTTGTCCAGACAGTGGGAATGGGAGTGTCTTCACCACTCCCCCATCCCTACCAATGAATTTTTGTTTTCAATGTTAGGGGGAGGGGGAAGAAAAGATTTAAATAGGCAGTGTTTTAAACATTTTTTATGAGACTGCATCAAAGACCTTGGCTTTCCTTTGCTAAGTATTGCATATAGACATTCTGCTCATTTCATATATGCCACTAGCAAAGGCTAATCTCTCTTAAGGATTCATTTCTACATTCTAATTTGTTACATTTCCCTTCTTGGACTCTTCATTGAATTTTCGTTTTATCCACCTAAATCAGTGAGTTTCATACTTTATATTGTGTATACACTACTTTGAGGGTTAGGTAAATGCTGATTACTAAACTTCAAATGTCAGAGATTCTAGATCAGTAGTTGTGGAGGATGGGATGAATAATCTGCATATTTAACTGAAAGGTTAGAACATTCTACCAGAGTTTTAAAAACACTCACTTGTTCTTAGAGAAGCAAGATACTGTACTGGTTAAGGGCATGGAACTGGAACTGGATTGCCTTGGTTTGAATCCCATCTTGTACCATGTGATAGCTATGTGACCCCCTAAGCATACTGTGTAAAACTCTCTGTGTTTCAATTCCTTCAGCTGTTTAATGAGGATAATAACTACCTTGTAGGATTATTGTGAGAATTAAATGAGTTAATACATGCCGGGTTTCTGTTCTCGCGACTAAAAGGCTCAGGGGTTACTCTAGTTAAACTGGGCTAACTGGGCTGCACGAAATAACCACACAAGAGACACAAATACCTTTTTCTTTGGGGTCGCTGTGACGGCTTCTCTGACCTTAAGGGTCTGCAGAAAGAGAGAGAGAGCAAGAGCACAGGAGGCAAGGGTTCAGGTTTCAGGGGGCTGAGTATCTTCATGATGTCCACTGTCAACAGGTTGACTGACACCTGGGTAGGCCACACCCGAGGGCACAGTAAGAGGAGGGGACACACACAAGGCACTTCCATGGAAGATTCTATCCTAAACAGGGCAAGGGGTCATATTACAAAGGAACAGGTGAGCATAGCTTCACCCATGGGGCTGTAGCAAGACACACCCATGCAGAGACACCGACCCTTGCACCCAAAAAGGGTGCCACATTTCTGCAACTGAGAGCCTCAGCACCCAGCCGGGGAGTGTGACCCAGTCACGTGTAAGGTTGGTCTCCCACAAATACATGTAAAGATTTTAGTGTGTGGCACATAGTTAATAATCCATATGTCTCTTTTTATATTGAGTTGCAAAACATTGTACAAACCATATTACATAAAGTATCATTAATCTTTACAATATCAATGAGGTAGCTATTGTTTTCAGATAAGAAAACAGGATAAGAGATTCAGTAATTTGTTCTCACACAACTAATAAGATATTTGAAATAGGATCAGAAACTAGATTAACTGGAAAAAAAAATTGTCTTTTAAATAAATACTTCTTACCTCTTTGTACTCTCCTTCCAAATGTTGCTCCATAAAAATCTCTAATGACTTTTCATTGTCTACCATGTATAATTCAAAATCTCAGCCTTTTTCTTTTTTTTAATATTTATTTTTTAGTTGTAATTTGGACACAATATCTTTATTTTATTTATTTTTATGTGGTGCTGAGGATTGAACCCAGGAGCTCGCACATGTGAGGCGAGCACTCTACCGCGGAGCCACAACCCCAGCCCTCTTTTTTTTTTTTTTTTTTTTTTTAAACACAGTCCTGCATAGTCTGGTTCCACTCTATTTCCAAGCATCGACTTCATATTTTTCCACACTTTCTGATCTGCTGATGTTCCATCCTTACTACTATGATTCTCCAGATCTGTTCTTTTACCATTTTTATGTATACCTTGCCTCTGAACTTTTCATTTACACTTAAGATTTTACCCATATCCAGCAGAATACTTCTTCCTCAGTTCAATTTGGTTATAAACATAGCATTAGATGATAGTTCTTGTCCTTGTCATCATTATGTTTGCATTGTGTAGTACAGAACATTGAATGTATTTATACTCTGAATTGTGTATGTTCAGTCAATACTTGTGTAATTTTAACAATTAAGCACATCATGTCTTAGGTTAATCTGGAAAAGTTAAAAAATAAAAAGCTTTTTGCCTTTTATCTGATAGAATATAATTCTGTTTAGTTCCTTAGAGATTTTAGTGATATATGGTTTGTAAACCTCACAAATACGAAAAAATAAGTATTGATATCTTAATCTCAAAAGACATTTCAAATGAGAAAAATCAAGAGCAATATTTACTAATATTCATGGAATTCTAAATGGTTTATATATATTTCTCACTTAATCCTCACAACCATTTTATTGTTATCCCCAAATTAAGAGGAAACTGAGGTGTCAAAATATTTGGTAATATTACATTGTATTTTCTTATATTTGATTTCCTGGTGACTTTTTTTTAATTATTAGAATGATATATGTTAACTATAATGAGAAAAGAACTTAATTTAGAGCGTTAGGAAATTAAAAGACAGAAAAGGTTGCTTCTCTTTTTCAGTTTGAACAGTTAAGACAGTTACTTGATTTCCAAGCTACCCAATATTTTAGGGTCATCATTCTAAACACCAGTAGGTGGGGTTAGTTTAAGGAGCATATAATATTAATATGCTCTCAACTAATACCTCTGCTCTAGCCAAAGCAAAACAGGTATTTGAATCCAGCTGCATGTTTTCAGTGTAGACTAGACCACTCACATGATTTCTTCTTGAATTTGGCCAAGCTGGGAAGTTCTTTTTATGTATTGGTTGACATTGGAATCATAAAGAAATATCAGCACTGGGCATAGGGAGCCAATATGCAGAGACACAGGGGAAATTTGTTTCCTAAAGACTAGATAGATAAGTCAAGATAAAATTTAACTCTTAATTTTCTTTTAATTTAAACAGATAGCCTTAATAAATCCATCTGGTAATTTCATTTATAAGCAATAAAGTTTACCCATTTAAGAGTTCATTGAGTTTTAGTGAATATATTTCATTGCATATATACCACAATTTTTTTTATCCATCCATTGATGATTATTCAGGTTGCTTATAGTTTTTAGCCATTATAGATAAACCTACAGTGGACATTTGTGCACAAAGAAAAATACACCATCATTTTTCTTGGCCATATCACATGTACATTTGACAAAAAGTAGGTGTACATTTGATTCTTTTTTAGGGAAAATTTACATAAAATTAACCATTTTAAATTATAATTTAGTGACATTTAGTGTATTCATAGTGTTGTAAAAAAAACTATTGCTTCTATCTAGTTCAAAATTACTTCCATCATCCCAAAAGAAAACACCATATACTATATTAAGCAGTCAGTGCCTACTTCCTCATTCCTCCAATCCCTAGAAACCACAAATCTGCTTTCTGTCTCTACAGATTTACCTAGCCTGGATATTTTCTGTACATGATATTATACAATGTGTGACCTTTAATGTCTGCTTCCACTTAATGTTTTGAGATTCCCTTAGAGTAGCATATGAGTTTTGCATACTCAAATTCAACCAACCATAGATTGAAAATATTTAGGAAAAAAATGTGTCTGTGATGAACATGTAGACTTTTTCCCTTGTCATTCCCCAAACAGTACAGTATAACAAGTATTAGTATTTACATTGTATTAGGCATTATAAATAATCTAGGATACTGGAGGTTCTGGTAGGCTACATGCAAATACTCTACCATTTTATATAACACTTGAGCATCTAAGAATTTTGTTCTCTGTGGGAAAGAGTTGGAGGGAGATATTAGAAACAGTCCCTCACATTTACTAAGGGATAACTATACTTCATTCCTTTTTTTTTGCCCAAATAATATTACATTGTGTAGATATACTGCATTTTGTGTCCATTCATCATTTAATGGACAATTGGATTACTTATTTTTTTTTTATTTGGTACCAGGGAATGATCCAGGAGCCTTAACCACCGAGCCATATTCCACCTTTTTTAATATTTTGTTTAGAGACAGAGTCTTGCTGAGTTGCTTAGGGCTTCACAAAGTTGCTGAGGCTGGCTTTGAATTCATGATTCTCCTGCCTCAGCCTCCTGAGCTGCTAGGATTACAGGCATTGCCACCACTAGTCTGGTGATTGTTTAATAATTATTTAAATAGTGCTGCTATGAACATTTGTGTACAAGTTTTTCTTTGAATACCTGTTCAGTTCTTTGAGATATATACTTGGTAGAATTGCTGAGTGAAATGACAGTTATGTTTAACATGTTGACAAACTGCCATACTGTATTCCCCAGTGGCTGTGTAATTTTACATTTTTACCAGCAATGTATGAGGGTTCCAATTTTTCCTTATCCTTGCCAACACTTGTTATTTTCCTTTTCTTTTGTTTCTCCCCCCCACACACACTTTTTTTGACAGCAGAGATTGAACCCAGGATCTCTAAACCACTGAGCCACATCCCCAGCCCATTTTGTTTTTTATTTTGAGACAGGGTCTCACTAAATTGCTTAGGGCCTTGCTAAATTGCTGAATCTGGCTTTGAGCTGGCTATCCTCCTGCCTCAACCTCCTGAGCCACTGGGATTACAGGCTTGCTCCATGGCTCCCTGTTCCACTTTGCCCGACTCGGTGGCACACACATTTTATCCCAGTGGTTCAGGAGACTGAGGCTGGAGGATCTTGAGTTCAGCAACTTAGCAAGACCCTGTTTCTAAATAAAAAATATTAAAAAGGCCTGGGGTCGGGGGGAAGGCCTGGGGATGTGACTTGGTGGTTAAGAACCTCTGGGTTCAATTCCCCAATCCCCCCCTCAAATAAATAGAAACCCTAGTATGCATGAAGTGATATCTCATTGTGGTTTTTATTTGCATAAGCCTGTAATGATGAACATTATTTCATGTGCCTGTTGACCATTTGAATATTTTCTTTGGAGAAGTTATTCAGATGTTTTGTTCACTTTTAAAATGGGTTACCTATCTTTTTGTTGTTGAATTGTGATATTCTAGATACTAGGCTCTTACTAGATATATGATTTCTAAATATTTTATCCCATTCTATGAACTGTCTTTTCATTCTCTTGATGGTATTCTTTGATGCACAGAAGTTTTAATTTTTGATGAAATCTAATTTATTTTCTTTTTTGCTTGTGCTTTTAATGTCATATTAGAAACTGTTGCCAAGTCCAAGGTCACAGAGATTTGCTCTATATAATATTATGGTTTGGGTTTTTACATTTAAATCTTTGATCCATTTTGAGTTAATTTTTTTGTATATGGTATAAGGTAGGAATCTGACTTCATTTATTTTTATGTGGCTTTTCAGTTGTCCACACCATTTGTTGAAAAGAGTAGTCTTTCACTTTTGAATAGTCTTGGAACCGTTATTAAAAATCAATTGACAATAAATGTATAGGTTTATTTCTAGGCTCTTCTTTTCCACTGATTTATGTCTGTCTTTATGCCAACACCATTTATCACTGTAGCTTTATAGTAAGTTTTGAAATTGGAAAGTGTGACTATTTCAACTTTTGGGAGTAGGGGTTGTTTTGTCTATTTAGGGTTCTTTACGATTCCCCATAAATTTTAGGACTTGTTATACCATTCCTGCAAAAAGGTCATTGTGAATTTGATTGGAATTAAACTGAATCTATAGATTGCTTTGAGGAATATTTTCATCTTAATATAAAGTCTTCCAACCCATGAATACAGAATGTTTTTATTTATTTAGGATTCTTTAATTTCTTTCAGCACTGTTTATAGTTTTCAGTGCACAAGTCTTACTTGTACCTCCTTAGTTAAATTTATTACTAAGTAGTTTTTTATGCCTTTGTAAATTAAATTTTTTAATTTCCTTTCTGAATTGTTCATTCTACTATATAGAAAGACACCTGACTTTTGTATGTTTATCTTGTATTCTGTTACTTTGCTGTATTTATCAGCAATTAACAGGGTTTTTTAAATTCTTTAGAATTTTTTTATACATAAGATCATATTGGGGCTGGGGCTGGGGCTCAGCGGTAGAGCGCTAGCCTAGCATGCATGAGGCCCTGGGTTCAATCCTCAGCACCACATAAAAATAAACAAGTGAACTAGAGATATTGTGTCTACAACTAAAAATAAATAAATAAATATTTTTTAAAAAAGATATCTTCTGAATAGTTAGTTCTTGCTTTCAATTTGGGTGCATCTTATTTCAAAAGCCTTATTCTGGCTAGAATTTCTAGTATGTTAATAAGAAGCAGTGAGAGTTCATATCTTCATATTGTTCCAGATCTTAGGTGGAAAGCTTTCAGTCTTTCACCATTCAATATGTTAGTTGTTTTTCCCCATAGATAACCTTTATCATGCTGAGGAAGTTTCCTTCTGTTCCTAAAATGTTGAGTGTTTTTATCATGAGAGAGTATTGGATTTTCTCAAATGCCATTTCTGCATCACCAGAAAATTGAGATGAACATTTGACTTTTTTAATCTGTTGATACAGTATATTACACTGGTTGATTTTTATATGTTTAACTGCCTTTGCATTCCTGAGATAAATCCCAGTTGATCACAATTGATAATTCTTTTTAGTAAGGATTGAATTTACTAGTATTTTGTTAAGGATTTTTGCATCTTTATCCATAAGGGACATTGGTCAATAGTTTTATATATTTATTTGACTTTGTATCAGGATATTACTAACTTTATAAAATGAGTTAGGACATATTCTTTCCTCTTCTATTTTTTTTAGAAGGGTTTGAAAAAGATTGGTGTTATTCTCTGGTGTGGGTTTGTTGAAAATTTCTTTTTGAGTCAGTTTTGTTAGTTTATCTGACTTATTTAACTTGCTAATTATTTAACTTAGCATTACAGCTATTCATTGTAGTCCCTTATTATCCTTTTTACTTCTGTTAGGTCTGTAGCAATGTCTCCCTTTTAGTTCTGATTTTAGTAATTTAAGTCCCCCCCCCCCACCTTGGTCAGTATAGCTAAAGTTTTGTCCATTTGAAGAACTATTCAAATAACTTTCTTTTTTCATTTTTTTCCTAGTCTTTATTATATTACATAAACTCTAATCCTTATTATTGCCTTCCTTCTACTAACTTTGGGCTTCGTTTGCTCTTTTTTCTGGGTCCTTCAGTTACAAAGTTAGGTTTATTGTTTTGGGTCTTCCCCCCACCCCTAGTAATGGAGATTGAACCCAGGGGCACCTTACCACTGAGCCACATCCCCAACCCTTTTGTTTTTAATTTTCAGACAGATTTTTGCTTTGCTACCCAGACTGACCTTGAGCTTGCTATCATCCTTTCTCAGCCTCCCAAATCACTGGGATTACAGTTGTGTGCCACTGTGCCCATCTCAGATCTCCTTTTTTAATGTAGGCATGTACAGTTATAAATTTCCCCAAGTCTTGTTTTTTTGCTGCAGATTAAATTTGAATATACTGTGTTTTTATTGTGTTTTTATTTCATTTTGTCTGTTTTTAAATTTCCCTTGTGATTTCTTCTTTGACCTTTTGTCTAATTAAGATTGTGTTATTTAATCTCCAAATTTGTGAATTTTCCAGTTTCCCTTCTGTTACTGATTTCCAGTGTCATTCCATGTGGTTGAAGAAAATACTATGTGTGATTTCAGTCTTTTAAAACTTATTGAAATTTCTTTTGTGGTCTGACATATGGTCTATCCATGGTGAATGTTCATGTGCATTTGAGAAGAATATGTTGTATTCTGTTGTTGAATGGAGTGAATGTTCTATGTATCTGTTTGTTAAGTCTAAAATTATTTCTCCATTTCTGTCAATTTTTACCTCATATATTTTGGAGTTCTTAGGTGAGGGTTTGTTTATATTGTTATATCTTTTTGATGGATTGAACTTTTAATCAATTTTTAATGTCTTTCTTTTGGGTCTTGTAACAGTCTTTGATTTATAATTTATTTTGTCTCAGTAGAACCACCTAAGTTTATATTTGGGTTCTATTTATTAGGAATACTTATTTCCATACTTTAACTTTCAACCACTTATGTCTTTGAATCTAAAGTGGGATTCTAATAGACAACATATAAGGGTGAATCTTTTTTTTTTCATTTTGTTAATTGCCACCTTTTAGTTGGAGAGTAAGTTTTTATTAAAGTAATTACCAATAAGGAGAAATTTCTGCTATTTTCTATTTGTTTTCTGTATTTCATATCCCTTTGTTTCTCAGTTCCTCCATTACTGCCTTCTTTTGTTTTTAGATTTTTATAGTATCATTTTAATTTCTTTCTCATTACCTTTTCTGCATTTTTTAGTTATGTTTTTAGTGGTTATATTGAGGGTTACAATTAATAATACAAATTAATGAAAATACAATTAATATCTTAATTTTATAACAACCTCGTTTGATTAATATCCATAGTTTTTATAGTGTATGAAGAATATGCTCCTATGTGAACCATCCTTCCCCCTTTATGTTGTTATTGTGATACATTACATCATTAGGCATTTTTGTGCCCATTTTGTTTATATATAAGGTGCCCTTAGTTTATACATATTGTGTCCAGTAGCATTGCTTTATAATTATTTTATCTATTTTTTTTTGAGTCATATAGGAAAAATGAGGAATTACACACCAAAAATATAATACTTTTGGCTTTTATGTTTACTTCTTTTTTTTTTAATGTGGTGCTGAGGATTGAACACAGTGCCTCGTGTGTTAGTGTTCTACCACTGAGCTACAACCCCAGCCCTATGTTTACTTCTTTAGTTACCTTTTACCAGTGTTTTTATTTTAGCATGTGACTTAGAGTTACTGTCTAATGCCATCATCATCTCTAGTAGGCAGATCTGCTAATAATGAAATCAACTTTTGTTTGTTAATGTCCTTAAATAACAACATTTAAAGAAAAAAGTGAGAAAATTTTTCATTTTTTTTCTCACTTTTTCTTTAAATATTTTTATTTTCTTTAAAAGTTATTTTTTAAAAAAAATTTTTGAAGTAATTTTCATTGAAACAGTAGTATACTCAGTGGCTCAGGAGGCTGAGACAGGAGAATCATGAGTTCAAAAGAATACACAAGGAAAAGGTCTCCCTCCCACCTCAGACCCTGGATCTTCTGATCCTCTGCAGAAACAATCACTTTTATCTACCTCCTAGATGACTTTCCACACAATGCAAGCTTTTTAAAAACCTTTTTATTGATATATAAGATCCATTCCAAATATATTTGATTACAAAATAAATCATGTTCATTGTAAAACATTTCAAACTATACCAAAATTTATAAAGAGAATTCCTACCCCATCTCTTCCCCAGAGAAAACCACGATTAACAATAAGAGATCTGGAAACCTTGTCATTCTTGAAGTTAGAAACCTTAGATACTTGATGAATTCCTTCCACTCTTCCTTCCTCTTTCCGGTAACTCTATCTTCCACTTTGCATATAAGAGTCCTAACAGGTAAGTGGTAGAATCCCCATTTTGCCACTAAGGAATTTGAAGCTCAAAGAGGAAGTGGGCTGTTCACCGTTACAGGGAGAGCCAGAAATGTGTGTGAACTAAGTCTTGGATTCTTTCTCCCCTGTTCCTTTGCCTGGTTCCTATTCAGAATCTTCACGGTTTAATTGCTATGTGTCAAATGAAGTAGCAGATAAATTCTCTTATTAGGGGCTCATTTTTTAGGAAAGAGAGGACTTGGTCCTCTTAGAGCTGTGACTGAACATCTTTTTTGTTGCTTAAGCCCTGACCATAGGTGGGAATGTTGACAGAACTGGTTGCATAGAGCCTGACTTGGTCAGTAGGAAGGGAGCTAGGATTGGAATGAGACCTTGCCTACTGAGGAATAGTCAAGCCCAGGCGGAAAATGTCCAGGCGATGGAAGGCATTGTATTATTATCTAATTATCCAATCCAAGAAGATTCATATAGTTCAACCACATGGTGGAATCCACTAAATTGCCAGAAGGAATTCCTAACATTCTTCAAACATCTTTGATCAAGTATACCAGTATATCTTTGCACATACTCTGCTTAGAATGCCTTTCCTATCATACCTGCTCAACGTATTTATCCTTTACAATCAAATTACAATGTCATCTCCTCTATGAAGCCAACCACTGTCTGTATAGAATTTACCACACTGTTTATATGAAATACTTGTTTACTCACCTGCCTCCCATAAGAGTGTATGAACTGACCTCTTTTTGTGAATCATAGTTTTGCTGCATATAGAATTCTTTATATATAGGTCAGTTTTGTTTCTTTGTTTTTCATTTCTTGGCATATTTCATCCCACTACTTCCTGGAACCCCTGGTTTCTCATGAGAAATTAGCAAATGATCTTATTAAGGATTCTTTTGTGTGATCAGTCACATCCCTCTTGTTTCTATCAAGATTCTCTCTTTGTGTTTACTTTTGTCCCTTTGTCTTTATTGTGTCTAGTTGTGGATCACCTTGAGTTTGTCCTGACAAGAGATCCTTGAGCTTCTTGAAAATGTGTAGATTGAGGTCTTACATTAAATCTAGGGAAGTTTGGGGTCATTATTTCTTCAAATATTCTGCCTGCTCCTCTCTCCTATTCTTGGACTTCCATTAAGTATATGTTCCAGTAAGCATACTGTGATAATGTCTCACCATGTCTTAAGTTCTGTACATTTTTCTTTTTGCTCACCAGGCTAAATAATCTCTATAAACTTATCAAATGTGCTATTGAATGCCTCTAGTACATTTTCCATTTCAAATATTTTACTTTTTCAGCTTTGGAATTTCTGTTTGTTTCCTTTCTGTCATTTCTGTCTCTTATTGGTATTCTCTGAGACATTTTTAATTAAGACAGTTTTTGTCAAGTTTTTATGTTTCTGAGGAGCTATAGATCTCTCCCAACCAGAGCTCCTGGCTCTGCCATTTTTTAATGTCCCTTATTATTGAGTTTTGACATTTTTTTCCAAAAATATATATACAAGTCCTTTTTCAGATTATGATTTGCAGATACTTTCAGTCTGAAGCTTGTCTCATTCTCTTAACACTGTTCCTTGATAAGCAAAAGATACTAATATTTAAGTGTCTGTTCAATCTTTTGTCCATTTTATTTCTTAATTGTGATGTCTTTTTATTGAGTTGTATTATTATCATTTTTTGCAAATGTTTTCTTCCCAAGTGTCTTGCTTTTGTATTTTCATGCCAGTATCTTTTGATACGGAAATTTTAATTTTGACATTTAGTTCATCAATTTTATTATTATTTTATTATTTTTATGGTTCACAGTATGTCTATCTTACATAAGGAATCATTGCCAAACACGGGATCATAAAGATATTTCTCTTTTTCTTTTTTTAGAATTTGTGTGTGTGTGTGTGTGTTTCATTTTTGAATTACATTCAGTATGTAGAATCAGTGTTTATTTTTCCTCCAAATATTTAATTATTCCAGTACTATTTATTGAATAAACTCTGATTTCCACAATTGAATTATTGTGATATCTGTGTTGGAAAGTAATTGTCTGGATCTATTTCTGGCCTTTTTAATTATGTTCTATTATAATCTGCCTGTATAATCTTGTCTTGATTGATATAACTCTTTTGGAAGTCATGGACCATAGTACAAGACCTCTGACTTTGACCTTTCCATATATATTTTTTGCAAACTTAACACCAAAAAAATAAATAACCCAGTCAATAAATGGAAAAAGAAACTGAACAGACACTTCACAGAAAAGAAATACAGTTAACAAATATATGAAAAAATGTTCAACATCTCTAGCAATTAGAGAAATGTGAATTAAAACTACACTGATATTTCATCTCACTCCAGTAAGAATGGCAGTTATCAAGAATACAGGTAACAAATGTTGGCAAGAGTGTGGGGAAAAGGGTATGCTCATACATTGCTGGTGAGATTGCAAATTGGTGCAACCACAATGGAAAGCAGTATGAGGATTCCTCAGAAAACTTGGAATTGCACCACTATTTGACCCAGTTATCCCACTCCTCAGTTTATACCCAAAGGACCTAAAATCACCATGCTACAGTGACACAGCCACATCAATGTTTATAGCAGCTCAATTCCTTATATTTAAACTATGGAACCAAGCTAGGTGGCATTTAACAGATGACTGGATAAAGAAAATGTGGTATATATACACAATGGAATATTACTCAGCTATAAAGAAGAATGAAATTATGGCATTTGCTGGTAAATGAATGGAACTGGAGAATATCATGCTAAGTGAAATAAGCTAGTCCCAGAAAACCAAGGCCAAATGTTCTCTCTGATATGTGGATGCTAATGCTTAACAAGGTGTAGGGTAGGGTAGGGAAGGGAATGGGGGTGGGAATAGGAAAGACAAAAGAATGAGTCAGACATAACTTTCCTATGTTTATATATCAGTGTAACTCCATACAATTTACAACCACAAGAATGGGAAGTTATACTCCATGTATGTATAATATGTCAAAACACATTCTACTGTCATGTATAACTAAAAAGAACAAATAAAAATTTTTTAAAAACATTTTTTGCTTTAGGTACATTTTATGTACTTTACATAAAGTAATTAAGTTGAACCTTTCTAATTAATGATTTAAATCAGATCATTCCTTTAGGAATGTTTATTTTTAAAATGCTAAATTAAAAAGTCAAATAATTCTTTCATCAAACATGTGACTCTACCGTATTGTGGGTTTTTTGTGGCTTTTTTTTTTTTTTATGCTCATATAACCTTCATTTCAGCTTTACTATTATCAGTTGGATTAGAACTTTAGGAAATGTTGAATGGGCAAGATCTGATGTTTGTTTATTCAAATGATTACTACCAGGTAGAAGAGAGTGAATTTGACATCAGATGCCCCTTGAAATGAATCTCCAGTTGTTAGGCTGCAATCATTTGAACACTTGACTGGGGCGAAAGGTTTGCTTCTAAGATGTCCCTCATTCATCTTATGTTGAGGAGGTCTCTGTTTCTTCCTAATGGGCCTTCCTAATTGGGCCTTCTTCCTAAATGGAACATTTTGAAAGCTCTGTGACAACTGCAGCTAGCTTCCTTCACAGGTTATGATTCATGATTCATAGAGCAAGGAGGAAGTCACAATGCCGTTTATGACATATCACACATCGTCATTTGTGCCATAGACTTTGGTGGAAGAATTTACCAAGCACCAAGTGCATTCACAATCAAGGCAAGGGATATCAGGCTTTACCTACTGAAGGCAGTATCAATCTATATCACTGACCAAGTAGAGGTAAGCAATGGAAGACATGGAATACCTTTTGACAGTGACTTCCCAGAACTTCATTAAAATGTTCTAGGAAGAGTGAAAATTTGACTTCAGGTACCCCACGAAATTACTCTTGGGTTGTGAGACTGCAGTCATTTGAAGGCTTGATTTTCCAAGGAAAATAATTTTGACATTGTTTTTAAGACCAAGACTATTACTAGCACTTGGACTGTTATTGAGATATATACTTCTGTACCATTGCTGTACTCATTCCACTTAGGAAGTCTAAAATTCATGTGTCTGAAAGAAAGCACCTAAAACAAATTATAAAATTCAACTTTTTTGCTGAAGTTTTGTTTTGGAAATTTTTAAAATAAAGTGATTCTCAATTAGGACTTAGAAAAAAGTCCTGTTTATTTCAGATGCTGGGAATTGGGAAGAAGGCTCATGTGAACTGGTCAAAAGTATGAATTAGAGAATGTCTTTAGAAAATCCAACTTTTGACTAATTTAATTTTGTTATAATTTCAAACTAGGAGAAAATCTTAAGAATAGTATAAAGAACTCCTATATACTCTTTCTCTGGATTCACCAATTATTTTCTGCCATTTGCTTTATTATCTTGCCTGAGCCAAATCAACTTAAAACCATATGGGTAAACCTATAGTTGATAAAATTAGGTTTACTGACTCTTGGAGTGAAATTACAGACCAGAGGAGCCATAGGGCTTTTCACAAAAAAATGGGGAGAAAAAGCATTCTTACAGGGTTTTGGAGCATTAACATTTAGGTGAAATATAAATGAAGCAGAGGGCTGGGGTTGTGGCTAAATGGTAGAGCCTAGTATGTGTGAGGCACTGGTTCAATCCTCAGCACCACATTAAATAAACAAACAAATAAATAATTAAAGATGTTGCTCCCATTTGCAACTAAAAAAAAAAAAATAAAAATAAAAAGAATATGTAAGTGCAGCGCCATATAAAAATAAATAAATAAAATAAAGGTATTACACCCAATTACAACTTTAAAAAAATTTTTGAAAATATGTAAATGAAGCAGTGTTTTGATAGGCTCAGAGCAAGCCAGGGCTGTGTTTAAAGGAGTCAGCATCAGCTGTGGACTACAGAGTGGACCCAGAGTCTTGTCTCCTCGAAATGTATAAAATGATGTGTTCCAAAAGCCCTGATCTAAAATTCTGTACATCTGTTGGAAAGCAAGATTTCTTCTCTGCATCAAAGTTGCTTAGGGTTTCCCAACAAAAAATATTTCAGAAAATTTCCTTATTTTCCATTCCAGTAATTTTCCTACCTACAAGCATTGTTCTGATATTTTTCATAATGGCATTGCTTTGCCTGTCTTAGAACTTCATATGAATGAAATCAAATGTATTTAAATAGTGTATAGTTTCATTTACTCAGCATAATGGCTGTGAAATTCATCTGATGCATCTTTTCATTGCTGAGTAGTAGATTGTGATCCTCAATAACTTGACCAGTTAGGGCAATCTGTAGTCATTGTATGAGCATGTACAAACACCAGAAGTACCATCTATAGAAAATCATTAGTGCATGTCAAAATATAAATGTATATATATATATATATATATATATATATATATATATCCATCCAGAAAACAAAGGATTACTTCTTTAACCCTTCTTTAACAATTGTGGATTTTCTTAAGAAATAGCAATCTTGGTAACATAGAAGTTGAATTTTTAAAAGGAAAAAACAAAATATTAGTCTTGGGATCAGTATGATTTGAAGAGTTGGACTATAACTGTTATGAAAGCACAAAAGCATTGTATAAGAAATTCATATTTAAATTCAGAACAGTTCTTATAGTCATTGTGAAATCTGAAGTCTAAATTGTAAGAGAATGATATCAGTTTATTTTCATGCATAGTAGTAGCACATTATCCTCTAGCCACTAGTTATGGGTTGGTCTATTTCTACTTTCTATAAATGACAGATGTTTATCTTTCTGTGCATTGATTTTGCAACTATAAAATGAGTTTTATTTACCTAGTAGCATTACAGTTTATTCTTTTTCATTTAAATTTCAAGAACTTTTGCATACCTTATTAAACTTGAATCTCATAATAAAATTTCAGTAAGCTGTTCATATGCCTCTGGTAAAGTCAAACTAATGTTATTAAGATGTCTTCTTCAGGCCTTTGATCTTTTAGGGAAAAGTTGTAGTTCAGTAATTGTAACTAGTTTTATTTGCTCAATAAAAGATAGTACAATTTCTTTAAGTATTTGAGCAGTTGAACACTACTATACTACAGAATGTAATGAGGCAGTCAGATGCTCAGAGCTCTATATTGAATACCTTGAATGCAATAACCACAAATATAAATTTAATAAAAGGATTGTTTTATATACTAATCAAATACAAATTGACGATGTGATTTTCTTTTTCAAAACAGTGAACAATTCTTGGTAAAATTTTGAACAGAAACAAATTTATATGAACATTACAGTCTACAAATGTTGATTTAGTCCTAATGGGGGAGGGGGTGGAGAAAGACTTGCTATTTATGTATAACAGAGGCTCTAGGTTATTCGAAAATCTAGACCATTTGTTGTAGAGACTTCTTGGTGTACTGGAAAATGTCCTGTAGTTCTGACCTCTTTCCACCAAATATCAATAATCATCATAAGTGTTTTGATAACTAAACATTCCCTCCAATTAAAAACAGTCTTCAGACTCTGTCATCCTTGCTGATAACTAGTGTTCTTGTTTGGGCTAAGGTGAAGAAACTAAGTAATATACTAGAGTAAGAAATGATTATGTGACTCATTCATAATCATAACTAAATTTAATTTAAATGATTAATTTGAGACTTCATAAATTAAGTTGGGTGTATGTTCTTATTTTTCCTAGTAAAATGAATGAAAATAAACCTGGTGACTCACAGACTCTTGGTAAGTAGCTATATTTAAAACATTTCCTTTACAGTAAATCTTTTTAGAATACTGCCCAATCAATAGGAATGATTTTTCTGATGCATGCATACTTTCTATGGCCATGTACTAAAGTATATTATTAAGAGTATTCATTTTCACAAACAAATCTATTAGAGAACAATTTTTTCACCAAATTTTATTTGTAGTCTGTATATGTTTTATATTTGTTATATATAGTGTCTGTTGGCTTACAACCATGAGAGATGAAGAATCTAAATTGTTACTCTATACTCTTCTGCCACTATTTCTCCCTCGTCCAGTTTTTTAGATTTTTAAAAATTCCCTCTAAAAATATCACACTTAAATTTCTCAACCATCAATTTTAGTGATTTTCTGTGGATTCTACCTTATTTGGAATAGGGAAATTGGTTCCTAAACTTCCCTGAACTCTCTTTTCTTTGCTTCTGCCTCCAGTCTTCTATCAACTATGCTAATAGTTGTGAAATTTTAATAATTTGTGTACTACCTTCATTCATTTGCCAAATGCAGATTCATCTGTACTTTTTCTTACTTGATTTTTCCCAAGATTAACTTTTTACTTATATGAATGCGTTTAAGGAAGAAGCTTTATTCTGTTATTATAATGGAAACCAGTATCATTTGCTATCATAGAGGATAATCTTAATTATGAATATGATAAAGTCAGAACAATTTTACTGAATTTTAAACATTGAAAAACCAGCAAGTACAAATACATGCAAAAGTGATTTTCTAATAAAAATACTTTCCTGAGCCAGGTGCAGTGGTGCACACCTGTAATCCCAGCAGCTAGGGAGACTGAGGCAGGAGGATTGCTAGTTCAAATTGAGCCTCAGCAACTTAGTGATGCCCTAAGAAACTCAGTGAGACCCTGTCTCTAAATAAAATACAAAAAAGGCCTGGGGATGTGGCAGTGGTTAAGTGCCCCTGAATTCAGTCCCTGCTACCAAAACAACAACAACAACAACAAAGCATGTCTGAAACCTACTCTATCCTGCATCCAAGGCCCTCCATACTGGGAGAAAGGAGACAAGAGAAATGGGAACAAAGGAAATCCACCATAGCAAATGCACCTTAACACAGGGTTTGTGAGAAGGACTGTGGTCCCTTCTATGGTCTCTGCTACTTTATGAGGACTCTTCTTTTTACATGGTCTCTGCTAATTCTGTGTATTTCTCTTCCTCTTAATGGCAGCCTGTACACTATAACTAAAAGTATAGCTATTAGGGATAGAAGAGTTAACTAGTGTGTAAAGTGTCTGATATGAACAAATGGTAGTTTGCTGGTGTTAATGTGAACAGGTTCTTTGTATGGAGAGGAAGGGAGCAAAGATGATGAGGGGCTCTAAGTTATGATATATTAAACTAGAATTAAAGAGGGCCATATAGTAAGGATATTTCACATTATGAAATATTAGCTGGTACTGTTTCTTTCAAGTGCTGGATCTATTTTATGAATAGCCTGTTAATAAAGTACTTTTCAATGCATACATTCTTTATTACACTTATTTATCAAGGTAAATAACACTAACTGCTGTAGTAGGTAAGCTCTGAAGTCTTAATGGTTTAACATAATAAAAGTTTATTACTTTGTCAGGTTATAGTCCAGTGTGAATTTAGTGAAGATGGAAGGTTATGCTTTGTTTTTAATTCAAACTCCATCTTGTATGGATCTGCTACCTTGAGATGTTCAGCCTCTTTCTTCTCTTTAGCTAGTGGTAGTCTACTTGTTTCATTGTAATAGTAATAGAATTTTAATAATTGTATAAGGTATACAAGATTAACATAAGACAGAAAGACTGGTAATTATAGTACTGACATTTATTCATTTCTTTCTGTGTGCCATACCCTTTTAATTATATTTATGTGCATTGTTCCTTTTTATCCTCATTAAGGACACACATAGTTTGAGATAAATACTATTGTTGTCCTTTTTTGATAGGATGTAGAGGCACTTAACCACTGAGCCACATCCCCAGTCCCAGTTTATATTTTTTATTTAGAGACAGGATCTCCTTGAGTTGCTTAGGGCCTAAGTTGCTGAACTCACAATCCTCCTGCTTCAGCCTACCAAGTTGCAGGAGTTATAGGCATGCGCCACCACACCTGACTGTTTTCCTCATTTTTAAGATGAGTAAATGAAGTCATAAAGTACTGTAGTGAAATGTGCCAAGCACAGAAAGTCAATATTTTGCATGATCTCACTTGGATGTGGAATATGAAGAAACAGAACTCAACACAGCAGAGTAGAAAGTTAGTTACCAGGGGCTGTGGTTAGTGGGTAACGTAGCAATTGGAAAGATGCTGGACAAATGATTCAAAATTTCAGTTAGGTTAATTTGACCTTCCTCTCCCCACTCTGATGCTGGGTATTGAACCTAGTACCCGACGAATGTTAATAAGAAAGTAGAGTTTAAGGGTTCTCACCACAAATACATGGTAAGTAAGTATGTTAACTCTAATGTATGTGATGATTAGCCATTCCACAATATATATATTTTGAAACATCATGTTGTATACTATATATAATGGTGGTGGGGTGGGGGTGGAGCAGGGT
Organism: Callospermophilus lateralis; assembly: GCF_048772815.1. Classification (NCBI taxonomy): domain Eukaryota; kingdom Metazoa; phylum Chordata; class Mammalia; order Rodentia; family Sciuridae; genus Callospermophilus; species Callospermophilus lateralis. Next base: position 42,416,250 of record NC_135307.1, read on the forward strand.
GTGTGAAACCAAGTCTTAATTTAGATCTCTCTGACTTTCCAAGTTTTCTTTGTGTGTGTGTGTGTGTGTGTGTGTCTCTCTCTCTCTCTGTGTATATATACATATATATGTGTATATATATATATATATATATATATATATATATATATATATATATATACACACATTATTTGAACTATTTTGAAGGGTACATTTTATTTTATTTTGGGTACTGGGGATTGAACCAAGGGGCAGTCAAGCACTGAGCCACATCCCCAGCCCTTTTTTTTTTTTTTTTTTTGTATTTTATTTAGAGACAGTGTCTCACTGAGTTTCTTCTGACCTCACTAAGTTGCTGAGGCTTGCTTTGAACTCAAGATCCTCCTGCCTCAGCTTCCCAAGCCGCTGGGATTACAAGCTGTGCACCACCACACCCAGCCAAAGGGTACATTTTAGTTTGTTCACAAGGCTGTGAAACCATCACCATGATCTAGATCACCTACAAAGGAGACTACTCATTTTCCCTGACTGCAACACTAATCTGCTTTTTCTCTAGATTTACCTATTCTGTATAATGTAACCCATTATGTAGATGAAATCATATGTCTTTTTATGCATGATTTCTTTTGCTTAATGTCATTTATTAGCTTATCTGTGATGTTACATATATCAAAACCTCTTTGCTTTTAATTGCAAAATAATATTCTATTGTATGGAAATAGTATAGTTAAGGTTTGTTTCTACTTTGGCTATTGTGAAAAGTACTGCTGTGTACATTAGTGCACAAGTATTCACTTGAACATCTGTGTTCAGTTCTTGGCTTGTATACCCAGGAATGGAATTGCTGGGTCATGTGGTACCTTTCTGCCATTATGATTTTAGCTTTCTTTAGGTGTGTTAGGTGTGTTATTTTATTGTGGTTTTGTCTGTTGACTGCCTAGTGATATAAAGCATCTTTAAGGTGTTTAGTGATTATTTGTGTATCTTCTTTGGAGAAATAGGGATGAGATCCTTTGCCCATTTTTAAATTGGGTTGTTTGTGTTTTTGTTATTGGGTTGTAAGAGTTTCTTACGCATTCTGGATACAAAATCCCTTAACAAATGTTTCCCAAATATGTTCTCCCATTTTATAGAGTGATTTTTCACTCTCTTGATAAGAGCACAGAAATTTAAATTTTGATGAAGTCTAATTTATCTAGGCTTTTGTTACTTCTGCTTTTCATGTCATGTGAATTATGAGGAACTATTGCCAAATCCAAGGTCATGAAAATTTACCCCTATCTTTTCTAAGAGTTTTATATTTCTGGCCCTTATGTTTAGGTCCTTGGTCTATAGTGAAATCAATTTTTAGATATGGCATAAGGTGGGGGTTCAACTTTATTATTTTACATATGGCTGTGCAATTGTTTTAGCATCATTTACTGAAGAAATTTCTTTCCCCTTTAAACTTTGATAACCTTATCACAAATAAATTGTTCATAAATGTTAAGAGTTTATTTCTGGATTCTTTTGTACTGATTTACTATCTCTATTCTACACTGATTTGATCACTGGTTTTGTGGTAAATTTTTACTCTTTTCTCTATGTCAGTCTAGCTAAAAATTATGGGGTTTGTTGATCTTTTCAAAGAACTAGCTTTTATATTTATTGATTCTATTGTTTTTCTGTTCCCTATTTTGTTTATATCTGTTTTGATCCTTTTTCTTTCTTGCTTTCGCTAGTTTTGGATTTAGTTACTCCTCTTTTTCTAGTTCTTAAAGGTATAAAATTAATTAGGTTACAATTTGAGAGCTTGCATTTTTTCATATAGGCTTGTATGAACCTAAAGATCAACCAAAGGTAAAAGTTTAGGGTTTCTGATGTCTTTTTGAAATTATATACCTCCATTGGTATGCACACGCATTCTCCTGTATATATAGGAATTTTTAAAAATCTCTTATTTAACCCATGTTTACTTTTTTTTTTTCTAGTCTCTCTCTTTTTTTTTTTCCCTAGACATTTTGGTCTGTCAGCTACTTTAGAGCTATTATCTTCTGTCCTTGGCTATTGCAGCTAGCATTTTTGTTTTAACCTTATAAAAGTTCTGAGGTAGGCAAAAACAAAAATAAGTATCTGAGCCCATCCCTCAGGGAGCTGCCATATAGTTCAAAACACATAAATCACATACATTTTGGAACAAGGTTCAGTAGGTATTGGAGGGGTTGGGTTTGTGGCTCAGCAGTAGAGCACTCGCCTAGCATGTGCGAGGCCCTAGGTTCAATCCTCAGCATCACATAAAAATAAATAAAGGTATTGTGTCCAACAACAACAACAAAAATAAAAAAATATTTAAAATAAAAAGAATTTAACACATTAACTGAGAGAAACACCAATTCCATGAATCATTTTGAAATTTTAAAATATATTTTGTCTGTTTACTTTTTTTATTATTAGCTTGTGTTTTCTGTCGAAAAAATGATGACTGTCCTAATAAATATGGAGAAAAGAAAACAAATGAGAAGTGGAATCTCACTGTACATTACTATTGTTTGGTGAGTACAATTTATAATTAAATTCTATAAATTTTGTGAGAATTAGATTCTGACACTGATTTCTGAGAACTGGACAAATTGTTTCTATGTGTTAAGATGGTACTCTTTAATATATCAAATTCTACGGCTCTGAAATTACATTGTATATATAAAGATCTATCATTACCTGTTTGTCTAACTGGGAGGGGAAAAAAAGGAAAAAATGATTAGGTCTGTAAAGGAAGGGTTCTTTTTATCATTTATTTCCTTACTTACTAGTAACAAGTCTCAAAAGAGGGTTCAGGGAGTAGAAGGAAAAGTTCTGGCTAAAGGTATAACATAAGTGGAAAAGGAAACAGGTTAATGTATAATAGATCACTCAGAAGAAAGTAAAACTGATCTGTTTCCTCTTCTCTCTGCCAACTTCTCATCACACTGAATCTCTTCCTTAAGGTAGTGGTGCCATTAATACCTTAGCATGCCAAGGTTGTATTTGTACATATCTTAGAATTTGATAAATAGGTAAGTTATCTATCATGATTTAACAAATTATTCTGAAATTTAGCAGATTAAACCAATATTTTTCCCCAAACATTTATTATCACAATTTCTGAGGGTCAGGAATCTGAAATCTGCCAAGTTGGATAGTTCTGACTCACAGTCTCTCATGAGATACTTATCATCCTGTCAGCCAAGTTGCATCTGAAGATTTCACTAGGCTAGAGTGGCTACCTACAGAGGCTCATGTGCCTATGACCACAGTTCCTTCTAGCTGTTGACAAGAGGCCCCAACTCCTTACCATCCTGTGCGTCTCAGTAGGGCTATTCACAGTATGTTATTTGGTTCCCCCCAAAACAAGGGATGAGAGACACAAACCAGATGGAATCATATTACCTAGTCTTCACAATCACCTGTCTCTATCCCTTTTGCTTTATTGTATTTGTTTGAAGTGATTATTAAGTCATAGCCTATACTCATAGGAACAGGAATTAAGCTCCATCTCTTGAAGGAAGGAGTATTAATAGATTTATGGACATATTTTTAAACACACCATCATCTGGGTTAAATTCTTTAACCCCTTCTTTGGAAAACCATCTAAAGTATCCCTTTGTGGTCCTCTAAATACTAAGGTTTTCTGTCTCAGGTACTCTGTCGGTTAAATATACTTGAACACTGGTCTAATCACCTTGTACAGTGTCTTCAGAGAACATGAAGTTGGCATTCTAAATATGTTCATATCTAGTTCTTAATATGTGTCACTTTTTTTCAGAACACTATATTGATGAAAACAAACTTACATTTTTTAGAACGTTATATTGATGAAAACAAACTTCTAACTATAAACTTGCTCTGCTGAAACATTTTTTAATTATTTAATTAAGTTGATAATATCAAAATTTATCTTAGAGTCTGTCTTATAAATGAATATAATACTTCAAAAGAAGTATTGACCCCAAGTTTAACCCTTTTAAGATTCTGTTTCATTATGAACAGGGAAAAATTGTAATGTTACAAGTGGAAATAGAATGTTAGAACCAAAAGAGACTTAGAGACATGTTTAAGGTAGCAACTTTAAATTCCTTGCCTAGAGGTTCCAGAAGGTTAGGCACAGAGCCTGGTTTGTAGGCCAGGATTTCATATTTCCAGTCCATGCTTTTTTTTTTTTTTTTTTTTTTTAATTCATGCTTCTTTAACATATTTAAACTGTGAAGTTAAAATGAGATTTTTAAAAAGAGAAACATTTGTTATCAATGATTGATTCAATAGGTTTCGCTACAACTATGCCTTTTATGATTCAGAATTCCAGTAGATGTAAAGTTAGCTTGAAATAGCACTGATAATCTGTATTGGCTCCATAGATTTCAATTTATTATTACATTTACAGTATTTTGTATTTATCACTCCTTTTTTCTAAAACTAAATTTTAGGTGTTCTTCCCCCCACACACACTTTCCTTCCCATCCACCTATATTCATACATTCCCTTCTTACCATCTTTTTTGTTGTTGTTGTTCCTGAAATACTTTTAGAGTTCAGTTTGGGTATATGAACTATTAATATAGTGTCTTCCAAATCAAAGGATGTGAATAGCTTCTTACTTTGGCCAGGAAAAATAGTTATTTTAAATATATATTTGAAATTTGAGTTATTTATGTCCATTTTTATTAGAATAAATTATAGATTTTAATCCAAATTAGTTTTTTGGAATTTATTTTCTCAATGAATATGTTCACAGTTGATGTCAAGTGGAATTTGGCAGAGAGGTAAAGAAGAAGAGGGAGTTTATGGTTTTCTAATAGAAGACATCAGGAAGGAAGTGAATAGAGCATCTAAACTGGTAAGTAAATTATTTTACTCATTACACTAGAAATTTATGACTTTTTAATCTGGGCATGGTGGCGCACCCTTCTAATCCAATGTACTCTGGAAGCTGAGACAGGAGGATTGCAAATAGGTCAGTCTTAACTTAGGGATGTCACTCAGCTGGACATCTTGGATTCAGTCAGCAATACCACTAAAAGGATATAAAGGGTGAGAGGGAAAAAAAAACTTAAAGACTTTAATTTTGTTTCAATGTATATTTTTGTTGACTATAGTAAATTTTAATAAACAATTGGTATTTTTGCAAATGAGAGTTTAACTGACCCTAAATAATTCGTATGACAATACTGATTTCTCTTTCTTATTCAACCTACCCATTATTTTACTCACTCTTAAATCAGCATATGACCATAGTTCTATCCCTGCTGATCTACCAACATTTAATTCTGAATCACGACAACCATTTATTTTTTTTATTTCTTATAGCTCAATTGCAGAGGTTGAAATGAGTGGAGGTTAAAATTTATACAACTATGAAATAATTTATGATCTCCATAACTCTTGTGACCCTGATATGACATTGTATGTTTATGTTCAGTGAGTGTCCCCTTCTATTCTCCAAGATAGGCTTTCTAAATTTTAACCCCTTGTCCATTAAATTATTTGTGAATCTTCTATATGATTGCTACCTTGCTATGTGCAAGGAAAGGGACTGTAGGTCTCCCTATGGTCTGAGTAGAAGTAATGATAGAGAATGAATGAGAAGATTGAAATTATAGGAGCTTAAACATCCTTTTGGAGAATACTATTCATCCCACTATAGAGGTATCTAATGCTTCTTCATTTTGGTTAGGACAGAGTAATTTTAGCTAGTATTTTACAAATTCAACTTTATTATTATTTTCCTATTCTTAGAATTTTTAAATTTTTATAATTTCCATTAAGATTTTATTGCAACTTTCATGTGTAACTATTATGTTTATAATATTTAACTCATTACACTATATACCATAAAAATTGTCAATACTTGCAAAGTCTTTTCTATCAATTTCTGAACTAGAAATTTATGACTTTAAGCCAGGCATGGTGGCAAATACCTGTAAGTTTAAAATGTCTTAGTAAGTAGGAAGGAAAGGGGACTTCTTCCTTATAGCAGTGAGTCTTTGATATCTTTAGATTATTTCAGAAAAATTTTTTAAATATACTATCATTACAACCATTATGATGAAAATAATTTTCAATCTCCCCATAGGAAATATTCACTAATACCTTGATCATATTATAGTACTCAAATTTTTTTTATATTGTGGCTCTGTTTTCATGTTTTCTTCTAGAAATGCTCTGTTTGTAAGAAAAATGGTGCTTCAATTGGATGTGTTGCACCTCGATGTAAAAGAAGTTATCATTTCCCATGTGGACTTCAGAGAGAATGTATTTTCCAGTTTACTGGCAACTTTGCGTGAGTTACTTAACTGTTAAACATGAAATGTGAATGTTAAAGAATAGTTGAAAATGAATATCACAATATAATTCGATTAAAATTACTTTGTAATTTTACATGTACATACTGTACATACTGAGTTTATATGTACATGCTGTATATGTTTGGGTGTATGAAAGATATTTATAAGCTATATCACCCTCTTATGGCATTATTTTTGTCTGCTAAGTCTTGAAAACAGCAGTGTTTAGAATGGGCCTGATGATTAATAGTCACCTGCAACTTTCAACTCTAGGAAATAATATTGAACTTCAGATTTATTTATATTCAGTAAAAATTTCTACCTTACATTTTTCTAGATTTTGATGTCACTGTTTAGAATTAGTAGTCCAACTTTGTTTCACAGGGCCATATATATTTCTCAAGAAGTAAATTGAAGGACTGGGCCTATAGCTCAGTGGTAGAGTGCTTGCCTAGCACATGTGAGGCCCTGGGTTTGATTCTCAGCACCACATAAAAGTAAATAAATGGAATAAAGGTGGTGTAGAAGATAATTCTTTTAAAAAGAAGAAGTAGTAAATTGAAGGCATATAAATTTTGTTGAGTCCAAAAAAATAAATATTGTGCCCTGGGATGCCCCTGAAAATATCTGCTTCTTGAATAACTTCAAATGTTAATATTTTATAAATTTTGGAATTAGGTATTTCTTTGTAAGTCTTCATATTTTGACCTATGTAATGGCTGTTACTATGTAAGAAAACAACAGTTTAGAAAATACAAGTGGAAATAAAGTAGATTAGTAATAGGTTATTATTATTTACATAATTCATATGATTAAAATATTTTAAGTGTAAGTTCCTGCCTCCTTTAATTGTATACAGTGTTGGGTTTAACAGTATGTATACTTAATTTGTTGAGACAAAAGTATACGTAATTTATATTAATATTACATAGGATTCTCAGTATAACATTAATTTACTGAAATTTTGTATGAGATCTCACCACCAAAAATTTTTGTTTTGAAAGGTCATAGAGACAAATTTTATACTGCAAGGCTCTAGTCTGTTGCAGATTACTTATGAGAGAGATACAAGCAAATTTTCTCTTAAATTGTTGGGTCTTAAAATTCATGAGATATTATTCTTAAATATTTACATTTTAGGTCATTTTGTTGGAAACATCGACCTGTTCAAATAATTACATCCAATAATTACAGAGATTCCTTACCATGCACCATTTGTTTGGAATATATTGAGCCTGTTCCTACTTATAACATACTACGAAGTCCGTGTTGTAAGAATGCTTGGTTTCACAGAGACTGTTTACAGGTAAGATATGTTTTATAAGCTTTCTCTGAATGATATAAAATTGTATTGTTTGCTGATTTGAATTTTAAATTAGAATTGGAACGTGCAGATGTTTGGGATTGAACTCAATGCTTTGTGGATGTTGGGCAAGTAAACTTCTATTGCTGAGCCACATAACCATCCCTATTGGTACTTCTTAAAGTAACTAAAGCATTCAATTTCTACTATATTATACATATGAAATTTTTCCTATTTATGGGTACAGTGAGCATTTAATAAATATTTTAGATGCCATCTTTTAATATATTTTTGCTTATAAAATTTTGTTTTTACCTAAGGAGTTTGTATTTCACAATGAATAAAACACAAATTTTAATTCCTAAGTTCCATTTAAATGTTCAAGCTAGAAAACCAGGAATTGGCTACTTGTAAGTAATACTGAGGACTTAATTTTTTTTTTTAACTATAATAAACTTTTTATCATAACTCCTTGACAGGAAAGTTATTGCTGTTGGTGAATTGAAAATATTGGTTCATTGAAAGTCAGTTTGTACATCAAACACATTGACTATTTTTCAAATAAACAGTATCATAAAACACTGGACATTGGAGGTAGGGATGCATCTTAGTGATACAGCACTTGTCTAGCATGCACGAGGTTCCTTGTCCAGCACTGCAAACACCCACACACATAGAACATTAAACATAATTTACTATTTCTTTGTTTAGGAAAACTCATCAATATTTTAATAAGATCCCAACTATTAATAATATTAAATATGTAGTATACATGTGTGAAAGTTCTACCTGTTAGACATAATGCAATGCGAAATAACAAAGGATTTACTTAAGTTTAATCCTTTTTTTTTTTTTTTTTTTTTGGTAGTACTTGGGGTTGAAACTAGGACCTAGCACATGCTAGGCAGTCCGCCTCCCAAGTAGCTAAGATAGGTATGCACCACTCCACCCAGCTAGGTCTGGTTTAACTTTTTTTTTCCTTAAAATTAGGATATATAAATTTATTTATATTTCAATGAAGTCTTAAAAGTCCTAACATAGTCAAAGGACTTTAGTAGATCTTGGATGGCTATTTTCTATTTCGTACTTTTTACTTTTTTGTATGGTCCTTGAACTTTTATACTTAAGATCATTCAAGGAAAATAAGAGCCAGGTACAGTGGTACATGCCTGTAATCCCAGCGGCTTAGGTGGCTGAGGCAGGAGGATTGCGAGTTCAAAGCCAGCCTCAGCAACCATAAGGCACTAAGCAATTCAGTGAGAATCCTGTCTCTAAATAAAATACAAAATAGGGTTGGGGATGTGCTCAGTGGTTGAGCCCACCCCCTGCCCCCCAAAAAAAGTTGCATCAGAGCCTATTTTATTAGGGAAATATTAGAAATTCTGGTAATTGTTGCAAAAAGTGTGCATAAAAGCATCCCAGGGACTGCAGTTAATAAACAACATCATAAAGTATTATCCTTAGCTATTGAGGAAGAGGTTCACATATGAGAATTTTTAAAAGTTAATTTTTCTTAATTTAACAGTTTATATTTGAATAAATGTAATTGCCAACAAATGTGTCTTGTTAATTTTCTGTTATTATTCAAAACAAATAAGATTTGCCTCACTTATGTGTTAATAATGAAGCAGAGAGAGGGTCTACGACTTGACCTGGTATTTGTAGGGGTCTTGTGAAACTGAAAATACTGAGTTTTAATTGTCATTGAAAAGTAGAAATACTATTCCTAACAAAAAAGTAGAGCTGTTTTATGCAAATTAATTTATAATCACAGCCTCACAGACACTTGTCTGTGATATAAACATCAATAAGCTATTGTTACTTGATTAGAGCATACTAAGGACTAATTCTAGAGTCACTTTCTCTAAAAGACCTCCAGTGGCTTTTTTGTTTTGTGCCACAATCTCAAATGAAATATAGTATGTACTCTACCCAGCCTAGATAGCTGTATGTTGTTAAACAAATATTATTTGAAACCACTAACAAGTGCTATACGTAGGAATTTTGTGAGAAGAGACTAAAGGTTAGAATCAAAGGAATTGGTAAGAACTCACACTCTCCCCCCACTCCCTCGGCCTTATATATATAGCCTTCTAGTAGCTAGGAATTGTCACTATTCTTGATTAGTTTGGATATCTCTATCATCGCATTGGTGTTTTCCATGTGTCCTATGCTTTTTTTTTTTCCTTCCCTTCCAAATACTTTCTTATAAAATATCTTATATTTAGTAAGATCTCAGCATGTATCTGCAATTGCTTAAAGCTTCTTTAGGTTCATAGATTTTGATAACTTGTTGCTTCCCTCTCATGTGTTCAATGTTGAGTGTACCATTTATTAGTTCTCTGAACCTGAGCTCCTCTTTACTTTTTTCCTTCACACTAACTGTTCTGCTTCTGGTTTATATTTACCCATCTGGCTTCATTACTTAGTTCAGCTTCACCAGAATGTAATCCCTAAATATATTATTAATTGTAGTTTCCTAATCACTTGTTCTCTGTCTTCTCAGAGACTTGATATATGCCATTCCCTATCCTTGGACTATCTATTATCCTATTTTCCTAGCAAACCTCTGTTCTTCAAAAACAGCTGTGGCCTCACTATCCCTGTAATACTTTTGTCATTGTAGACTAGGTACTTTTTCATTTTTCTGTCCATGAAGTTTTTAAGAAATCAGCACTTGTACACAATATTATGGTTGTAAACCTGTATTGTGTACTTGCTAAAACTCCTTGAAGTTTAGTCATTTTATGTCTATTTTTGATTCACAACATAGTATTTTCATCTATAAAGTATGAGTCAACATTTTTGTTTTTAATGAATGTGTGTGACTGGTTTTTTATTAGGGACTGACTACTCTTCCTAGTAGGCTTATAGCTTCCTGTTTCCTTCTGAATATACCACGTGACTTCTTTATTTGTGTTTGTTATAGCATTAGTAACAGGTTTTATACTTTCCCCATTTGGGGAAGAAAATTCAAGAGGAACAAGTGAAAAACAGAATCAGTAATGATTTATGAATAACATGTAATTAAACATTCTTTCTGGATGAAGTAGCTAAAGATTTTCACTGGTTTTCCCACAGTGTGGAGGACAACACAATATTTAGGAACTGAAAATGCATTAGGCTACAAAAATTGAGAAAAATATTGGTGATGAATATAAAGCTGAAGCATCTATTCGTTAGACCTGGGAATCGGGGACTCTCCAAATTTTAGCTGTGGGATAGCTTAGTTTATAAGTTTTGAGAACCACTAGTTATAGAAAATGTTTTCATAACATATAAAATGAAAAACAGCACATGTTCTATTATGTAATTCATAAACTGGTAACAGGCTTAAATTGTTAAAAATAGATTTTCCATTTTCCACTATAGGTTCAAGCAATAAATGCAGGAGTGTTTTTCTTCAGGTGTACAATATGCAGTAATACTGACACCTTTCAGAAAGAGATGTTAAGAATGGGAATTCACATTCCTGAAAAGTAAGTAATAGTTAGTTTTTTGACCAAAAAAAAAGTTATTTTAAATGTTTTAACTTTAGGATTTAATAACATTAGACATAATCATTTATGTTTGACTAAGTGATCATGGACAGGTAGCCATTTCCAATGGCAAGATATAAAGTTTACTCCTCCTCAGATTGCTATTTCTTAGAAGGGATTTTGACATAAATGTGTCATTTACTAATTTTTAGTCTCATTTTAGTAAGTATTCTAACTATCCAATTGATCGGTTTATACACAAATCATCTTCAAAAAAATCTAAGAGAATCAAAATGGTTTTAAAATGAGTGGGAAGAATCTTCTTAATGCTTAAAGATGAATCCAGAAGTAATTATGGTAAACCTGAAACTAAAATTTGGAAGTGAAATATTAGAAAAATTTAAGTTTTAGAAAATTTCTGCTTGATTTTTCACTTAAGTGTTTGAAAATTTACTGTGAGATTAATTATAGGTTAAATGACATGATGGATTTATATATTGAAAAAAGGATATCCTAAAAACGACAGGTTTTTATCCTTGTTACTAAGTATGAGAAAGGTTTTTAGATTTATTACCAATCCTTTTATATAACATTTAGGTCAAAATGTATTTTATATCTTGCTTCATTTATAGGGATGCATCTTGGGAATTAGAGGAAAATGCTTATCAAGACCTTCTGCAGCACTATGAGCACTGTGATGTTCGAAGATGTCGTTGCAAAGAAGGGCGAGACTATAATGAACCTGATAGGTATTTCTGGAAATTGAATTGTGCTTAGTGGTTCCTTTAAACCTTTAGCTGAGAAAGCTAGTGAAACAGTTTTGCTCTTTTAGGGAGTTTGATGTTTTAACTTGAGATAAAGTATATTTACATCTGCGTATGGAGGAATTTTTTTAGTACAGCTTACCTGTTTCTCTGGTATATTTTCATGAAGGTCCTTTTCCTAGATAAACAACATCCCATACAGTAGATATTAGCCATATGTGGCTATTGAGCCTTTGAAATGTTGCTGTTCTAAATTGAGAGGATGCTTTAAATTTAAAATACACTCTAAAGATTTAGTTCACTAGGACTGCCATAACAAAAGACCACAGACTGACAGGGTGACTTAAACAACAGATATTTGTTTTCTCAAAATTTTGAAAGTTAGAAGTACAAGATCAAGGTGATTACAGGTTTGGGCTTCTTCAGAGGCCATGGCTTACAAATGACTTTCTTATAGCTGTGTCCTCTCATGGTTATCTCTCTGTTGGCTGTGTCCTAATCATTTTTTTTATGATGGCATTTATCATATTGCTTTAGGACCTAACTATAGACTTCATTTTACTCTGATTACCTCTTTATTGCCCTTTTCTTCAAATATAATCATATTCTGAGGTAGTAGGGGTTAAAACTTACCTGAACATATGAATTTTAGGGGGTTGGCACAAATCAACCTATAATCATATGAACAGAAAAACTTAAAATTATCTTTAAGTTTGTATTGATTAATATGTTAAAGAAAATGATAGTATATTGCAAATAAAACATTTGAAATAATTTTACCTATTTTGTATTACATTTTTAAATGAGGCTACTAGAAAATTTTAAATTATATACTTGGATTACATTTTACATTGTGCTTCTGTTGAATTTAGATAGATTAATCTGTTTCTTTTGGGTCATTATAAAATGGGTTTGGCATTTGAAATTTATTGATTACTCTTTTGTAATGTCAATACATAGCTGCTCTTATTTTTAGCAATCATTTTGTGTCTTGTATATTTCACTAGAGATCAAGAGTCTCTTTATGTAAGATGAGGATAAACGTCAACAAATCGAGTTTTATTGAAATTTATGTAGGAAATTTTAGTACATTACTATTCCTGTTACATAGTCTTCCTTAACATAGTCAACTTAGAGTGTAGAGTAGAATATTAGGAGCCTTATTTCTCATGGAAAGTGATTTGGCTGGATCAGCTACTACTTATTTGTGAAGAATTAGCTGAGGTCTGACCAACATTGGAAAGTTTACCCTAAGCAATTCTTCCTACTCCTGATTCTACACTCAAGGCTACAGATTTCCTTCATTGTGCTTGGTACAATATGTTTTCTGCATGTCATTTTCTGCATGTAGCTATAAAGCACAATTCTTTTTTCTTTTTAGCAGCATCTTTTTGAGATTGTTATCACATATTGCTTTTTCTCCTTGGACACAGATATCTGCTGACTGAACTCTTGCATTGTAAACTTAATCCCTCTTATCCCAGTGAGAGGAAGGCAGTATTGATGAAAAAGCAGCATGGTATAATAGATAAGAATGTGGGTCTGAAGCCAGGTAAACTGGGTTGGAAACCTGACTGAGGCTTAACCAGTGTGACCTTGATTGGGCAAGCTATTTATCCCTCTATGCTTAAATTTCCTCTTCTTGACAATGAAGGTAGCAATAGTTCTGCCTTCTAAAATTGTATTAAGCTCTTCACATAAAGAGTAAGAAGTTGACCTGTTGAATGAAATATGCATTCATGTTAGTTGTCATCTTCCTTCTCATCAGTGAGCAGACCTATTTGAGGAAGAAGGAGAGACACATGCATACACACCTGCACACCAACCCACGAAGAGGGATGCTATGACCAAACCTACAGCAGAAGTGGGAGTATATTTAGCTACCCATCTTGCCACCCACATTTATACACACTCAAGAAGCTTATATCTGTTTCTGTACACTATTATCCATACAAAGAGGAGGGAGCCTCACACCACAATTCACACCCATACCCACAAGTAAATATGAATATGAACTGCCATATGTTACATGGCATAGTGGGTAAACATGGAGTGGTAGGGAGAAGATGAGAGAGAATATGAATATAAGCCAGGTAGAAAGTCTGAACCCTGTTGTGCTCCACAAGACCTGAAGTATCTGAGCAAGTTTTAGGAGATATTTATCAGACATACTGATACAGTAACCTTCTTGTGAGCAAAGTCATAAAATATAAGAGGAAATGCTTTTTTTCCTCAGTCATACAACCTTTCTAATGTTTCTATTCTTTGTGCACATGCCTATATGTATATATGTTCATACTAGCTTAGGGTTTTAAGTTAGGGGGATATTTAGAGAAGGTGATTACAAAATAATAAATTTTAAAATATATTTTAGAAAAAAGTAATATAGTATCAAAGCAAGATAATCTGTTTTTTCCTCTTTCGTAAAAGGGTTAGTATTTGTATGGCAGAGGGCAAACCTGCTGGTGGTTGGAACTAGATTAAGATAATATCAAAACATATGCATCTGCTTTTCTTTATGTCCTCAGCAAATGGGAAATAAAACGCTGTCAGTGTTGTGGTTCTAGTGGAACACATTTAGCCTGTTCCTCACTACGATCATGGGAACAAAATTGGGAGTGTTTGGAATGTAGAAGTATTATCTACAATTCAGGTAACAGTTTGTAATTTTGAATAAAAATGTTTAAATGCATGTTATTAGAAATTTTTCACCTATATTTCTTTTAAGCTAACATTGGAATTTAAATCTGTAGATTTCCAAAAAGCAAAAAAACATGCATTATCCAACTCTAATAATGTGGCAATTACTGATTGTTTGTTGGAAGAGTCATCACCTAAGTTACCCAGACAGTCACCTGGAGCCCAGCGTAAAGACCTGCTGAGGTGTGTATTTTGAATTTTGAGAAAAATATAAAAATCTTTTTGGAAAAAGAAATTAAAGTAAGGGCATATACACTTAGGATGTTAGCTGATCATATGATAGTCTAGAAGAGTATTTTTCAAACTGTAGAACCCAATATTTGATCAAGAAATACATGCAGCCATCATCTTTAAAAAAAAATGAAATGGAATAGGATGGGATGGAATAGAATGCAAAAATATGTCGAACTGTATTACATGTAGAAAGAATGTGTATGAAATCGTTTATTTATTGTATATTGAATCATATTGTAAAACATTTTTTATTATAGATCATTTTCAAAATAGTTTGAAAAACACTGTTCTGGAAAATGTCCTTAAAATGTTATTTGATTATAAAAATAGGACGTTAAAATATGAAACATACCATGTAACTCTGTGAAAAGGGTGGAATCCTATTTAACATGAGCTGGCTTATTGGATACTGTAATCATTGTTTCCTTAATATATTCATTATCAATGCTAGAAGTCTAAATGTCAGCTCTTTCCTTTAGATTTAAGACATACCTATAAGTATTATTGTATTAATTCCTATGTCCACTAAATGGCAAAAAACTAACTTTTAAAGTCACAAACATTTAAACAAGAATGGAATTACAAATTTATATTGCATCAGATATTTGTTCAATTGTAGTAATGATTTTTAAATTTAGGTTAACTTGGCAAAAGTTTTTAGAGCTTTGGTTTACACAACAGGAAGAAAGTAGAAAAGTAACACTTGTAGCTAAACTTGATGAAAATATTTGATAATTCAATTTGCCAGATGGATACAATATTAGGGATTTGTCAAACTGAGGAATTACTGTTTTAAAAATTCCACTTTCGTTATTGCAACTGTAACAGCTATCTCATTTGTTATATTTTTCATATAAAAAGATGTTCACATTATTTTTATATAATTTTAATATCTGGTTTCCAAATATGTTACAACAGGGAAGCTTGACTCCTTGCTCCTGCTTTCACTTGCAGTCGTATTCTAGAAGAATAGCATCAACATTATCACTGATCCAGGTGGGAGCAAGGAATCAAACTACTATAAGAAGGTGTAATTTTGATTTTTCTTTAACTTGGACTAAGGAGTAGTGGATTCTTTGGGCAGGGGACGGAGTGAAAAAGCAATGCCTGGACCACAATGGCACATTAAATTGTCTTGGTATGGGAAAAATTTATACTTAGATATAGAAAAGTGACTTTTGGGCATAGAATACATTAATTCCAATTACAAGTGGAGCAACTGAGGCAAAGAATGGTTAAACTGGTTTATATAATTCACCTGGATTGTTAAAATAGTAGAGATTATGATTGTGTAGATGTGCTATGGGACTCAATAATTTGCATTTCTAACAAGTTCCCTGGTGATGCTACTGGTCAAGGACCACACTTTGAGAATGACTGGTCTAGACTAAAAGGTACCATTTAATGGATTGTGAATTCTGTAATATTAGCTCTATTATTGATTATAATTTTATGGTTTAAAATACATTGTGTAATCTCTCAAAGCCATAGTTTTCTCATACATATGCAGAACTTACATTTTCTTTTTTTTTTTTTTTTTAAGATATAGCAAGTATGAAACAAGGTACAGTTCAGTTGCTTTAGCCATTACCCAGGGAGTAAGAGTTGCGCTCTAAAACCTGAATCCGCTGGATTGATCAAATTTGAGATAATGATCTAACAACATTCTTATAAATGATTTTAATTTAGTTGAAGATGGGGGTGAAAACCTAAGATTATCAAATAACTGTTTTTGGTTCTAGTAGCAGCCATTATTATGGTTTGGGGTCACATTCAGTAAAGAATTTCCACTTAAAATTTTTCTTTTATTGTCAATATAACTCCTGTTTCACATAAAACACTTTGAAATACTTACCTCTTTGTTTAAATTCATGTTTTTATAGGCAAGGCAGCAAGTTTAGAAGAGATATTTCGACTATTCTGATAGAGTTAGGATTCCAAATTAAAAAAAAACCCAAAAGATTATTTATCAACAAAGCCAATATATGGAATAGTGCCTTAGATGTATTCAGGAATCAAAAGTTTAATCCTTCATACGCAATTGAAATAACGTATGTTAATGAAAATGATAAGTTTGCAAGAGAGCTTCCTGGATCAAAGCAGGAATTTCTGAGTCTTTTGATGCAACATCTTGAGAACTCATCATTGTTTGAAGGGTCCTTATCAAAGAACTTGTCTCTAAATTCTCAAGGTAATTATTTTATTTATTTTTATACATATTTTATATAGCAGATATAAGAAGTGAAATGCTAGTTAGAATTAATATTCATTAATTGTGATCTGACTATAATTTAAAATAATAAACTACCAATATGATCACAGGAAAGACATAAGAGTGATACATGTTATTGGGGCTAGGGATACACAGCTCAATGATTGAGCACGTGTCTAGCAAGCACAAGACCCTGGGTTTGATTCCCAGGACCCCAAGTAAAAGAAAAGGTAAGTCTTATGATGAAACATGATTTATTTAAGAATATCTATACTTTATAGCAATATCCTTAAAATGAATTTATAAATGAGTGTAACTTTGAATACATTCACTTGAATTTCATTGAATATAGTAGTCAGATGGAATACATGATTCATTTGAACTCTTCTTATTTATATATTTATAATTTGCACTTGGCGTATTTCTTTACAGCGTAGAATTTGTATTTAAATGGTTTTCTGGACCACATATTATGTTTTTTGATGTGCTTTTTGTTTCCGAGAATTTTCTTTTTACACAATTATGTATATACTTTTCTTTTTGGTGAGGACTTACTACAATAGGAAATTTAAAAACAATGAGAAGAGTTGTTTCCTTCCATTTGAATTTCTTCCTGTAGAGTAGACAAACTCTAGATAGGGCAGAGGGGTGGGAAGGGAAGGGAGGAGAGTGGGGGTTAGAAATGATGGTGGAGTGTGATGAACATCATTATCCAAAGTACATGTATTAATACATGAATTGGTGTGAATATACTTTAAATATATAATCAGAGATATGAAAAATTGTGTTCTATATGTGTAATATGTTACATATGTGTAATATGTTATGCATTCCGCTGTCATATATTTTAAAAAAACAATTAATAAAAAAAGAATTTCCTCCTGTATTTTCCATAGAACTTCATCATTGTCACAAACATTTTTACAATAGTTTGCATAGAGAGTTTAATTCCCCATTAGGGTGGGATGGGGAGACTCTCAAATAATCAGTAAATTCAAACTTTGTTACATGGAGAATGCATGAATTTAAGTCACAGAATCTGGATTCGAGTTGGTAGACATCCACAAGTCATGGTGATATACTCCTGTAATCCCACCTACCTTGGAAGCCGTGGCAGGAGGATCTGAGATCAAGGCCAGCCATGGCAACTTAGTGACCATGTCTAAAAATTCAAAAATAAATAAAAAGGGCTGAGGATGTAGTTCAGTGGTACAACACCAACAATTTTGAAAACTTTTAAAGCTGTAAGTGTATGGTAAAGTAGCATATACTATTGAAAATAAAAAGTCTGTATGTGATTCTTTTGAAATTATTGTGACTTACTTTTTTGGTATTGTATGTAATGATTTCTTATGGATATTCCACATTCTCTTTGGGGAGACAAATCCTAAAATCCAGAAACATTATTAAAATATAAATTTAGTAGCTTGCATTTTATGTTCACCTCCCCACCCCAGGCAATCAATGAGTAATTTGATCCTAATATTGACAAAAAATTATTCATTTGGGGATCAATAAAAACAAAACAGTTATATACATTATCAAGGCTAATGAACAAATAAACAAAACTCTTCTGTGAAAAAAAAAAAAAAAGTCTGTATGTTTTTGGCAGATAATTTAATGACATACATTAAGAACTTAAAAATATTCGTGTCCTTTGACCCAGTAATACCAGATGTTAGAATTTATCCTAATCAAATAAATACATAAATATATGTAAATAGATGTTATTTATGACATTATGTTTTATATAATAAAAAATGTCACTCAACCAGAATAGCCATAATAGGGAAATGGCTTGCCTTGTAGTACATCTCTAAGTTAGTCTTAATGCATCCAATTGAGGAATTTTGAATAGCATAAGGAAAATCATAAAATAGTAAGGGGAAAAAAGCAGAATTCAAATTGTTTATGTATAGGTTTATATGCAGATAAAAGCAACACAAAAGAATGTACGGTGATTATTATGGTGGGATTATAAGTATTTTAGTTTTTTAGAAGACTTTCTCTATTTGTCTTTTTTTCTCCCCTATGATAGACTATTACTTTATATTCAGAAATTTTTTTTTTTTTACATATTTTAGTAAGGCCTGTGTACCAGGTTGCTTCTAATGATTACTATTTTACATTTGTCTAATGTTTAGATTTGGGGATTATTTTTAATTATATATATTCATTTAAAATGATGGTTATAATAATAAATAAGTATGTTCAATGAATTTTCATCTGTATTTACAGCTCTGAAAGAGAATCTTTACTATGAAGCTGGAAAAATGCTTGCCATTTCTTTGGTTCATGGTGGTCCTTCACCTGGTTTCTTTTCTAAAACCCTGTTTAACTGCCTTGTTTATGGACCAGAAAATACCCAACCAATTTTAGATGATGTTTCAGACTTTGATGTAGCACAAATTATAGTAAGGGTAAGAAATGTACCTGTTTATTAAAATGTAGATTTTATTCTATTTTAATATATTTTAATATGAATGAATGGCTTGCAATAGTACTCTATTGGAGTAGTTACATGTTGTCAACATACAATATTGTGTTTACCAGCAGAGTGCACAAACCAGTGATAAATGTAAAATTCAGATAGCTGGAGGTAAAACTGTCAAGTTTAGAGAGAGAGAGAGAATTTTTTAATATTTATTTTCTAGTTTTTGGCAGACACAACATCTTTGTATGTGGTGTTGAGGCTGAGGATCGAACCCGGGTAGCACGCATGCCAGGCGAGCGTGCTACTGCTTGAGCCACATCCCCAGCCCAAAAACTGTCAAGTTTAATATTCATAAAACTAGTTGAATAATGTGTCTTAGATTTGTGGTCAAAATGACTAGATGGATCTGTCCAGGGTAGAGCTAATGTGTTCCTAATTTGCCTGCTAAAGAACAGATGAAAGTGCACCATCTTGGAGGCAAGTAGTTTTGAGGAAAGGAAAGATTTGCGTCTCCAATGGGAATGTTTACCCTTCTTTCTATGGGGAAGTAATAGAAGGAGAGAAAGTAAGTCATAGAAGGAAAGGAAGACCAGGATTAATTTCTTCCACATGGAACAAGTAGGGGGGTGGTCTCAATGCTTCCCACCATTCATTGTGCACTTTACTACGCTCAACATATGTACAAATTCATTTATCATAGTGCCCTGTGAGATTTTGGTTTGAGTATTAGGCCATTTAACTACTGTATGACCTGGGCATGTTAATCTTGAAAAGTCTTGGTTTCTAAACCACAAAGTAAGCACTATGGAAGTATGAGTTGCTATCTGTTGAGGTTTAATAGGTCTATTTATTTGAACTAAGACTGTTCATCCTAAAATCATATTTTGAATTGACTCCAACTTCATTTTTCTTTTGTCTTCTTTCTTTACCAGAGGCAATTTCTTTAACTTCACTTTCTCTATTTTCCAATTTCTACATATCTTCACTTCTTAAAATTATTCTTCTGTTCATACCACCAGTCTCCTGAGTTAGCTTATTCATAACTTCTATTCAGTGATCTAAATCCTCAATATTGAACCCTTTCTTTTCTAATTCTTCATCTTTGTTGTTTTTTCTTTTTTTTTTCTCCACGTGTACAGATTGCAGGATCACATTTGTTATGTAGCCACATTTATACATGCAGCAATACTAGTGTCTGTTGTTTCTGCTGCCCTTCCTACCCACCCCTCCCCTCCCCTCTCCTCCCATCACCTCTCTCTACCCAATCTACTGTGACACATTTCTCTTTTTTTTTTTTCTTCCGACTCACACCATCATATATGTAATTTTGTATAACAATGAGGGTCTCCTTCCATCTTTTTGTGGTACTGTGGATTAAACCCAGGGGTACTGTACCACTAAGCTACGCCTCCACTGCTTTTTATTTTTTAATTTAGACAGGGTCTTACTAAAATGCCAAGGCTAGCCCTGAACTTGTGATTCTCCTTCTCAGCCTACCAAATGACTGCAATTACAGACATTATCTTCCCTGACTTTTACAATCAGTACTTTCTTAGAATTCCTCCCTAATGTTTTCTCTAATTTTGTACTACTTCCTACTTTTGGTCACTACTATCTTCCTTAATGCTTCTTCTCTTACCCCTGACGCTTAAGAATTTTTCAGTGTTGTCTTAACAGTCCTCATTCTTATTCTCTGAAGAGTGATTTCTCTCTCATAACCTTTCTGAATGATTCATAGCCTGTATTTTTAATCCCCATATTTTATATGCAGATATGATCTGGGGCTTGCTAGCACACTAGGCCGCATGTTTTAACCCATTTTGTCCCATTGTCATAGATATGGCATACCTATAAAAACTTAAATACACAGTATATAATATATAATTATGTAATAAGAAATATAATTATAGTAACAAGAATATGATCATAGTATAATGATGTTAATATATAATCTCTATATTATGATTTCCAACCTATTTTAAGGCACCTATGTCCATTTCATTGAAATGTTCACAGAATTGAAAACTCAAGATTTAATGGGTTAAGACAAAACTAATCCCCCCCTCCTAAAATTTTTAAACAAAGTTTAAACTCACAATAAAGCATTTCATGGCTTTATATACTCTGTTTTCTTCACTTCCTACCCAGTGTTTTTTTTCCTTCATTTAGTTAGCAAGTCCACACAGTCAGCAAGATAACACACAGTGTAGTGTGTTATCACTGAAGACAGAATAATGAACCAAGTTTCTGTCTTCTTACAGGAAGGAATACCACCATAATACAAAAAATACCACCATAAAGTAAATATATATTATGAAGATAAATACAGCAGAATAAAAGAGGAGTTGGATAAATAAAAGTTGTTGTATATTAAAGTTAGAGTTTAAGCTAAGCTTCTTTAACAAATAAGCCCCAAAAGATGGTGTTCCAAATAAAGGTAGATGTTTATTGCCTTCTTAAATCTTGTCTAGATAATGTCTCTAGACCATGTCTGCTTTTTGGAACAAAACCACACCCCTTTGATATGTATCTATCTGCTTTCACATTACAGTGGCAGAGTTGAGTATTTGCAACAGACACCATATAGTTCACAAAGCAGAAAATACTGTCTGGCCCTTGACAGACGAGGCCCCTATTTTAAAGTACAGTTTCAGTGCTCAAAATCATGTAGGGTAGTATTGGGTTCCTTCTTTTCATTTTGTTCACTTAGAACATTATCTTCATCTTGTTGAAAGCAGAGAAGTTTGACACATTATTTTGACTCAGATCCCATTAGATAGACCTTACTCATTAGCTCCAGAGGAAGTCTGGCTGGGTGTCCAGCTAAAACTCAAAGTGGGATTTAGGGGAATGGAGCAACATATACTAAACTACGAATTTTGACAGAGAATACAGGTAATATTTTGATCAAATTAATGAGAAAAAAAACTTAATTGAGATTTCAGCAGAGATTTGAAAAGAATGAGGGAATCATTAATCTCTGGAAGAAGAATGTTTTGGAAAGAAATTTTCTGTGAATGGATTATTGATTGCCTCTGTTTTTATCTTTCTCCTACTATATATTTTTCAATTTTTTATGTTGTTGATAGATCTTTATTTACTTATTTATATGTGGTGCTGAGAATCGAGCCCAGTGCCTCATGCATGCTAGGCCAGCCTTTACCTCTGAGCTACAACTCCAACCCTACTGTATCTTTTTTTTTTTTTTAAACAGCTAATCTATCTATATGAAAGTATCTGGCACATAAATAGTTACGTATTTCTTTGTTTCTTTTTTAACCCTTTATTTTATTTTTATGTGGTGCTGAGGATTGAACCCAGTGCCTTCACGCATGCTAGACAAGTGCTCTACCACTGAGCCACAGCCCCAGCCCCAAGTATTTCTTTTTAATACTGAAAATTTTTTTTGGTAAATTTTATGCATCTTTTAGGTTTCAGCCAATAGTTTTTCTCTTTTGTGAAATTTCCTCACGTCATCTCTTTTGCCCCTCTAGAGCTATAAAATTCTCTATTTCATTGATTTTATATAAACAATTTCCTGTATTAAACTGACATTATACTCTAGATCTTTCTTGAAGGCAGAAATATACAATATTTTTTGAACCAGATTTCAAACATTGATTCTAGAAAATATTTTTTAGTATATTCCACTCTAACCTGATGAACTCAAAAATTGAGTATAAAGGGGCTGGGGTTGTGGCTCAGTGGTAGAGTACTTGCCTAGCATGGGTGAGGCACTGGGATCAATTCTCAGCATTGCATATAAGTAAGTAAAATAAAGGTCCATCAATAACTAATAAAAATATCTTTTTAAAAAATTGAGTATAAATAATGTGTCATTTGAAATGTAAGTATCACAAATAAATGGGTAAAGTACGTATGTTTTCTCCTTCATTACAGATAAATACTGCAACAAATATGACTGACTTAAACTCAGTAGTAAATGAATGCTACAACTACCTAGAGCTTATTGGATGTCTTAGACTTTTAACAACATTAAGTGATAAGTATACGTTGGTAAAAGACATACTTTTCTACCATGTAATTAAGAGAGTCCAAGCACCCTTTGAAAGGTAAGCAGCTTTTATGTTAAGATTTTCCCAAATTATGTTCAAAGCGGTTCATTATCTTATAATGAGATACATTTGCTTATTTTCAGAAAAAAAATTAAAAGTTATTTTAAAATAATGCCTTAAAATTAACCTCTCAATGATGATCATTATTCTTTGATCATTCTACTTCATTTTTTGGGCAGTGCTGGGGATTGAACCCAGCGCCCTGTACATACAGGTGAACACTCTTACCACTGAGCTGTATCCCCCAGCCCTTTTCTGATCAATCTATACAGAATTAATTAAATGTATTATGCTTAGGAGAAGTAATCATTACTTCGATTTATCATTATTTTTCTAAAGAAAATTACTTTGAAAACTTTTACTACATATGCTTACTATTCTGTCTATCTCATTCTTTTAATAAATATTGAGCACCTCAATCTGCTAGGTAAAATAGGTCCTAACCATGTAACAAGGTAGATCTGATTCTTGTTCTTCTTCAGTTTAGAACATTGGTCTTCAAAATTTTGTCCCAATAACCCTAAAAATATGTCTGACAACTTATGTCTCCCCTCACAGTCATTTTTTTTTAATAATGAAAATTTTCAAATATATATGGAAGTAGCCTGTGTGATCACCATCTAATACTAAAAGTTATCTACCTGTGGCTAATCTTGTTCATCAATGTCCTATTCTATATTCTTATTCCTATTATTGACTTCAGTATTATTTTCAGTCAATATACAATATTATTCACCATACACAATATTATCTCAGAAGTGATCATTCATTTTTTAAAAGTTCAGTATCACCTATGGATTTAAATATATGTGATGTGTTTAAAATGATTATTATTTATCTTTACTGAAGTTTTTGTTTTATTTTATTTTTGACCTTTTTAACTTTTTTGTTTCTTTTGATGTGACCCTTAATAGACTTTGATAGCTTTCTTTCTATATTGTGTGATGAAAATATTCAGATTCATTTTGTACATTCTGGCCTAAGGAAGCATTGTGTCTTTTAGTGGGAAATGGTATTTCAAAAACCAGTGTGGGGCTGGGGATATAGCTCAGTTGGTAGAGTGTTTGCCTCCCATGCACAAGGGCCTGGGGTCAATCCCCAGCACCACAAACACACACACACAAAACAATGTGGATGGATGCTAGGGATGCTTATTTTTCCAGGATGGTTACTATATCTAAGCCTTTTCAGTGTTTTTGTTTTGTTTTGTTTTGTTTTGTTTTGTTTTTGCAGCTGGGCAGTCAGAGTGGGTACAAGGGATTGAACTCTGGGGCACTTGGCCACTGAGCCACATCCCCAGCCCTATTTTGTATTTTATTAGAGACAGGATCTCACTGAGTTGCTTAGGGCCTCGTTAAGTTGCTGAGGGTGGCTTTGGACTTGGGACCCTCCTGCCTCAGCCTTCCAAGCCTCTAGGATTACAGGCATGCATCACCACACCCAGACCCCTTTTCAGTGGTTTTATTGAAGTTGTTTTGCTTTGGTTTGTGAGGGTTTTGTTGTTGTTGTTGCTATACTATTGTTTCCTTTGTTTTTGCTTTTTGTGGTTAGTTTTGTTTTGTGTTTGTGTTTGGTTTTTGTTTTGCTTGTTTTGAATACTGGGAATGAACCCAGGGGTTCTTTGCCATTTACCACTGTGCTACATCACTAGTCCTTTTTTTCTTTTTCTTTTTAAAGACAGGGTCTTGCCAAGTTTCTGAGCCTGGCCTCAAACTTGCAATCCTCCCAATTTGCTGAGATCACAGGCATGCACAATCATGTCTGGCTGGTTTTTTTGTTTTGTTTTGTTTTTTGGAGAAGGGTTTGAAAGATAAAAATACATCATGGATTCATACTGATACTTCAAATTCATTATTACATGACTTAAGTTTTTCTATATCCCATGTTAAGAATCCCAATTTTAAGGACACCAGGGAATTAAAGTATAGTTCTTTACTTATTCCTCATTTCCTAAACATTTGTCTCAAAATAACAATACTAACATTTTTACCAATAACATAATATTACTAAAACAAATTTAACTTATTGTCCTTTTTTTTCTAGAACTGTACAATTTGTTTTTCAGTTATATGGAATAGTTATTCCCTGTGTTGCACTATAAGTTGGATATACTTTTCATTTTTAAGATTTTTGTGATTAATTTTTATGAAATTTTTACTTAATACTTATATAAAGCATTTGCATGGTTCTGAAGTCAAATAAATAGTAAAAGCATATAAAAATATGCTTTTGTGATGCACTGTGTATTCAAAGAAATGTAGCTTTCATCCTAAACACATTCACCTTCCATCCCCTTACGAAGTAATCTTTTGGCTTTTTTTTTTTTTTTTTTTTTTTAATGATTTCTCCTTACATTGTTTGTTTTTCTTTTTAAAAATAGCAGATAATATGTGAGGATATGTATGTATGTGTATTCCTTTTATTAGATAAATAATAACATGCCATCCACCCTTTCTTCTACTAATTTTTCACTTGACAGTGTATTTGGAGTTCATTTCTGTGATAGTACATGAATAGACATATTACGCATTCCTTTTTGGGGGTACTCAGAATTCCATTGTTTGAATATATCGTTTTTTCAACTAGTTTCCTGTTGATAGACTTTTGGGATGTTCCCTAGTACTCTTGTACACCATAATAATACCATCATAATCTTAAATAGTTGCAAAAGATGTGATTTTCATTATATTTTTAATATTGCAGCTTAAAATACTACTATCATACAGTAAACATTTTCTAAATGTTCTCTGGTATGACTTGAATAGTAAAATTTTCTTAGGAACAGAATTATTACTTATGATTATAAATTATATATAAGTCATATATAAGGTTAGTATATAAAATCCTAGTATATTTTAGATTTGGTTATAATTAGTAAAATTTTATTTGAAGTGCATCTCTTCGTGAGGTATGTACCCCCCCAGTTCATTTATCTACAAATGGATTTTTCTCTAAATTAGAGTAGAATCATTGTCATTTATTTCCTTTTTTTGTTTTGTTTTGTTTTGTTTTTAGAGATATGAGTAGTCTAGAGGTCAAGAAAGGCTTCTGTATGTAAGAGTTTTTAAATTAAAACCATAATGATAAGTAGCTGTTAAGGAGATCAAAGAGGCAAGAAAAAAGAATTTGAAAATTAATCCCTCCTTTTATATAAAACATACAAAGTTATATAGCAAAGTATGTTTTGACTTATAAGAAAGTAGCCCCACAGATGTAAGAAAGAACAAAGAAACCAAATGCTAAAGTGCCTTAGCTGTCATGGAAAGAAACAAAAAACCTCCACTTGCCTCAAACTTGTTTTTGGACTTTCTATGTGGTCCCCAGTCTAAAGAAGAATTAACAAAGTAATTGGTTTTAGGATTCATAATAGCTTGTATAGTGCCAGACATAAGCAAATATATAGCAGTAATGTAGGGAAATTTCTATAGCTCAAGTCTAATGGGAATGCTTAAAGGTAAAGCAGTCCTCACAAACTGGAGTTCCCAGTAAAAAATGGCAAAACTTACAGCTGGCTGAAAAGCAAGAATTGGGAGAAATAGCACAGTAAAAGATTTGGGCAAGAGAACAAAGTATTTCTGCATTGATTGTAAAGATTTTTTTTTTTAAGTTGTACCTTCATTTTATTTACTTATTTTTATGTGGTACTGAGGATCGAACCCACGGCCTCACACATGCAAGGCGACTCTGCCGTTGAGCCACAGCCCCAGCCCAAAAAGATTTTTTTTAAAAGAATTGGAACAAAATATAAAATTAATCAAATAGTATTTCTATATTAAAATGTTTGTGGACTTCTGCTTCTGAATAAGATGTAGACATCTTTCTATTTCTCCTGATATCTACTGTTCAAAAACTCCAAATGTTATATTAAAACAAGCAAAAGAAAACTTTGAAAGGTGGAGAGCGAACTGTCTGTTTCTACTAGGATGGACCCAAGGAATGACACAGCAGAATGAAGGGGAAATCTAAACAATCTATGTAAAGAAAAACTTAAGAAAATTTGTCACCAGCAGATATACCCTTTAGAAAATGGCTATACAAGTTTTTGAAACAAAGCAAGTAATTCAAGATTGAGTCTTGGAACATTCTTTTTAGTGAAAAGAATAAAAACATGTTTCTCCTCCTGTGTTTTCTAAGTCATGTTTGATTATCGAGGAAAGAATCATAACATTACTTATTGTGGTTCACAGTGTATGTAGAGGAAATATTTAAGACATTACATCATAAACATGGAAGGGTAAAGGGATTTAAAGGGAGGGAAGTGTTCTGTATTTTACTTGAAATGGTAAAATGTTGATGCTAGCAGATTGTTATATATATTTTTTTAAAAATATATTTATTTTTAGTTGTATTTGGACACGATACCTTTATTTTATTTATTTATTTTTAATGTGGTGCTGAGGATCAAACCCAGGGCCTCACACATGCTGGGAAAGTGTTCTACCACTGAGCCACAACCCCAGCCCGATTGTTATATATTTTTTTAAAAACTGTATACAGAGACATTAAAAAGCACTATAAATAAAAATGGAATTTTTTTAAAAGCCACAGGAAGATAGGAAAGACCAACAAATGATCATGGAAATGAAAACTTAATGGTTATATTAAATGCCAGGCAGTTGAAGAGAAAGTGTAACTGAAGAGGAATAGGAAGGTTTGATTAGAACAAAGAAAGGAAGATTGAAATAAGAAATCAGTATTAAAGTTAGAGTAAGAGCATCCACTTAACTAAAGATAGGGACAGATTACAGAAAATACTACTTGAAAAATTCCTCAGAGTCACAAGGCTTAATGAGCCAAAGTAGCTTACTTTGTGATGGAACTACAGCATGTGCAAAGACATTTGTAAAAATGAACATTAATTATATTGAAAGCAGAAACAGCCAAAGTTATAACTTCATGAAAGTAGTCTGCATTATTCAAGGGTCAAGAAAATAAAAGTAATGTTGTGGTTGTAGTTTAGTGGTATAGCGCTTGCCTCACATATATGAGGCACTGGGTTCGTCAGCACTGCATATAAGTAAATAAATAAAGGTCCATCAACAACTAAAAATATGTATATATTGAAGAATATTTCTGGACAAAGTTTACTTCTTAAAGGATTAGTAAATTATATACTTCAGGAAGAATGAAATTGTAACCAGAAGTTTAAGATAAAACAGCAATGAACAAAGAAGTGAAAAGGAGTGGGGTTGGGGGCAGAAACTGGGTAAATAAAAACAAGCAACCATTAAAAAAACTACTACTTTTTTGGCAAGAAAAGTTTCAAATAATTGAAATTTTACAAAAAAGAGTACTATGTAAAATGATAAGGGAAGTTAGTGGAGTTATTGTTTTAAAGAACTTGTTGAGATAGTACTATGGATGTATTAATTGGCTTTAAACTTTATTAAATCAAGTATAAATCTTTTAAGGAAAAGTTCTAAAATTGTACAGATAGACTGTATATATCTTCCAAATAGTTTGAAGAGGGGATGGGGCAGGGGAAAAAATCAAGAAAACCTATTTAATCTCATAGCTTACACTTTTGTATTACAAGACTAAGGACTTGTAAATTTAAACTTTAAATTTGTTAAACAACAAAAAAAGATAGAAGACTCTGATCTTTAAAAAAATAAATAAAACCCGATCTTAAAAGATCCTCAGTTCTTTAGAAAGATTAAACAGTCTTGAATCTGTTTGCACCTAACTATGTAGTTCCAGAATATGTAACACTAAACTAATAAGATGCAAGAAATTGCTGAATTTATAGGTTCTGTTAAGAAATTTGAAACAGATCTCAAGAGTTTATTTTAAGCGTGCAAATAATTACTGAAGTCCTATAATAGCAGTGAATAAAAATATCAATTCTGAGGAAGATTTACATTAGGAAGCAAGTTAAGTGCAAAATTGAAAAATTCATTGTGTACCATGCTAATAGATTAAAGGAGAAAAAAAAGCTAAGATCCTTTTATAGTCAGAGACACAAGAAAGCATTTGACACATCTAAACATTTATAGTTAGTTTTAAATTAGCAATTTAGGAAGAGAATGAATAATGTTAATCTCATATAATGAGAAATTAAAATGTCTCTGTTGATAAAGAGTATCTTATACATATTCAGCAAACATCCCTAGTGGCAAAATATTTTAGGTATATCCTCCCCTTAAGACTAAAACAAGTCTAGGATACACACAACTAGTCCCTTCTTTTAATAACATGTTGGAGGTCTGAGCAGAGCAACAAATTAAACAAACAAATGAATATTATTAAAGTTTAGAAAAAAATAAAATCATTACCTTTTTAGACTATGTAATTATCTGTATAAACAAGACATTCTATTTAGAGTTAAGCAAGGTTACTGGATATAAATGGTAAGGAGGATTCTAACAGAGAGGTTTTCAAGGGGGGAAGAATAGTGAATAAAGAAACCGATAAAAATAAACACTGGTTGTACAGAAAATTAATGTCTAATTTGAGGGATTACAAGTAGGAACTAAAATAATTTTTAAATAGCATAAGTAGTATGAGAGTGAGTAGAGTTATAAACATAAGGTTTTTTGTATTCCTCAGGAAGAAAGTAAATATATTGATTCACTTTAGATTTCAAAATGTTTGTTAAAACCTTAAGGGAGCAATAATTTTAAAACTAAAGAGTTACTGTGACATTAAAATAGGGTGAATTGGTAGTTTAGAAAATCAGTAAATACAGAAATTGGCAAGGAGTAAAAAAGTATTTTTAAAAGATAGTACAAACTGCCCTAATTAAAGTGGCAGAAATGGTTTCACAAATAAGTGAAAATTACTCTGAAAAAAGCAAGTAACAGAAAAACAAACATTTATTCAGCTTTTGCATTGCTGTGACCAAAAGACCTAGGAAGGGGTAAAATTTATTTTGACTTACAGTTTCAGAGGTTTGTTGTCATCTAGTTCCATAGTTTAGGACCCAGTGTGAGGCAGAATATCACTACACAGGGTGTGGAGGAGGAAAGCTGCTTAGGACACGATAGCCACGAAGCAGAGAAAGGGACAGAATATAAACCACAAGGTACATCCCCAGTCATCAACTTCCTCTGGACACCCCTATTTGTCTATAGTTATCACCCAGTTAATCCATTTAAGTGGATTATTCCACCAATTCGGTTATAGTTCTTTTGGGGATGCAAATCAGGTCAAGATGGCGCCTGGCACTTTGCCAGGAGGAGTGGTTTGTGAAGCAACACCAGGGAGCCATTAAGATGATGAGAATTCCTTATTGGCTGATTGCTGTATCTAGATGATGTTAATTAAGTTAAGCTGTGTGTAATTAGTTAAGTATATATACCTCTGATGTCAGGCAGAGAAGTGGCTCCTGCTATCTCGGGTGCCCGCTACTTTGAGTTCTCCCTGAGTTCACTCTCAATAAGGTAGTTCCTGCTTCAACCTTCAAGTTGCTTGTCACCTGTCGGTTATTTTGCCCAGCCAGACTATGGCATAGTTCTTCTTACGATTAATCATTTCAACCCTGACCATTTCTGCATTGTCTCACATAAGAGCTTTTGGGGGATAGCACATATCCAAACTATAACACCATATGAGAGCTTTTGTGGAAAGTTCTAAAAGGAGAAATAAGCCAATCTAAGCAGATTATTTGAGGAAAAGGTTAGGGAATCCAGACAGTCTGATAGACAAAATTGTTCTTATTAATGAGAATGTGCATTTGAATATTCATTTGTTATTTGCATTTCTTCTGATAACTATACATACTTTTCATGCACATTTTCCTATTGGATTGTTGATCTTTTAGAAAAAAGATTTGTATTTTTTTGTATATTAGAGAAATTAATATTTTGTCATGTATACTAAAATATTTTCCCACTTTGATGTCTTCTGATTTCTTTGTAGTAATACGTCTTAAATTTTATAACAAATAGCTCTGAAGTATAAAATACTTAGGACATATACTTCTTTCTCTTAGTAAAATATTAATTTTGAAAATATAAAGTCAAATAATATAGTCATAGAAAACACTCATTAATGTATTTGCTTGTTATTGACATTAAAGTATACATATAGTGTATCCATAAAGTAAGTTTGCTAAAAATGTTTTGATTCCCTAATAAGGTAATACCAAACAATGTTGGCTTGTTATTTTTCCTCTCAAGTTTTAAGCAGGGTCTGAAAACTCTTGGTGTTTTGGAAAAAATTCAGACTTACCCAGAAGCATTTTGTAACATCCTCTGTCATAAACCTGAGAATCTTTCTGCAAAGATCCTTAGAGATCTTTTTACAGTACATACATTACCTGATGTACAAGCTTTGGGATTTTGGAACAGTTACTTACAGACCGTTGAGGGTATGTGGATATTTTGTTTTTATTTAACTATCTCAGAATGTTTGTCTCAACATTTTATTTCTTACAGAATTTTACCTCTTGATATTCATAAGTCTTATCTCATTTATTTCAAAACAAGTTTATATTACTGTGTTGAAAGTGATAAGAAAATGCTTACCTCTTTTGAGGTGAAAGGCATTTTCTCCTATAGAACTTTTAAAATATGATGATGGCCACAGCACATAATAGTCTTAAACAGTCTTAAAGCTAATCATTTATTTTATCTTTTTCAATTTGAAGTTCATCTTAATTATAACTTATCCTCTGATCAGGACTGTGCTGATGATATTTAACACTGAGCTTAGCAATGTAAATCCATTTTATAAAGAAAATTTTATCTTTCAACAAAGTTCAATTAACTGTATTTTTATTTTTTCACCATTTAGTTTTTTCTCTGCAGTTGTTTAAATAGTATGTTAATCAGTGATGATTGAAAAGAAGTCAAATATACCATGAGTAGTTGTATTACTTCATGAATCCTTTGAGATTCATTAATTGAATGTAATATTTGCCTATTCCTACACTTAGTGATTTAATTTGCCTAAGATGAATGTGGGGAGTCTTTTCAATTTTCTCAGTTTAGTTGAGGAAGAGACTATGATAATATCAATATGTAACTTGGATTTTTTTTTTCTTTCTTTTTTATTGGTAAACTTCAGATGGCAAATCTGCAACAACAATGGAAGACATTCTTATTTTTGCAACTGGTTGCAGTTCCATTCCACCTGCAGGATTTAAACCCACTCCTTCAATTGAATGTCTTCATATGGATTTTCCTGTTGGAAACAAGTGTAATAACTCTTTAACTCTTCCAATCACCAGTACATATAAAGAGTTTCAAGAAAATATGGACTTCGCCATAAGAAACACTCTAAGACTAGGAAAGGAAGAAAGTTCTCATTACAATGAACATTAAAATGTTTCTTTGAACAAAGAGATGCTTCTTTAAAAGCTGCTATTAAAAACTTTCTTTTGTTTTAAAAATCTATTAATCATCAGTTTTGAACAAACTTGTCACCTTCTTGACCCAATAAAATTTATGATATAAACATAAAGGAATGTTTTGGCCATTTAAACAAAACAGAAGTTTTTTCAATTAAGGCATTCTAGTCAAAATTGGTGATGTTTTTCTGTTTTCTTAATGTATAGGCTTCATAATCTTCAATATAATTACTTTTAGAATGGTTGTACAAACTTGATTCAGGTATAATAGCATGGCAGGTGCCATTTTCAAGTTTTTCTTTATTTTAAAGCATTAAATAGAAGAGCTAATTGATTAAATCCTGCTTTAGGAATCAGGCATAGATTCTGGGATTTATACATTATATTTATGCTTTTCAAAGATGGCACTAAATCCATTGCTAAAATATTTCTAGATCACTGATTTATTGTTAAAATTACCCACACTGCAATTAGGTTATTTCTAATAGGAAGTATTATATAAAAAGCAGAATTGCACAAAATTGTCTGGATTCTGGGCATGTTCCATAGGCTTAAAAACACTTCTGAGGTGGATACAATGTAACTGAAAATACCTAAGAGAATAGTATCTTCTAAGTTTTGGTTTTAATCATAGACCTTTAAAAAAAAAAACTGTGGTATTCAGTATGTCTAATCCATAATCACTTTAGGTATCTGATCTCTGTGGATTATAATGTGTTATACATGGGTTTTGACATTTATTAAGGTGGTTGTATTATAGGCAAACCAGCTCCATACCATTGTACAATTATTTTCTTTACCCTAGAAAGGTATCTTTTTATATAACCTATGTATAAAGTAAAAAAGAATATAAATAAATTAAAAAATACAAACAGAATGAAAACCCCACTCTAATCTCACCATACAGATTAGTATTGTTTCTGTATATTCATCTATAAACTCCTGTCTTGTCTATTTTTAACAATATTAATGCTACTAAAATTAACAAGATATCATGTAATAATAATTTGAAGATATATAGTTTCATACTCATGTTCCCATAGTTGTGCTCCTACCAAAAAAATTGAGAAATTGGATGTCCTTAATCTCTTATCAGATCCCAACCTATTATGAAATATAAATGAGACAAAGCCCTGGTTTTCTGCTAAAGTAAATCATTATATAGTAGGTAAGGCATTATGAGAGGTAAAATGTTTTAACCACAATTTTCTTGCTACATTAAGTATTAGCTATGATCATAATCTCATCCTCC
Organism: Callospermophilus lateralis; assembly: GCF_048772815.1. Lineage (NCBI taxonomy): Eukaryota > Metazoa > Chordata > Mammalia > Rodentia > Sciuridae > Callospermophilus > Callospermophilus lateralis. The sequence continues at coordinate 42,450,270 of NC_135307.1, forward strand.
CCAAGATGAGACTCCCCAGTACTCAAATTATTAATATTTTTTTAAAAAATTACCAAGATTGACTTATGGTAATACATCTCTTAAAACCAAAGGAAAATGAAAACAATCCTAATGTAATTTCCCTTATTACCTCATTTTTCAAATTGTACTAACAGACCTAGCAAATTACTTACTTTAATTATTTAACAATATTAATAAAGAAGGCATTTCTTTGCCATGTGTTAAATTGTTAGATTATCAAAATTAAAGGGTCAGTTATTTTAAAAGTTTAATATCTAATATAAACCTCAAGCTCACCATAGAGCTTTTATTCAAAATGTGTTGATAAATCAGGTATTTTATTTCTTAATGCATCTAGTTTTTATAAAAATTTAAAAGCCATTAAGTCAATATAATCCTCCCCCCCCCAAAAAAACAATTAGATCTACTTTCTGATTTGTAGTTTTGATTAATTTCTCCTTGTATACTAATTAAAACTAATACAATACTCACATGCTTTGTTAGGGTGGGCGTAGGGATTAGGAGCAACATGCTTGGTTAATAATAATTAAAACTGGTATTTCAGTTCCTCCTTACACTTAAGTATAGAGAAGGCCTTAGATAAGATGGTGTAAGTAGTAATAAGCCTCTTAAAGTGAAATGTAAATATATTGTAAAAATGTTTTCTGGTTTGAAGGATGTCCTGTTATGATTTTTAGGTTAATCTGTACAGTCAAGGCATATCAGAGAAACCTGTTGGTTATTTATTTTCTGCAGTGTTACTTTGTCAAATGGTTTGTGTTATTCTGTTCCTATTCGTTTTATAGCACAATTCTTAACTGATGCGGAATTTTATAAAGGAATTATGCTACAAATTTTATATATGTATTCACTGTTTCAATTGTCTAAATGGCATGTATTATTTTAAGCTTGTTTTCTTTTACTTAATATTGAAGAAAACCATAAATTGACTATTATGCACCTATTATTAATGGTTTTGATTAGTTTTATATTCATTTCTTTAAAAAAGTTTTAAAATTGTTTCTAGTATGGGTTCTTTATCTGCAGGTCTTTTATACAATACTATTCTTGTACTTGGTCATTTTACTCTTTTAGAATTTAAGGTAAGGATTCTTTAAAATACCCGAAAGTTTTAGATTATAATTTTATACTTTGTAATATTTAGTTTCTACATTATGACAATTTTTTTTTAGTAAAGCAAAAGTCTTCATTTGTTTACTAGCTTGAGAATTTACTTTGACTTCTATTTAAAGCATAATTTTTCCCTAATTATATGAAGAAAGCTATTCAAATCTGCACTCAGTACTAAAATGCTAAGTAAACGGGAAATATGGATAAGTTTTCTCAGTGACTTTGCCTTTAGTATTCAATCATAATAAGAAAATGATTATTGATTATAAAATTTTTCTATTTATAAACATAATTATTGTATATAGTGATTATCACATACTCTATTATTACTTTTTCTGTAAGCTGTTAGTTTTTTATGCTTCAAGTAATGCAAAGTTTTGTGCTTAAAGTAATGCAATACAAAGCATAAGAAGAACACATGTAATGATGAAGTGGATGTGTATAACTTGTAGTTTAAGGAAATTTGGATTGCCTGAACAGATCCAGTTTTCAAGTTCTGATTTTGACCCTTTTCAGATTCCCAAACATACTCTAATACCTATTGTATGCCAGATGTTATGCTAGGTGATCATTTATATGTGAGCCTATTTCTCCCCATCTTAAAAGTGTCCAGATGTAATCAAAAAACATGACAATGAAGTTTTCTGAATAAATGTGCCACTAAATGTGCTTATATAAACTAAATTAAAGAACTTGCTGGGATTTCACAAGGTTGAGATTCTTAACATCCAAAATCCTGTACTCTCCACATTTGAGAGATCCTCTAAGCAGCTGACAACCAGGAGCCTCTCAATACATGAAATGTTCTGAGGTAGTCTGTGATTAACAGAATGCATTTTTATTCTTTGATTCTAATAATACAAAAGAAATATCATAATCTCAGCCCTTCAAGTATTATTCATCTGCTGCTACTGTTCTTCTGTGGGGTATATTTTTCTGTAAATTTATTGCCCGCAGTACAGTTTTTTTTTCCATACACATAATATACACCTACTGAACATAAATTTAACATTGTCTCAGTATTTTATGTTAATATGACTCATGTAGTCCTCAAAGGAGTCTTTGATGGAACTGAAACTGTTACATGATAGATTTGCATTTGTAAGTGGAGTGGGTCTATGTTTTATAATCCCTGAAGAATGCAGTATGCAGTAGAACTTACCCATAAGGCAGGAACTGTCATTTGTCCAAAAAAAAAGACTAGTTCATTGAGGATTTTTTGAAAATAGTTGTAATACCATTGAAGAAAACACTATTTTCAAAGTTAAGCTGCTTTTTAAGGCATCATCTATTTCAGAATTTTATGCAACTTCAAAAGAAACATTCAACAGCTAGCAAAATGTCAGCAATGAACCTTGAACATGAGAAATTGTGTATCCATTTTTGACATCCAATAAAAATCTATGGATTATGGAAATTGATAGTCTGTTCTGTTGTGATCACATGACTTCAAGTATACAAACATCAACAAAACCCAACCCTCCCCACAGATACACGCCCTACTTCAGTAATGTTTTGTGAATTTGTAATTAAAGACATTTTTGGCACCTTCCTGACTCCAGTATCCATGCAGGAAAAAACACCATAAAACTAGAGCACTGAGAGATAAGAGATTGAGATGAAAAATCTACCATATAAGGGCAACGCTCCAAACGTCCTGTGTTTCTAGAAAAGGAAGGGGAATCCGGAGTTTCATGTACTTTAGTTCTGTGATTCTTACAAACCTTGAGCATTGTTACCATTTAAATGTAAGGACCAAAATATCTGTTCCGTATCATTAGCTTACTAACACAGCAATAAATTCCTACTCTAGGGGATTAAATTCCTACTCTACATTTGAGAGAGTGTAGCTAGAAAGGAAACACCACCCGCAATACAGACGTTAACTTCAACAGGATCTCCAAACTGTGTACCAAGAGCCCAGCAAAAGCGGTCGCGCTGGCAGGCGGAGTGGGTTCCAAGCCCCGCCCCTCCGACCTCTGCTTCCGGGGCGGAAGGGACGGCCACGTCATCTTCTGGCTCCGCTCGCCAGCCGGGCAGTGGATGGTGGGAGTCAAAATGGCGGCAGCGGTGGCGGCAGCCAGTATTCGGGAGAGACAGACAGGTACAGACTTATTTTCTTCTCTGTGGGTTTGTGCCTGCGCAGAGACATCCTTTCCATCTGCTTGTCGCCCTCATTTGGTTGTGGTTCGTGTAACTCAAAGACCGATCTCCAGGAGTTTAGTCTCCTAGTGCATCAAGAGCCCCTCCCCTTTGAATTTTTGGTGAAGAGATGCAGTTCGCTTAAGGACTTGGCCCTCACCTGTGGTACCGGAGAAGGGGCTTCAGGAGTGGGCCGATTACTACAGTCTGCCTTTTACTACCGAGGCTCAGAAGGCTGTCAAGACAATATCTGGCAGCTGGTATTTTCTTTTCCTCTGTTGCCACTTAGGAGATCTCGAGGTTTGTATCTGTGCGTATTGCACGTCTCCCTGTTTTCTTTTTCACTCTAGTTTTAAAGTTTAAAGAACTCCATTTTCCTTCACCTGCACCACAGTTACAAAATGTAGAGATTCTTTTCAGAGTGGCTTTGTGCATCATCTCTCTCAGACTAGCTTTATAGGGGAACCTAAAGAAAAATGCCTGGTGATACAGATTTCCTTCTTAAGCTTGCTGCAAGGGATAGAACAATGGCAAAGCAAATTAACTAATGGCTTTCCCATTTCAATTGTTTGATGGATTAGTATTTTCAAACCTGATAATTTTATCTTCAGTAGAGCATGTTTAAATAGCTTCCATTTATATAGCGAAATCTGGTAAAGATTCATATTCCCTTGAGTTTTAATGTTTTTCCATGTTAGATAGTTTTAGTGTTTCCTTATTCTTTGTAAACTTTGTGATGACGACTTGGTTTATGCATGTTAGCTCTAAACGAATGTTTATACCTGTTAACCAACGGTCTTGAAGTTTGTGAAGCTATATATTCTGAGGAGTTAATAAAAATAAACCATCTCCTTTTTCCCCTTTCCCATTGATATTTTTCTCCATAGGATTTATGGTCTCATATACTATGTGTCTTATTTGTTTTTACTAGTTTTTGTCCCTCAACTGAAATGAAAGCTACATGAGGACTGGTCATTTTTATTCGATTTGTTTTGTTTAGTGCTAGTACCCGTATAGCTAAGGCAGTGTCAGGTACATGGTAAGCACTCGCCAAATATTGAATGAATGAATAGAAAACATAGATGACATTTATTCAGTGAGTGAGTGAAGACAACATTCCAGGTAAGGATTAAGTTACATTAACCAAGTCTAAAAATATGAATAGTATATTTAAAGCCAATAAAGAAAACTAGTTTATTATTTCAATTAAAATGCAGTAATATAAGCCTTGGGGAGTTAAACTCTGATGATCTTAAAATTACATTCTTATAACTCTTTGAAATGTATTCTGGCCATGTACTTCATTAACAAATCCACTGTGTCAAACTATCTTTGACCAAGTTAGCAAAGAGTCAGTTGGAGAAATTTTTCTAGATTGGGCTGAGAAAGCAAATGTGAGACTGTCTATCTTTTCATACTGGCCTCTTTCAGTTAACTAAGGCCCAACTCTAGAGAACACTAAATGCCTGAGATCCACATGGCAGCCTGACTATATAGTTCTTCCTAGTTGTCACATATCAAGAATGTGAACAGTTTTTTCTACAAACAAGGTGTCTTTCTCTAGGACTGTGAGTGCCAGAGTAGTGTTTTTTCTTTATTTCCTGGAGGTGGGAAAAAGAGCTCTGCTAAAGCAATGGGAGAGTTAACCCAGGGACATCCTTTTGCCTCTTGTAATATTTTAATTTTACATGCAAAAGTGTTCTTTAATTTATGTATATTTTTATGTAATACCATAATATCTCTGAGGCTTTGAGATAGGCATAAATTGTTGGTAATGTGTATTATTAACTGGTCGTTAGGTGCTAACAAACAAACATCTGAAAAATGTTTGAATAAACCCACTTAAATATTTAAGCACAGTCAGCCCACTGTATCTCTGAGTTATGCATCCACATAGTCAATAAACTACAAATAAAAAATATTCTAAACAAATGTGTCTGTACTAAACACATGCATTACTCCCTAAATAATACAGTATAATAGCATTTTCATTGTCTTAGATATTATAATATAGCCATGACTTAAAGTATATGGGAAGATTTACATAGGATATAAATAAATACTATCTCATTTTATATGAGGGACTTGGCCTCCAAGGATTTGGTATCCATCAATCTCCTGTGGGACAGTTATCAAGAGACAACCGCATGTTATTGAAGTGTAATCTCTTCAGTGATAAAGGTGTTACAGCATTATACCTATACCTCAATATACAAGCACTTAATAGAAGTTTCCTAGTGAGTAAGTAGGGCATATAAATAGATTTTGGGGTGATTTTAGTACTATGTAGTTCTTTCTATGGTAGGAGTTCAGAGTGTGGGTATTTCTGTATTATTTAATAAAGTGACTCAAATGCTTTTTAAATTTTTATTTATTTTTGATACTGGGGATTGAACCCAGGGATGTTTAACCACTGAGCCACATCCATAGCCCTTTTTATTTTTTGAGACAGTCTCACTTTATCGAGCTCTAGGCCTCGCTAAATTGCTGAGGCTGGCTTTGAACTTGTGATCCTCCTGCCTCAGCCTCCCAAGCCACTGGGATTACAAGTATCCATCACCATGCCAGTCCCTTTTTAAAATCAAGTAGATTTAATGTTGCCAATCTTTGAAATATTAAATCACCTAATACATTTTCTTGAATATTTGACTATCTCAGTTTCCTATAAAAGTATATTAAAAATTTTTCATTTTCCTTAGAAAATATGTTTAAGTCTACATGAAGAGATGAACAGTAAAAAAAAAAAAAACACACACACACACAAAATTATACATAGGTCATAACTGCTGTGGTTATTGAAATTGTATACTTTCTTGGCCAGAATTATCATTTATCTAATACACCCATGGGAAAGCCTCATTTTCCCTCCAGAAACATAGAATTTTAAGCAGCATAACTTTTCAGAAAATCTGATAGGATAAATAGGTTGTAAAAATGTACTCTTGAGTAACCAAAAAATAGATCTGCTGCATATAACCTATAGATAGTTTTTTGCCTTTAGAAAAGACTGAACTTAATCTATGCTTTCAGCCAGGCAATAAAGAGACAACAGCACCAGTTATCTGTTAAGATCATGATTAAAAAATTTGTTTTTAAATCTACATAAAATTCAGTGTGGGATAGTCAGGAGAAATGGAAAAACACTTTTTGCTCAACAGTTTTTACAATTTCATTTGGGACAAATAAATGCCTCTTATAATCAGTTTTGCATTTTGTTTTTAGATAGTTAATAATAATATGGAGAAAATATAAAGTCCTTTAAAAATGGTAATATTTGACAAAACTTCTTATTTTCAGTGGCTTTAAAGCGTATGTTGAATTTTAATGTACCACATGTTAAAAACAGCACAGGAGAACCAGTATGGAAGGTAAGAGCTTTTTTTCTTAACCCTTATTGATGGTAATTGGTTGAAATTTCTTTGTTAATACTGAATTTATAATTTAGTTATAGTTCATGAATATTTTGTTTTTATTTACCGTGGCATCTTAATATGAATTGTTTTGATAAACATTTTATGGAGTGAGACTGGCAAAAAAAAAAGTAATTATCTAGAACATCCTTCTGATTGCTTAGGTGGGTTCTCACTGATAGTTCTGGCTGATGTTTTGTTTCTTAGCTTTGCAAGTCTATACATTGGCTCTTACAAGCTTTCTCAGGATTAGGTAGATTCAGGGGGACTGATCCATTTTAACCAACTCATTGGAAAATGATCTATTTACAAACCACAGTGCCAATTTATTAATTTATGAGCTTTAAAACTGTTCAGTGGACCCAGAAAGCAACCTACAGTCTTTAAAGAGATTAAAATGTCATTGATTAGGTTTAAACTTATTAGTTTATTATCATTTATATTTGTCTCTTGGTAAGAATTAAGAACAAATCAACTTGGTTAGAATTATGGGTGTTATGAATGATCTAATGAGTCTTTATAGGTCCTTTAACTTTCAGTGGGGCTAAAATGATTCATAGTTTAAGATTCAGTATCCCCTAATATTGCCCTTATTTTCTTTCTTTGTTTATTGTTTGAGGTGGGGGGTGGTTTTTTTGTTTTGTTTTTTGGTGGGCTTTTTCTTATTGCTTCTTACACAATTATATACTTGTTTCTTTATAAGGCCTACATTGAGTCTGTGAGTTAAATAGGTGGAGAAACTTCTTGGGTACCCGTTTTGTCAAGATACTTTCCCTACCCATCACTTTTATACCACCAGATAAATAATACAGATATAGTCTCCACCCCCCTTATCTGCAGGGATATGTTCCGAGATGCCCAGTGAATTCCTAAAACTGCAAATAGTACCATACCCTATGTAGTTAGTCCTCTATATCTGTGGGTTCTGTGTGCATGGATTCAATTAGATTCTGTCAACCATAAATCCAAAAAATTTTTTTTTGATTTTTGTCTATACTAAACGTGTACAAACTCTTTTTCATTATTCCCTAAACAAAATAGTATAGCAACTGTTTATGTAGCTTTAAAGTATACAAGAGAATTGTGTGGATTATATGCAAAACTGTGCCATTTTTTGTAGGGTACTTGAGCACCCAAGGATTTTGGTATCCGTAGAGGATCCTGGAATCAATCCCCCAAGGGTACCCAAGAATGACTAGACATATATGTTCTATTCCTATATATACACACATATGGTAAAGTTTAATTTACACATTGGGTGCAGAAAGATTAACAACAATAACTAGTAAAAATAGCAGTTATCCAGCACTATTACTGTTTAGCTTTGGGGCTATTATTAAGTAAAATAAGGGTTATTTGAAAACAGGCACTGTGATACTGTGACAAGATTTGATAACCAAGTCAGCTGATAAGTGACTATTAAACAGGTAATATATACCACATGGATGCATTTGGACAAAGGGATGATTCATGTCCTAGGCAGTATAGAAAGCAGCATTGTGAGAGTTGGGCAGGATACAACAGGATACATGAAATGTCATTTTGCTACTTAGAACAGTACACAATTTAAAACTTACATGTTGTGGGGGGTTTTCCTGGAATTTTCCACTTTTTTGTTTGTTTGGTACCAGGGATTGAACAGGGGCACTTAACCACTGAGCCAAATCCCCAGCCCTTATTGTAAATTTTATATACAAAATAAACTCACAGTCATCCTGCCTCAGCCTCCCCAGATGCTGGAATTATAGGTGTGTGCCACCACACCTGGCTCCACTTAATATTTTCTGACCCCATTTGACTGCAGGAAATGAAATGCAGAAAGTAAAATTGCAAATAAGGGAAAACTAATGCATATTGAGATTTAAAGAGAAGACTTTTGAGATCCACAACATCCAACCTCTTATAACTATGGCAGAAAGAGTTTGAACTTCTCTAAAGAAAATCCTAGCTTTTAAGAAAACTGTTTTTATAATAGCTCATTTTATTCTCAGTAGCAATTTCTTTCTCTGTGAAGAATTATTAAAGTAGTTGTGGAAAACACCAGTTGAAGTTCTCTTTTATTTGCTCTCACTCTAAAATTAATTTTAAGTTAAAAGACCCAGTTGTAGTTTTTAATCATTCTTCAAAGGTATCAGTTTTAATACTTTTAGAATGGGGAATGCATTTGATAGAGGAAGTCTATCAAGTACTCTTTAGGGACTTAATTTTTTAAGTGAATGCTTTATTTACCTGAGACCTAAGTTATCAAATTTTCTTTATGACAGTGGGACTTGTTACATATTGATTTTAAAAGTGGCTAATTTCTACTTTTTGTTTTGGGGGGTTTGTTGAGGTTTTTTATTTTATTTATTACAGAGATCAAAACCAGGGGTGCTATACTACTGAGCTACATTCCCCATCCCTTTTTTATTTTCAAGACAGGGTATTTTTAAGTTACCCAGGCTGGCACAGACTTTCAATACTCCTGCCTCAGCCTCCTGATTGGCTGGGATTACAAGCATGTGCCACCTTGGCCACTACATTATCATTTTTAGAAAGTATCTATGTGAACCGGAAAAAAGCAAGCAGAGGAGTGTGCAAGTTTGCTGTATGTTGTAAGTCCTTTATAAAGCTTAAAATAAGATTTCATAGTCTCTTGGAGAGATTTTTGTTGCGGGGAGGGGGCTAGAAAAAATATAAGAAAATTATATAATTATTGATTTATTTTAGTCTAAGCAGTAATGCTTTTAATATTACTTCATGGATGGATGTTTTGATAAATAATGTTGGAAAATATTAAATTGAGACAAATATAACATTTACTTCAACGTCATGTTAATATTGGTTCCCTGTTGATTATTCACTAACAATAATGTTTTTAAAAACATGTTTTTTTTTCTTTAAAGGTTCTTGTTTATGACAGATTTGGACAAGATATAATCTCTCCTCTGTTATCTGTGAAGGAATTAAGAGATATGGGAATCACTCTTCATTTGTGAGTTTTGTATATTTTCTAATAATAACATTTATTTTCAAATAAATTATCAAATATTTTTTGACCACCTTAAAATCAAATTATTCAGGAACATTGAGAGAGAAAAATAATATTCACTTACAGATTCTGTGTAATATAGGAATAGTCCTCCTGTATCTTCTTTTATTTACCTCTCTTTTTCTGAGGTTAAAAATAATCCTCATTCCAAGGTTATACAGTTTCAGAATTTAAATTTTCTCTTGTGTCTTCCCATAGATTTGGTTGACCATCTGCATGAAGGGAAAGAACTAGTAGTCTGCAGCTCTTCCAGTTCTATAAGTGTTCTATTTCTTTAATTTAAATGTACCCTTTTTAAAAAATATTTTTTTAGTTGTCAGTGGACTTTATATGAATTAGTTTATCATTAATATGAACAATTTATTTGACAACATGAAGTAATGACTGTTAATCATCATAGAAGACTGTGCTGTCTTAACTGTTAAGTTTACTTAATTATATTGCTTCTGATGTGTTTGATAAAAGTAAAACAAATTATGCTGTATTAAATACTTGCCCAGTAGAACTTTGGAGAGAGGCTGTGTTCCTGAATATATACTGCTGCTATTGTGTACTGAGGAATCCAGTTTTATTGTGTTCTAACATATTTGCATTTTGTTCTATTCTTGAAGTTATAACCAATTTTCACTTTATGGTTTTATAATATATTGAAGTATAATCTTAGTGGAAACATGGTTTTAGATTTTCAGTGAGTCCCATGTCAGAATCTGGCTTAATAATTTTAATTTTTTAAATTATATAATGAATGTTTATCTAAAGTTAATAGAATATGGTGTTGTATCTTTTTCTTCCTTCCTTCCTTCCTTCCTTTCTTCCTTCCTTCCTTCCTTCCTTTCTTTGCAGTGCTAGGGATCAAATTCAGAACCTTGAGCATGCTAGGCAAGAACACTACCATTGATCTGCACTGCCACGCCATATACATCAATTCCAAATATACTTTTCACCTTTTTGTATTTCTTTGATTAGGAGTTGTATTATAATTGGTGGCTTGCATAATTGGCAGCATTTTCTTAATGTTATACATAATATGTTTTAAAATTGATACCACCTTGGATTTGATGAAATATAGTATTTGACAGGTTTTTTTCCCCCCCTTTGATTTTTTTATTAGATTTCAAACAAAGTTGCTTTGGTAACATATGAATTCTCATGAACTAAACTAATGGAAATGACGGATTATTAATAAGCCTAGTTTCCTATTGATACTTTACTAAGTATTTAACTCCTTTATTTTAATAGTTTAAAAACTCAAATTTAGAAAATATAAGTGATTGTCCCACAATAGAGCAACTGCTTAATAGCAGAGCAATATGGCCAGATTGCTTGTCTACTAATTCTGTGCTATTATTTTTGAATCATAATAGCTCAATAACAGTGCCTAATAGAAGTGAGGCCTAACTAGATATTCCTTAAAGGGTGACAAAATAGAGTGAGGCTTAACTAGGTATTTCCTTAAGGGGTGCCAGTTTGAGAGTCTAGGAAGCAGGGAGCTATTGCCATGAAAGCATGGAAAGATTGCATTAACTACCATGGCAAACACCTGTGAGCCTTGCTTCTAACTATTCTTCCCTGTTTTCTGGAGAATATGACAATAATTTTCCTCTGCAAGCTAGTTTAGATTGCTATGTAGGATACAGTAACCACAAGTTTATTGAGTATGAAATGGTGATTATAGCCTGTTAGATAATTGGGAAGCTGGCATAAAAAGAAAGCAAGCTATACCTGCCATCAAATGTTCATTCTTACTATCAGTAGCAGCAGCTAGACTGATGGAAGAAGTTATTAAATGCAGACCCACTAGGGGTATGTGAATTTTCACTCTTCTTGATTAAGGAAAGGTGACTGGAATGGGGTGAATAGTGTAGAAATACAATGTTAGTCATATTTCCTGATATAAGCATGGTAAAAATCTTACAATGAAGAGTAAAGAAATTTTATGACTAAGATATTTAAATGAAAATATTCCCCTGATAAAAAAGAGAAAACTCTCTAGTATATAATCTGTGGGCTCCTTAGGTGATCTCTCATGAATTCTTTTATAGCACAGAAAATATTAAGAAGTAAATTGGGGCTGGGGTGTAACTCAGTGGTAAAATGTGTGGTCAGCATGCTTAAGGCCCAGGTTTTGGGCTGGGCTTATGGCTCAGTGGTAGAGTGCTTGCCTAGTACGTGAAAGACCGTGGGTTCGATCCTCAGCACCACATAAAAATAAATAAATAAATATAGTGTGTCCAACTACAACTAAAAAAAATATATATTAATTTTTTTTAAAAAAAGGCCCAGGTTTCAGTACCCAGCACCACATTTTAAAAATAAAAATAAGTTTTAAGGAAACATTCATTTCATTTTAAAAACAATTGATTTCACATGTGATTAAATTTTTGCATTGCTTCTAAGGATTCCACCCGCTTTGTTTTCCCTTTTGGGTATAGCTACACTTTTTCTTCCTACTCACAACCTCTGCCTTATATTTCTGTGAAAAATGGGAATAAGTTGATTTTGAATGTGCTTTAGTTTTCATTCAAGAAGATTGATAGTGGAAAAGAATGTCTGACTATAAGAGATATTAAAAATAAGTTGAATGAAATGAAAACTAATGAGAAATTGGACTCTTCCTTATAAATAATGTTAATACTAACTAACTGCCTGGACATTTTTGTTTGTTTCTTAAGAATAAAGTTAGGTTAACTAACTGATTAAGAGCACCAAGAACTTTAAGAGCAGTGGTCACTGTCCTTGAGCTGGCGAGCTAATAGTTTGAGAAAAAGTGTTCTAAACTATCTTTTTAAATAAATGACGAAGAAATAAGTGAGTTTTATGTTTTTTATGTCTTCTAGGCTTCTGCACTCTGATCGAGATCCTATTCCAGATGTTCCTGCAGTATACTTTGTAATGCCAACTGAAGAAAATATTGATAGAATGTGCCAGGTAATATGCGTTCTTATTTTACCTGACACTTGAATATTGAACTAGACATTATTCAAAAACTGTCTTGGATGTCTAGTGTAGAGAATCAGATATTTCTTTACCCAGCTTTCCACTTTGATTTTCTAGGCTGTCTTTGAATTTTAAATAGTTCAAGAGATTTTTTTTTCTTTTTTTGTGAGACTGTAACTGAAGAAACATTCTATCGGTAGAGGCTGAGTCTAGCCTTAAAAAAAAAAGAAAGAAAAACAAAGTCTAAGTATATTACCTTTAAAAATAGAGTTTTGAGCTGGGCGTGGTAGCATACACCTATAATCCCAAAGCTCAGGAGGCTGAGGCAGGAAGATAGTAAGTTCAAAGCCAGCCTCTACAAAACCAAGGTACTAAGCAACTCAGTGAGACCTTGTCTCTAAATAAAATATAAAATAGGACTGAGGATGTGGCTTTGGTAAAGTGCCCCTGAGTTTAATCCCTGGTGTACGTACACACACACACACACACACACACACACACACACACACAAATAGAATTTTAAGCCAGGCATGGTGGCTCACGTCTATAATACCAATGACTTGAGAGGCTGAGGCAGGAGAATTGCAAGTTTGGAGCCAGCCTCAGGAATTTAGTGAGGCCCTAAACAACTTCATGAGACCCTGTCTCAAAATAAAAAAGTAGAAAGGGCTTAGGATGTGGCTCAATGGTAAAGAGCCCCTGGATTAAATCCCCAGAACAAAAAATTTTAAAAAAAAAGAATTTTTTTTAAAAAAAAAATACATAGTAGGAACATTGAGAATAGGAACGCTAACCTCATGTAGAATTACTGTAATGTAATCAAATACCCCACTCTTTCTCTTTTAGATTATTAGGGGTTTTTTTCATCTTGCTTGTTGCTTCATGGATATAAGGTGGCAGTTGCAGCTGCAGACAAAACATCTGTGTTCACAGCAAGAAGAAATGATAAATGAACTGTGCCAACCTGTCTGTTCATTTAGATCAGGAAAGCTAAACCTTCCCAAAACTCCAAAAGGCATATTTAAGTCTGAGTGGAATTAGTTTCAAGAGATGCTACATTAATATTTAGATGAATGTATTGACACCCCAAAGAAAATTTGGATTCTTTTAGTAGGGAAAAGGCAAAAAATAGATATTAGAAACTAACAGTGTTTGCCAGAAGTCATAACTTATGTCCATGTTCTAAACTATTGAATCAATTTGTTATATAAATTTTTAGTGAAGGCACATATTTTTGTTCTTTGTAACTTTAGGGATACCCATGATACCCAGCTACCTCTTTTACCCTGTACCAACCCAACTGTGTCATTTTTTAAAGATAAATTATTTTAATCTCTTCATTCTTCCTTTTTTAAATAACAGGGTTTTGTTTTGTTTTGGTTTTGGTACCCAGGATTAAACTCATGGACGCTTAACCACTGAGCCACACTGAGTTGCTTAGCCCATCACTAAGTGGCTAAGGCTGCCTTTGAACTCATGATCCTCCTGCCTCAGCCTTCTGAGCCGCTGGGATTACAGATGTGCTTCACTGCGCCTGGCAGCTTTATTATAATGCAATTTACATACATGCCATATAATTTGCCCATTTAAATTGTAAAATTCAGTGGCTTTTAGTATGTTCACAGAGTTGTATAAGCCTCACCACAGTCAATTTTTATCACCTCAAAAAGAAACTTTGGGGGCTAGGGTTATAGCCCAGTGGTAGAGCACTTGCCCAGCACTTATGGGCACTAGGTTCAATCCTCAGCACCACATAAAATAAATAAATAAGATAAAGGTATTGTGTTCATATACAACTAAAAATATTTTACACAGAAAAAAAGAAACTACTCTCTTACATCTCTAACCCCAACCTTCATCTGCTCCTGTCCCTAAGCTACATCTGTTTCTATAAATAATGTATATTCTGTCCATTGCATATAAATGGAATCATAATATGTGATCTTTTGTGTCTGGCTTCTTTCTCTTAGCTTAATGTTTTCAGGGTTTATCCATATTGTAGCATGTGTCAGTACTTCATTTCTTTTGATGGCCAAATAGTGTTCTATTGTGTGGATATGCCAAATTTTGTTACCTGTTTACTAGTTGATGGGCATTTTAATTGTTTCCATGTTTTGGCTATTGTAGATAATATACTGTTGTAAACATTTTTGCACAAGATTATGTGTGGACATGTTTTCATTTTTCTTGTTTCCATAAACATATGGAAATGAAATTGTTGGTTTAAATGATAATTCTATGGTTAGCTTTGAGAAAATGATGGACTATTTTCCAAAGTGGTAGCACCATTTTAAATTATCACTAGCAGCATAAGGATTACAACTTATCCAGATGTTTGCCAACACTTACTGACATTTTTATTATAATTATCTTTAAAGATCTGAAGAGATGTCTCATTCATTACAGTTGTAATTTACATTCCTGTAATGCATGATATTAAGCATCTTTTTTTTTTTTTTTTTTTTTAATAGGGTACCAGGGATTGAACCCAGGGATGCTTAACCACTGAGCCATATCCTCAGCCCTTTTTGTGTTTTATTTAGAGACAGGGTCTTGCTCAGTTGCTGAGGCTGGCTTTGAACCCTCCTGCCTCAGCTTCCCAAGTCGGTGGGATTATAGACATGCACCTTTTAAGCATCTTTTAACATGCTTCCCATTTGTGTATTTTTGGAGAAATGTCTATTCATATTTTTTCTCATTTTTTTAATTGGGTTGTCTTTTTAATCACTAAGTTGTTAGGCAACTTTATATGTTCTGGATAGTAGATTCTTATCACATGTATGGTTTGTAAATATTTTCAGCTATTCTGTGGATTGTTTTCATTCTCTTGATAGTACCCTTTGGTACTCAATTTTTTTTAATTTTGATGAAGGCTAGCTTATGTCTGGTTGTTTGTTTTTTCTTTAACTGCTTGTGCTTTTGTTGTCATGTTTAAGAAGCCATTCCAAATTTCTGTTTCTTTTCCAAATTTTATAGTTTGGGCTCTTGCATTTAGGTCTTTAATCCATGTGGAATTAATTTTGTGTATAGTGTTTGGTGGGTGCCCAATTTCATTCGGTTGCTTGTGGTCATCCAGTTGGCCCAGCATCATTTGTTGAGGAAACTATTCTTTCCTTGATGAATGATTTTGGCAGGCTTGTGAAAAATCAATTGACAGTAGATTTATTTCTGGACTCTTAGTTCTGTGCCTTTCATCTCTACATCTTTCCTTGTCCCTGGACCAAGGAAATTTGTATTGCTTGGTGCCAATGTTGAAATAAGAAATTGAGTCCTTTTTGTATTTCCTTTTCAGGATTGTTTCTACTTTTTAGAATCCTTGAATTTTCAAATGAATTTTAAGATTAGCTAATTGGTTTACAACAAAGTCAGCCAGGTTCCAATATGGATTGCAATGATTCTGTAGATCAATTGAAAGTATTACAGTCCTACCAATATTAAGTTTTTTGATCTCTGGACATGGAATATCTTTCCATTTAGATCTTTATTACTTTTTTTAATAGTACTGTGTAGTGTTTATAATTTTTATGTTTCTCTTATTTATTTCTTCATATGAATACAATTGTTGTCTTAATTCCATTTTTATTATTGTTTGTTGCAAGTATATGGAAATCCAGTTGAGTTTTGTATTTATCTTATATCCCTCAACCTTGCTAAACTTCTGTGTCCTTTTGAAATGTGTCCATCACTCTTTAACCACTTCCTAATTTCTCTGCCCAGCCCTGAATTCAGCTAGTAGTTTTAGGAACCTTGGTTGCTTTCTGTAGAGAATGATATTCAGAAATCAAGACCTGAGCTGACCTGCTCATTGTGAGTAGAGTGTCAGTATTCTTAGGTCCTCTCAGAGTATAAATTAGAAAATACATATGTACATGCACACATACACTTTTATGTCTGCATTTATTTGTGTAATTCTTTAGGGCCTCACTGAATAGCTAAGGCTGGCTTTAAACTCACCATCCTCCTACCTCAGCCTCCTGAGCAACTGGAATTATAGGCATGGGCCACCACACCCACAGCATTCTTTCTTGATGGTACCTATTACAGTTGATAACATCTTAGATTTGAGGAAATGTAGTTATTTAGATATCTATATCTAGAGTTTAAGAAGATAAGTAAATTTGATTTAAGAATTTATATAACTTAACTCTATTTTTGAATGAATTGGTAATTAGAGTATGATGTATCTTTGTGTAGTGAAGAACATGTGTCATCCCATGACCAGAGCAATAGAAGGTAGTATCTGCCAAATATAGCAAACATTTTATTATGTATTTTTAGATATTTATTATGTTGGGTATTTTTAAGAAAACATGGATAAGCTAGGCACAGTGGCACATGCCTATAATCCCATTGGCTCACAAGGTTGAGGCAAGAGTCTCACAAGTTCAAAACTAGCCTCAGCAACTTAGCAAGGCTCTAAGCAACTCAGTGAGACCCTGTCTCTAAATAAAATGAAAACGAGCTGGAGATGTGGCTCAGTGGTTAAGCATCTCTGGATTCAATCCCTGGTACCCCAAAAAAGAAAAGAAAAATATAGATAAGCTATTTCAGAGCAATTTTGTATTTTGTTATTAATAGGATTTTGTTAATAATAAATATAACTTTATTAAGATACCTTTAGTAACCAAATGCCTAATACTTCTTCATAACTTTGTTCTCTTAGGGGGGGGGTGTGTGTGTGTGTGTGTGTGTGTGTGTGTGTGTGTGTGTATGTGTTGTTAGAGATTGAAACCAAGGTGTATTACCCTTTTTTATTTTTAGACAGTCTTGCTAAGTTGATGAGGCTAGCCTTGAACTTGGGAGTCTCATGCCTCAGTTTTCTGAGCTGCTATGTACCACTTAAACCGGCTTGGGATAATTTTCTTGATTGTCACTTATATATTTTATCTTTTAAAATAGGTTTCTTATCCTCCAAAATCTTGCTTTTATAGTATTTAAAAGAATTTTATTCATGGTCACCCTTTATACTGCCCTATAAGAATGAAGTATTTTTGGTGTTTGTAGGATCTTCGGAATCAGCTCTACGAATCATATTATTTAAATTTTATTTCTGCTATTTCAAGAAGTAAACTGGAAGATATTGCAAATGCAGCATTAGCAGCTAGTGCAGTAACTCAAGTAGCCAAGGTAAAAGATTTGGGTCGATTGATAATATTTTGTTAATATAAAATGTAGCAGTGTTTTGAAAGCTGTTAATTGACATAGGTGTCTTATTTATAATGACCAAAACAACCTAAGAAATGTTTAGATGCAATGCTTTTAGAAAGAATTCTGATAATGTAAATTGTCTGTATCTTAAACTAGGTAAAATAAAGCAAACTAAAGGAACCTACTTTTCAGTGAATATGAAAGACTGAAATAAAAAAAACATCAAATTTTTGCTTTGTATAGTTTTTAGCTTAATTTAGAAATAGTTTGAAATTGTATGGTATATCACCAGATCTTTTTTTACTTAAGCAAGATGCTCCAAAGAGGCTGTGTTATATTACAAGAAAAAAGGAATTCACAACAGGCCAGCAATTCTATACCATAGTGACTTTTTACCAGGTTCAGCTTTCAGTCATAAGTGAATTTGTGCAATATATTCCTGCTTTTGGCCCTGTTACACCCTATCCTTCTTGAATTTGAAGAAGATGTGAAAATTCTAGGGCACTATTTAGGCCATAAAAGTCTTAAGTATGCATTTTTCCCCCACTAATAAATTTTTTATTCTTAGAGTTAGATAGTCCACTACTGCTTCTTATTAGTTCTTGAGACTTTTTAATATTTTTGCTTGAAATTTCTCATTAAAAAATAGGAATAGTTTTCAATTGACTTAACTAAATTTAATATATTTCAAATAGTTTTATTAATTTTTCTCTTTATTTGCACCTCCAAAGACCTGGTATAAATTTTCCACACTATATTTTTTAAATTTGTGGTATAAAAACAATTACTGTGACTTTCTTAGGAAAGTATGATTATAATGAACATAAAAATTAAAATGGTGATTTTTTTCAAAATTAATATTTATTCCCATCATAAGCACAATTTAAATTTTTCTGCTAAAATTTTTATTTCTGAAAATGTTACTCTCCTCCCTCATACTTATTGTCCTAAAGCTTGTTTTTGTTATTTTTTTAATATTCTTAACCTCCTCTTTACCCAATTAGACAATTTTTGCACAGTTTTTTATTTAGTGAATGTAATTATGATGGTTTCCACTTTTGCCATTATTAGATTAAATCAGATTATACTTTCTTTAAAATGGCTATATTATAAAATAGATACATAAACCTTTTCTTTTGTTTTTAGGTTTTTGATCAGTATCTCAATTTTATTACCTTGGAAGATGATATGTTTGTGTTGTGTAATCAAAACAAGGAGCTTATTTCATATCGTGGTATGTAAAAATAAGATATTGCAATTCATTGTTAACAAAGTGAACAGTACAGTATATACAAAAAATAAGTGAACATGTATATAATGTACTCTAAAATCAGATTTGTTTACAACAGTGAGCTATTAAAAATTTTTTAAAGCACATAGAGAAAACAAGTCAGACTAAATTCTCTCACATATAAACATCTAATAAACTTGTTTTGTAAAGTTAGTGAAGTACCAGTTCTCTGACCTTTTAAGTGCTCCCATTGTAATTCATATGAATGGTTCATTCATACCAAGTAAGACACTATTTTAATTCAGGATAAAGTTAATTGCCTAGTCCTTACCTTAGAATAAGACACTTCACTTTTCCATACTTATAAAATACTAGCACACATGATAAGCTCTCTAAGGAAATAGAGCATGAATCTTTTGGTTTTGTTAAGATCGGTAATATGCTATCTTTTCAAATTAAACAAAATCTCTGAAAGAATGTATTTGCTGAATTATCAGTGTGAGAGAATTTCTCTTTTGTTATAGTGGTTGTTATTCACAAAAGTACCCTTACAATTAATTGGTTTGTAAATTAATTAGCAACTTATTTAAGTTAACATGTTTAAAACCTAATATTTCTTAAACGTTTAAGTTATAAAAATAGGCACCTTTACTTTTTCCTTGATTAGTTAAATTGAACAGATTAAAGTCTCCTAATAATCAGAAAACTTAGTTAAGTTACCTTAAACATTTTGCATTATATCAATAGGTTCACTGTATTTTCTTTTTTAAGTAATTCACATACCAGACAAGGCAAATTTATAAAATGATCAAGCTAAACTTGCCCAAATATTTAATTAGTTCTTTTAAAAAAACTAAACTTGTAATGTAAAATTCATTAAGCATTCAAATATTAATAAATTTAAATTTTCCTATACCTGTCAACTTTTTTAAAAAGATCACAAGTTTCAGTATAACACAGGTTTTTAATTCTGCCAGTATTTCAAAAAAATTTACAAAGGGTTATTAAAATGAGTTGGAAACCATAATCTAGAGCTTGTTATATAATTTATTAACAATAATATTATTAGTAATCATTCACCTGTTTTCTCAAAAAAAAAAACTCTGAAAACATAATTATTTCAAAGTTATCATAAATGGTTTATTTGTTGCTTAAGTTTTTTAAGTGTTTCATGAATGGGCTAATGGAACTAATGGATTAATTACTAATTTAATCATATAGCTAATCACCCAGACTCTATAATAATAGTAGTAGAAATTACTTGTTTTATGCCAGTCATTGTGTTAGCTACTTTATAATATAAGACTGTTTACTCCTCAGAATAAGTTTGTGAGGTAGGTATTATTTCCATTTTCCATAGGAGAAAAATGAGGAATAGCTATTTAAAAAAAAAAAAAAAGCACCTTTACTTTGGGGTCAGGAAATAGCAGGCAGTCTTGCTCCAAAGATAGTTCTTTTAAACAGTGTGTTATTGTATGCCAGATTCTCTCAAGCATTGTTAAGTGCTTTACCCAAAATTTTAAACAGATATTCCTAAACATATTAATAACATGGATTTGATTTTTGATCTTTTTAAATTCTGTGAATTGGTGAGTTATTTATCTAATAAAGGAGACAAATTTGTCCTCTGCAACTGAGACTGAGAAGAGAAATATTATCTCAGACAAAGTAGCTTGTTATCTCAAGTTGGATTAAAGTATTTATGATTTTTAAGATTATTTCTCATTTATTGATGTGAAGCCAGGGTTTAAGATCAGAGGGCTGAATGCAGTCTCTAACTGTACCAGGTGTTTGACTGAATAAACCATAATTCATGTTTTCTGAAATCATAAATTTCACATTGTATCCTTAGACCACATCTTTCATCTTAGTTGGATAGATATCATTTTGCAGCTTAGTAACAGCACATTTTCTTCTACTGGATTCTGTATGCCTGATTGAATTCTTCATTATTTTTATGTTTTCTAGGTAGACCTCACTCTGTTTAGATACTTTGATATATCCAGTGGGTTCAGCTTTCTTCTGCTAACCACAAGTTATATCAAATGTTATATTTGTTTTTATGTTCAGAGTATTGGAAAATTTAAAATACTGTGTAGCCAGGCATGGTAGTACATGCTTGTAATCCAAGTAGCTCAGAAGGCTATGGCAGGAGGATCACAAATTAAAAGGCAGCCTCAGCAACTTAGCGAGGTGCTACACAACTCAGTGAGACCTTGTCCCTAAATAAAACACAAAAAGGGCTAGGTTGTGGCTCGGTGGTTAAATGCCTGTGGGTTCAATCCCTGGTACCAGAATAAAATACCATGTAGATAATATTTAGTTTAGTCAGTCTTTCCACTAGTACTTTGTCAGACAAAGGGTCTAAATATTGTGAGAAGGAGATAACTGAAAGTAAGTCAAGGTCTTTGACTGTCAGGGACATTCTTTGCAACAATTTTCCCTGGAGTATAGCCCCAAGTTCTGTTTGCATCATAACCCTCTAAGATGCTTATCAAAATTAGTTTTCTTAGAATTACCTCACAGCTGTTGAATTGAATGCATGCAGGAAAAGGGCTAAAAATCTTTAACTTTTTTTATGCCTTTTATTGTATGTATGTATTTACATTAGGTACTGAGAATTGAACCCAGTGCCTCACACATGCTAGGCAAGTGCTCTACCACTGAGCAACAACCCCAGCCCCAGAATCTTTAACTTTTAAAAGCTTTCAAAGAATCTTTTTCTTCCTTTGTATTCCCAGGGTGATGATTATACCAACAAAAAGTTGGAAACTGTTTATGTTCAGTCTTGTAGATTAGAAAAGAAATACATTTAACTTACTAAAATACAAAGAAAATGATATGTGGTGTTGGTTTTACCAGCATTGTTCTTTTATGATAGTAATTGATTAACAGGATATATAATTTCTGGAAGCCATCTAGTGTTTATGAATAAAATCATGGAGCACAGTATTAATTTTATTAGGTCTGGCAAAAATTCTGTACAGTTTATATAGTGAGAGGATTTGTTTTTACTACTATTCTAAATGTAAGGTAGGATTTTCTGTGTGTTTTGTTGTGGTTTTTTTTTTAGGTAGTGTAATTTTTAATATATACTTGTTTACTTAAAAAATGTTTGTAGGCAGCTGGGGTTATAGTTCAATGTAAGATGCTTACTTAGCATGCATGAAACCCAGGGTTCAATCACAATACCTTAAAGTTTATAGCAAAAAATTTTACTTGAATTTTACAAGTGATATCAAACTGCATTTGAATTAATTTAAGGGTTTAATAAAGATAAGGCATAAGTTTTGGTCTTTTTTTTTCTCCTTTTCCTGTGTCATTGTAGCCATTAATAGGCCAGATATCACAGACACAGAAATGGAAACTGTTATGGACACTATTGTTGACAGCCTCTTTTGCTTTTTTGTTACATTGGGTAAGTTTTCAAATCTTTCTGGCTATTTCTTCAATGTAAATGAATTGTTTAACAACTCGTTTTAGTCAACAGTACCATTCTATGATCCTTTTATCCTATCTGAATCTCTAGAGGCTCTCCAGTTAGGGTACATTATATAAAAACATAATTCTTCTGATAACTTAATATTGTTAAGCCTCTTGAATTGGTATTCAGCAGATGTTTTGAGTTGTCACCTTAGATAGCATGGTAATTGTGACTTTTTAATATATTATTTAAATTGTTGGTGGTAACTTCACAAATGTACCTGCTAATTTTCTTTTCATATTTTATTACAAAAAATTTCAAACATACTTTTTTTTTACTTTAATAGAATTTCACTAAAAGAAATTTTAAAAACTGTAATGCAGGGAAATAAAATAGACCTAGATACAAGTAAATGGAAACTACAAAATTTTGTGATATGCTATTGAAGACATATATAGTGAAAATTAATGTAAATATGTTAAAAAAAGATGCAGATACAGGAAAAAATTATCCACAAGGTATTTGCTAAGTATTTATAATCCTATCTTTTTTAAAAATTATTCTAATCAGTAATACACAAAAGCAAAATGCTCTTCAGTTCATTGTACACAAATGGAGCATAATTTTTGACGTCTCTGATTGTACCAAAGTGGGGTCACACCATTTGTGCAATCATACATGTATCTAGGGTAATGATGTCCGTCTCGTTTCACCGTCTTTCCTACTTCCATGCCCCCTCCCCAACTCAAACATACTTCTAAGAGAAATGTGCTTGATAACTATTAAGGGAAATGCCAAAGCCTCTAGAAAACACTAAATTTGCTTGTAATACTAATCCACCTATGTTCTAAAATTTTTAAACATTTATTTGGATCATCTAAAATTACTGTTAAGCTTCATTATGTTTAAAAAACTCTATGCTTTATTGTTAATAGATCTGTTTATAACCCTGATTACAGTTTTAATTTTATAAATACTACAACAAATAAAATGATACTGACAGTATCATTTATAAAACTGAAAGTTTTACAAATGAGAAAATTAAAGAAGAGATATCATGTATAGTGTAGGATTTAGACAAATGTTTGAAAATTTGTTTGTAAAATTAGGGCTCCCTCCTTTAACTTCAAGCTCTGAACTCAGATCTTTGATTTCTCACCTCAATAATCTCCTGTTTTCTGCTTAGTCTTTTTCCTGTGTGCCATGTAAAGTACCCTCAGGACAAAAGCTGGCCAAACATGTATTGCATCTCAAGTTATTCACTTCTTTGAAGAGTTTAATTTCTATCCACTTTCTCTCTGAGCTCTCAATGCCCTCAAATGAGTTGAGTTTTTTTGTTGTTGTTTTTTAAAGACAATACGTATGTATAACTAGTCATTAAATAGATAATTATCTTTCTATTTTGCCAGCCTGTACTATCTCCAAATTTCTGCCTATTGCTAGGGTTATTGTGGGAATAAAGCTTATTTTTGTTTGGTGATGCTTATTTTTGCTTGGTGATAACTATGTTTTCAAAGTAAGGGTAGATTAGAAAAGAGATGTATTAAGGCCACTGACATGTTAGATAATAAAGGCCACCTTTATTATATATGGAGTGCCCAAAAGTGACTTTTCTCCTTCAAAGGAGAAATTGAAATTACTACTGCTCTGACCTAGAAGAATATTAATACTCAATTAAGGTGTGGGGGTATAATTTTTCAGAACAGTATCTATAATATTTTTGTTTTTCATACATGTGCATACATACACAGGCTTACTAGATTATATGTAGAAAACAACCTAAAGGAGTTTATTTCAAGTTCTTAATGATGACTGTTTGGGGTGGTGGCTAAAATTAAGAGAGTTAAACTTTCCATATTTATAATATAATTTAAACCTATATAACCTAGGCCATAAGAAGAAAATATCATTTTCAAAATCTTGCTAATATTCCATGTTTCTACATTAACAGTTGACAAGGTGTGTGTTCCTATAGAGTCTAAAGTGACACAGCTTCAACATGTGATCATTACAGTGTTTTCAGTTTGTTTCAGTAGATTTCCAATGCAATTTGATTTTGTCTGTTACTTTAATATTTCAGCCTTTACTAACATGTGTTGCAATAATAAAGGACAAGAGAAATTAAGAAGTCCAGTGAGTTGATTTGATAACCAACTGAGGTGGCCCAATTTTAAGAATATTACACATGAAGAATATATTTTCTATTATCTTTTAAATTAGTGTTTTTTAAGAAGAAAATTCTCTGTTAAAAAAGATCCTATGTTGTTAATTGGTAAAATAAAAAATTGCAATTTCAAACTACAAAATTGGCTAAGGTCTTTTCATTCTTTTGGGTCAAATTAAACTGAAGTCTTCAAGAGTAAACGTATTCTTTGAAACTACCTGCAAGAGGTCAAAATGTTGATTTAGTCAGTCTGTTGGGGGGTGGGAGGGAATCAGTGACACTGATTAGGTTACTTAAAAAATGTTTTTTTCATGAATCCGTGTTTTCTTTATTAATGAGAAGGTTCATTTCTGAAACATTACTTTTACTCTTGAGATTATAAATCCTTTTATGTAGCCTGAAATTATATACATCTATTTATTATATATTATGTTTTTTGTTTTGTTTGGGTTTTGTTGTTTTTGTTGTTGTAGTTCTTATTTTGGCAAAGTATTTTATATATATATATATATATATATATATATATATATATATATATATATGTATATATGTATGTATTTGATGTATTTTATAAACATCCATTTTAATTGTGAGCCAAGATCATCACTAACATTTATTGTTAAAATAGGTGCTGTTCCTATCATCAGATGTTCAAGAGGAACAGCAGCAGAAATGGTGGCTGTGGTGAGTTTATGCAAATAGTACTTGAATATAGATAATACTGTGTGAATTGTTTCCCCATAAGTACCTCATGTGGTTTTGTTAATATTAAGCATTTGATTATTATAGGTTATATATTAAGTACCAGTGACATACTTTTGTTTTATTATATTTGGATTCCACAAAAGATAAAAAAGTAATCATTTTGTACTTCTATGTGACAAATTATTTACTCCAATGTACTACTCCAGCCTATTTCTTTTTTTACTAAAATGTAAATTCCTC
This sequence comes from Callospermophilus lateralis, assembly GCF_048772815.1. Classification (NCBI taxonomy): domain Eukaryota; kingdom Metazoa; phylum Chordata; class Mammalia; order Rodentia; family Sciuridae; genus Callospermophilus; species Callospermophilus lateralis. The sequence goes on from NC_135307.1 coordinate 42,475,833, forward strand.
ATTCAGCTTTGTATCTCCAAACAGTATTTTACACTTATTTTTCTCCCAAATCATTTAATATTTAACTTCACTGAGCAGTATTTATTATGAAACCTGACCATTTTTAAAATAAGTGAAGTACATTTTAAAGCTATCCCATTCTCAGAGTAAAATATTCGGTATAAGTTGAACATTTCACAAATTTCCTTTAAAGATTAAGGGAAAAAAAAGATAAAGAATTTCTGAAAAGGAAAAAGGCAAGTGTTATGGTAAGATAGGAAAACACATTAACATTTTGGAAGTAGTATTATCCCAAATGAATCACTGACTAATGGAGGGCTGATTTCCTTTTTTTTTTTTTTTTTTTTTTTTTTTTTAAGAGAGAGAGAGAATTTTTTTTTTAATATTTATTTTTTACTTATCGGTGGACACAACATCTTTGTATGTGGTGCTGAGGATTGAACCCGGGCCGCACGCATGCCAGGCGAGCGCGCTACCGCTTGAGCCACATCCCCAGCCTGGCTGATTTCCTTTGTATTCTTTATTTCTTGGGCCTGTCACACCCTACACTACTCTTTCCATTCCCACCAACCCAAATGAGCATTTTCTTTGTGTAGACATCTTCCTTGGAACAACAGAGCCATGCTTAGGAAGAGAGGGTGGGTCATTATTGCAAAGTGTTTCCTGTATCGAAAGTAAAATTTGTGAAAAGTGCATATTCATGAAATAACCTGAGTCACTGTAAAAAAGACATTGATATTTTTCAAGCGAAAGTTATAATGATATTAAATAGTTAGGCTAAAATATTTAAATTTTAGAATTGCTATTTTATAAAGAAATTCTAAACTTCTTGGTTATGAGACTTAAGAATAAAGTAAATTTTCCTACATAAAGTTAAAAGAGAGTTTTGAGTTAATTTACATTTTGATTTTTCAGAAACTAGATAAGAAACTTCGAGAAAATCTAAGAGATGCCAGAAACAGTCTTTTTACGGGTGACACACTTGGAGCTGGCCAATTCAGGTATTATGTTAGTTAAATACTTACAGGACTGAAAATAAAACATGTAGAAGTTTTGTTATTTTTCTTGTATAATAGAGTACCCTTATCCTTATAGTAGGAATTTGTTTCTTTTTAATCAGGATCAGAGTTTTGACTCAGATAGTTCTTATTTATAAAAATGGAATTTTTTATTCAAACTATCTTCTTTTGATAGAAGAAATTTCTAAGAGAAGTTTTTCTGTTTTATATGACCTTGAAGTTCAGAGCCATTTCAATTATCATTAAACTGCATGGTAATTTAAAAAGTGAGAAACTTTAAATACTTATATTTGTTTCTACTTTTATTATTAAATTTCAGTTTTTACATTGGAATACTAATAGCTTATGTTTGCAAAGTATTTCTGTCATTGTTAACATTTCTAGCATGTGTTAGTAATACTAAAGTCACTGCTTAATTATTAGTGTTGTATTATAGTACATTTTGATTATTAGTAATGGAGAATGTTGAAATGTAGTAAAGAAACCTGCTCAAAACAACAAAAAATTGTTTTGTTTTGTTTTTGTGGTAGTGGCCCATGGATGCTCTATCACTAAGCTACATCTTAGCCCTTTTTCTTTTAAATTTTGGGACTAGGACTTGCTACATTGCCCAGACAAGCCTTGAACTTGCTCTTGCTTCAGTAACCAAATATCTCTAGGATTACAGGCATGCACCGCTATGTCCAGAATGCTGAGAATTACTTATAAAGAAGAGACAATATTTTTGGAAAATTAATTCTTACTCCCATTTGGGTGAACTAATGAGCTAGTGGGATGAGGAGGAGAAGTTCAGTGAAATGACTGCCTACTAGCAATACAATTTCATGATAAATGTTCATATATTTTATTTCAATTCAATTTTGATGGTTTCTATAGTCTTATATACGGGCTGCTGTAATTCATAGTTCACTCTAATATTGTGTTTCAATTGCTTGGCCATCTTTATTCCCACATTATTTTAAATTGTTCTCTGATTTAATTGCTGGTCCTAAATATTCTTCAAAATTTTTCTCATTAAGCAGAGCAGAAACATCACATTTTCACCTGATTTTTGTAACCAGAAGTAGACATTATATTATCCTTACTTAATAATTGCCTTTTCATATAGCTGGGGCGTAAGCCTTAGAAACTAACATCAAGGCACTATTTTTAAAAAAAATTTATTCATGCCACAATATATTTGTCTTGTTTCTTAATTTGTTAGATGTGTTTTATTTTATTTTAATCAGCAACTTGTTGGACTGTTGTTAAATATACTTGAATCTACCCATAAGCTGGTGATTCTCAATCAGGGCACCTTTTGTACCCCACAGACATTTTATGCAGAAACATGTCTGGTCATCACTGGAATTTAGTGACATGCAATGCTAAACTTCCTATAAGACAAACCTTCATAATGTCAGTAGTGCTGAGGTTAAGAAACCCTGCTATATACCATCCTCCCTTGCCTTCAACCTACTCTGGAGTAATCAGTAATAGCAGGAGATGAGGGTGCCACTGTGACTGCCCAGTCAGTACAGTGGGCGTAAGTCCACTGACCTGTGCCCAGAAAGGTGTAATGAGTTAGTAAAATGATCAGATTTATCTTGCAAAAGGAAATGTGTATACTTAATATACTCAGATAACAGTGACCTTTGAAACCTGGAGTGTACTTCTTTCTGATAACAGTACAACCTCTGAACAGTATCTCTAAAACTATAGACATCTGGTAACCAAATGACTTTGTGCCTCTGTTTGCTTTTAGTCTGTTCCTCTTCTAAATTGTAATATAAAGTGTGTATGCCTTGTCTGTTAAGTGAGTACTTATATAATTAGGTACCATTGTGGCTTAACTTTTTTCATTTAGTATATTATAATGGGATATGGTTTTTTGAGACTCTTTTCTAGAGTCCACTATTTTGGATTTGTATTTATAAAAAAAAAAAAAAAAAAAGTTGTAATTCATAACTTGTTAAACTGTCACACATCTGTGTAAATTTATAAGATTCTACTCTTTTTCATTTTTTTCCCTGAATCTGATAATATTTATTCCTTTTTGCCCTTTTTTGAAAAATGTGAAACTTATATCTGAGAAGACCAGCAACTTATTTTAACTACAAAAATTATTTTGTAAAAGTATTTGTACAGATTATGTCCTTGAAGAAATTTCCTTGAGTAATACAGTCTAACATTATGCATAGGTTCTAAGTAATCCAAATCATTACCATAATTGACTGAATATATTCAAAAAATATTTTAAAGCAGAGTATTATGGAGTTCAAAATCAGCATATTATTTTTATCAAAATGGCATACACTACATAAAGTATTAGAAAATTTTAGATATATACATTGCCATCAAGATTTATATAATTTTTTTTAATATATTTACAGCTTCCAAAGGCCTTTATTAGTTCTTGTTGACAGAAACATAGATTTGGCAACTCCATTACACCATACTTGGACATATCAAGCACTGGTGCATGATGTACTGGTAAGAGGCTAAATGTAGCACCCATTACTAAAATGTGATAATGTTTGAGTTGATATGGCTACAGAAACAAAGTTGTGAAGGATAAAGCTGAAAAATATGAAAAAATAAAATTAATGATGTTGATGCTAGAGAATAGTGAAGAATTAAAGTTTAAAATTCCAAATTTATGATCTTTATTATAGGATAAATTCATGGTATTGTTGACAATGACGGGAAAAAATAATAAAGGAAAATGAACAGCCATGTTTTTAGTTGTTAATTTTTCATACTCAGTAAGTTTTATCAAAATTAAAAGATGAGCTTTCCCTAAGGAAAAAAACTGTAATTTCTCTCATTTCTGTAGGAGTCAGTTAAACCTCATTTTATGCTAAAATAAATAACTTTTTAAATATGTATTACTATATGTTTTCTGAAATAATTCCCTATATCTAATTTTATGCTTAAAATTTAAAAATTATATTTATCTATATATACGTTCATCAATTAAATATTGTGTTTAGCATGTGATATACACAGATAAATAAAACACAGCCTCTATCTTCAAAGGCAGTAGAAGGAAAGAAAATATATACACATATAATTTCAAGACACTGTAATAGAATGAGAATAGTCTCCATTTGATAGAAAATCAAAAGAAGTTTAAGAATTTGAACCCAAATCATTGACTCTAGTATCAGCACTCTAGTTTACTAACTCCTAGCCCAGGCCTTTATGGATTATAGTATATAACAGTATCATTTTAAAAAGATTGCCTGGAATGCCACATAAACAGGAAATGAAAGATATGTAGTAGATGATTTGGCTTAACAGTTCATTTCTTTGAAATCTAGATATTGCTCTAAAGGGTTTGTTTCAATAAATCAGCTTTAAAATTACTGGCAGAAATTGGCTATTCTACATAATTCTTGGTCCTAGAATCCTATGCCATGACTATAGAATGCCAAAGAAACACCAACTCAGTAGAGAGGGTGGGAAGAATCAGGAGAACTACCAAATTAAACCCCAAATAAGACGTAGAAGCTGGTGGTAGTATGTAAAGTAAGAGGTTGATTAAGACTGATTCAATTTAACCTGTAATTGAGTGCCTACTCTTTAACAGACATTTTAGATCCTGATTACAGCAATAACAAAGACACAAGTATTCCTCTTTCTGGAGCTTACATTCTAGTAAGAGATAAGAAGTAAAATAAACATTTCAGAAGGCGGAAAGAGCTTGGAGGAGAATAAAGTAGATGATGGTGAATAGGATTGAAATTTTTAAATAGGGAAGATCTCTCTGAGGAAATGATATTTGAAAAAAGATCTAAAGGAGGTAAGGGCTATATGATTATACAGCTATTTAGGAAAAGAACAATCTAGGCAGAAGAGCTCCAAATACGTTTGAAAGATGGGAAGGCAGGTAGGTGGCTGCACTAAAGTAAGAAATAAGGTTAAATAGGACACAGGAGACTGTATAACACAAGACATCTTAAAGATGTTGACTTTTAATTTAACAGAGAATAGAAGCAGCCACCATTTTGAGTAAAAGTGATATCTAGTATATATTTTAAGATGGAGGCTATTGGAATTATTTAAGAAAGAAATGATGGTGGCTTTCAGCAGGATGGAGATGGTAAGATTATGATTATCTGATGACTATAAAGTATAGAATTGTCAGTGAGTTGAATGTGAAATCTAAGAGAAAGACCTCAAAGTTGACTTCAAATTTGACCTTTGCAAATGGAAAAATGTTTTTATTGGATGGAAAAGAAATGGAAGGGGGTATAAGATCTGATGGCTAAGAAGTCACCATTGCGTGCAACAGTGTTAGGGTCATTTGGTGACTTGGGTATCCCACAGTGCAGGGCAAAACAATGACCAAAGTGACTTAAAAAGAAATTGGAAGGAGAAACATTTTAAAACCTTTAAAGATTTTTTTTTCCCCTGTATAGGACAGCTGAGAAAGGCAGTGATTGCTGGATGGGAAATTTGAGTTTAGAAAAGGTTTTTAACTGAAAGACATTTGTGTACCAATGAGAATAATCAAAGAGGAACTGAATTAAAGTAAATTATATCCCATGCTTTTATAATTACGTCAAAATGAATCCTAATATTATGTACAACTAAAAAGAGCCAATAAAAAATGGTTTACAATTTTTTAAAAAAGTTAATGAAGCAGGAGATGCAAATGTACTGCAGGTGGCAGTGGTGAGTAATGTAAACCAGGATTTCTCAACCTTGGTTTTGGACCTGATCATTCTTTGTTGTGGGGGCTATCCCATACATTGTAGAATGTTTAGCATCAACCCTGGCCTCAATCCTCTATAATAGCGCCAATAGCATTCCCTAAGTTGTGAGCCAAAGTGTCTTCACACATTGCTAAACATTCCTGGGGATGGGGGGGTCCTAGAAGGAACAATTTTGTCCCTGATTGAGAACCACTATTACAGAGTTTCAAAACTAGAGTTGTTTTAGAGAAGAGAGTAAGTAAAGGATATTGGAGTAGCAAGGAAAATATCTAATCCAATCCTAAGACCAGTGATATGAGCTGCGAGTAAGAGGTTTAAAAACGAACAAAAGAAAAAGTATCTTCTCAAAAGTCTAAAAGGGCTAACTAGCTATTTGGTATTCAGTTAGAGCAAAAAAAGTACATAAGTTGGCAGGGGGTGTTCAAAATGGGAGGTTTTGTTGGTGACTGAGTGTGAGTTTCAGAAGTTATAACAAAAGAATTTTTAGAGTTGGGTGAGAATGGGAGATGAGATATGAGGGTGTCAGGGGCTAAGGAGTTAATAGGCTTAGTGAGAAAGTATTAATGGTCTCCAACCATACTGGTTTGTGGAGCTGTGACTATTGAGTAGGAGCAAGAGGTGAGGGTCCTAGTGAGAGTGTACAGATTAGAGGTCACCTCTTCACTCTTGATGGTTGTGAAATAGAAATTATCCAGATCACCGAGGTGTTTAGGAATCATTTCAAATTCCTGAACTTGAAAGGTTCCTGACACCTTCTTGACTTCCTTCATGGAGGAAGTTAAAACGTAAGATGCCGTGAGTACAGGAGATGAGACACAGGTACAAATAATTTCAGTGTAAAGAAATATGCTGAGTCTTCTGTCAGAAGAGAAAACTGGGATACGTAACTTAGGGCAGAGATTCCCAATACTGAACACTGCTAACTAATTCAGGTCCTTGATGAGGTTTCACTGTTCCAGAATGAAATGAGAATAATGAGGAGTATTAAGAGGTTTTAAATTGGCCAATATACTAACTTTTATTTCCTAATCTTTAAAATCAAAATTTTTTCTATAAATAAAAAATGATGAAAGAAGACAACAAGGGTTGTTTTTGTTTTAATCTTCACATAGTAAAAAGTTATCAGTCTTTGAAGAGTTTGGTTATAATAAATGCACAACTTACAGTGACCTAATTCTGTTCATTAATTTTAAAGCACTTTCTATATGTGAACAATAACCATGTTGTTTAAAAACCACTACTTTTTAAAGTTTCTTCAGTGCTCTTAAAATTCCTAATAATCATACCCTTTGCCTCCACAGGATGGAGTAGAAGTTCTAGATAGAAAATGTTAACTTAAATGTTGTAGTTTGCTTTATTTATCTTTGTCTAGAGGGGTTGGGGTTGTGGCTCAGCGGTAGAGCGCTCACCTAGCACAGGAGAGGCCCTGGGTTCGATCCTCAGCACCACATAATAATTAATTAATTAATTAATTATATTGTATTCGACTACAACTAAAAAATAAAGATCTTTAAAATATGTATATCTTTGTATAGAAATCTGGACCATTGATAATTATTTATATATTGGACCCCAAAATCAACATCGAAAATTTAGACATCTTTCCTCTGTGTACCAATGAAATAATCAAAGAAAGATGATTATTTTCACTTAAAATAGGAAGTACATCCTTCTGATGAAAAGCTTTGCAATGCCCCTTTCCTTAACAGGACATAAAAAGTAAAATTAACAATTAGAAAATAGTGATTTCTTTTTTACTATATGTTGGTTGTGGGAGGGGTGGATTTGATTGTTAACTGCAAAGAGTACTAATTACCCTTAGTCAGAGGGGTGGATATTTCATCTAAGTATCTTGTCTTTTCAAAGCTTGCAATTTCTTTTTATATCTTTTTGTCTTCTGCTAACTCTTGCTATTTGAAACATTAAATCAGAATTTATACTTAAATATATAGGTAGTTTAATAAAATATATATTTTTGCCACTCAATAAAACAGGAATTTGTTTCCAAATAAATATTTATTTTTAAAAGATTATCAGAAAATCAACACCCATTCTCTTAAAGATGTGTAATTGTAATGCCATAGTATAGGTTGATGCTTTGGGTCCATGGTTGATGTTCTTTTTATCTACTAATCTTTATTACTATAAAACCTCATGGGCAGCTACTGTGGTAGCTTAGTTTTAAATATTTACCTAGAAGTATTTGTGGATAGGCAGTTTATACAGAAGGGATGTAGGCTGGGTAAAAGGCCAGAAGATATCTTTGATTGCATTTATTTTTTTTAAATGGGAACATTTTATTATATCTCCATATAGCTTGGATTAAATTTTTATCTAAGTGAGAAAAGTATGTACTATTTACTTACTTTCTTTACTTATTAGTACTGGGGATTAAACCCCCAGGTGCTTATCTGCTGAGCCACATTTCCTGCCCTTTTTTTGTTGAGGGGTTGGTATTACACGGGATTGAACTCAGAGGCACTCAATCAGTGAACCACATCCCCAGCCCTATTTTGTATTTTATTTAAAGACAGGATCTCACTGAGTTGCTTAGGGCCTCACTAGGTTGTTGAGGCTGGCTTTGACCTTGGGATTCTCTTACTTCAGCCTACCAAGCTGCTGGGATTACAGGCATTTGCCACTGTGCCTGGCTCTGATGGAATTTATTTTTATCTGGGATTTTAGGCAATATTGTTTAGTCTTTTAAGTCAGGTAGATGTTGCTATCAGAAGGAACAGATTAGATTCTTCCATTCCAACCAATTCTGCTATCTTATTTGTGCATAAATGTTCAGTTGTGTTAACGTGATTAAGTACAGCACAGGATGTACTAGTTTCCCAATTTTGAAGTTGGAAATTACTTTTCCTTTTTTGCCTTGCTATTATGCAAACAGTGGAAATGTTCTTGCTATTATGTTATTTCTTAGAACTCTTAACATCTTTTATTCCTTTATTATTTTGTGTTTTAAGTATTCGGTCAATACTTATGTAATAATATGCTCTCCTATTTTTAGAGCAATAATTTTACTAACTAGTTACTTCTATGTTGAATGAACTGTGTCATCACCATGGAAATTATACTTCAATTTCCTACTAGAAATTCTTAGTATAACTTAACCATTTAAAGATGTTTCCCTTTTGTATCTTTTGTTTCCTTACATATTTTTTTAAAAGCTGGGCTTATTTGTAGATGTACTGTAATATCCATTTATTTTTCATATTGTTTAAAGTGTTTTCCCACAGTTATGCTATTTTTACGTTCTTCCTATATTGGTTAATTTGCTGTGCAAATTAAAGATTGGACAGTGGGATGGGAAACTGAGAGGAATTTTAAAAGATCACTGATGTTCTTGACCTGTGATAACATGAAAAATCTATAGGAAAGACAATAATAACAGGTTGAAATATAACATGATATACTCTTTTTTTGTCATCCCAACCATTTTTTGCAACTCTCTAGTCTTTAAAAGCCAATTTATACCACCTAAGGCTACCCAGATTCTACCCTGCAAGGATTTCTAGTGAAGGAATCTGATTCCAAGTAGTGTTGCTCTTTCTAATAAAGCAGCCCTCTAAAATCACTCTACCTAGGTTTTAATGTTGTTTTTCCCACATATTTCTGCATAACCTGGGAAATAAATTTCTTCCTCTATGCTTTAGGTTTTTTTTTCATTTTTGAAATGGAAATTTTATTCTTTCTGAGGGATATTGTGAGGATCAGATAACTTATACAAAGTGCTGAGAATAGTGCCTTGCACATAAAAGGTACCTGATCTTTAGAGATTTTTCTCTTTAATGGATTTCACACATATATGCAAAGGCTGCCTCATTGTTCTTATAATTTATTTGATAGAAAATAGATGTGTTACTTCACTGTGGCAGTTAGACATCTTCATATTTCATTCTTTTTTATGTCAAAGGGGAAAGCTTGGAGGAAATAAGCTGTTGTAAAAGATTTGAGAAAGTTTCAGAGTATACTCAAAGTATCTAGAGTCAGTATTGAACCTTATTTTATTAGAGGAGATTAAATTGTATTCAATATATTTAAGTTGCCAAGACTTAGAATAATCATTAATATATATAATACCTTAGAACTAAGATAATTATATCACATTTCTCCACATAGTTTCTTTATTGCGTATTATTCTTTTACTCACTTGTTTATAGCCATGTTTTATCTCTTTAACTCACATTCTTGAATAGAGTTGACCCATAAAATACTGCAGGAAGGGAATGAAGAAGGGGATGAAGGAATAGAGAATATAATTACTTTTATTTTTGTCTACTTTATGTTTGTTTTTTGAGAAAGGGGGAAAAAATCAAGCCACACATTAAGTGAAATTAGTCCCAAGCAGAAAACCTTACCAACGACTGATCTGACTGACTGTTAGAATATATGTGAAAGGGAATGCTATTATTATTTTTTTAATATTTATATTTTTTTAGTTGTATTGGACATAATACCTTTTTTATTTATTTATTTTTATGTGGTGCTGAGGATCGAACCCAGGGCCTTGCATGTGCTAGGCGAGTGCTCTACTGCTACTGCTAAGCCACAACCCTAGCCCGGAATGCTATTATTTTGTTATTATTATTATTATTATTATAGATTCTACCTTAATTTTTAAATTTAATCAGTCAAGAAACATCAGAATACTAAGATTCTACAAGAGTTTTAAAGTTATTGTTAAGAAGGTTTTTTACTGGAAACAACCAAGCATCAAGAGGCCTGTTCAAGTAAATTGATAGAGCCAATCATTGGACTAATTTGTGTAGTCATGGTAAAGATAAAATAGCTATACCTACAGAGCTCTAAAATATATTAAATGGGGAAAAAAGGGGCAAATTATATATGTATGTTATAATCCCATTTTAAAGTAAACCTAAGAGCTATCCAAATGCATAAATATTTTTAGAAGGATACATAGAACCTTAACATGATTTTTCTCTTTATATTTGAAATTTTAATCACATGCATCTACTACTTCCATTAAAATTCATAATGAAAAGTGCATTTGAATATAACAAAAGTTTGGAAGGATGTCTTTTAAATCAGATCTGTATTTTATCCTTGTAAGTATTAGCAAGGGCAGCAAGAATCTATGTTTTATTTTCCTTGTTGTGGGAAATGTTATGGCTGTTAAACTCAGAAAATAGTTATTTAATACAGTATTACTTTTCCCTAGGATTTCCACTTAAACAGAGTGAATTTGGAAGAATCTACAGGAGTGGAAAACTCTCCAGCTGGTGCTAGACCAAAGAGAAAAAACAAGAAATCTTATGATTTAACTCCAGTTGATAAATTTTGGCAGAAACATAAAGGAAGGTAAATAAGAGAAATATCAATAAGTAAAAGATTTACCACTTAAAGAGAAATTAAGATGTCATCTAGCCAGTTGAATTTGAGAAAAATATCCAAAGGGTCATAATGGTTCATTCACATAATGAGCAGAAGCTATAATTAATATCCTTGATTCTTCCCCATTCCTGTTTTTTGTTAGCTATTGTTTTGTAGGGACTACTTCTCTTTTCACTAAGCTTATCCCATATGATTTTGAACATTCCTCAGATTAATAGAAGAAAGCTATTTGTCAACAATTATGTAAATATATTATTTGTTATTTTTAGTTTTTAATATATCTATGTAAATATAGATCTATCTACAACTCAGTATAGCTATTCTTTTGGGCCTTGTTTTATATTTACATTTGAAGAGATGTAGATGTGGTTCAACATGCAGTGGCTCTGTGTGTGTGTGTGTTTAAATATTTACAGCTTTGTAAAAAACAACTACAAGTTTGGTGTGGTGGCACACACCTGTAATCCCAGCAGATTGGGAGGCTGAGGCAGGAAGATCATGAGTTCAAAGCCAGCCTCAACAAAAGCAAAGGCACTAAGCAACTAATCAAGACCCTGTCTCTAAATAAAATACAAAATAGGGCTGAGGATGTGGCTCAGTGGTCAAGTGCCCATGAATTTAATCCACAGTACCAAAAAAAAATTAAAATTAAAAACTAAAAAAGAAGAAAGCCTGGGCATGTGGCTCAGAGGTTAAGCACCCCTAGGTTCAATTCCTAGTATCCAAAAAAACACAACTGGAAAATCATATTGCTATAATAGAAATCTTCAGAGAAAAGAAATTGTCTTTCTGGCTATGGCAGTTTTAGGTGTTTTACTTTAAATAATTTCTTTCCTTTGAAATTTCATAGTTTAAGAGTTCAGAAACTTAAGAAGTTAGCCTTTATTTCTTTGTTTTGCATATAAAGCTGAGTTGTTGCTTTTTGGTGATTAGTCAAAGAGACCAAATCCCATATCCTCATCCAACTCCTCCGACTCTTCCTTGGCTTCAACCTTGGCTGGGGCCGCAGCAGCAGCAGGAGCAGCAGTAGTAGCAGCAGCCACTGAGGCAGCAGCCACAAATGCAGATGGATCAGCCAAGAAGGTCTTGACCTTCTCAGCAAGTGGGAAGGTGTACTCAGTCTCCACAGACAAAGCCAGGACCCTCTTGTACCCATTGATGATAGAATGGGGTACTAATGCAACAGTTGGATAACCAATCTGCAGACAAACACTAGCAACATTGCGGACACCTTCCAGGAAGCGAAAATGCAGAGTCTCCTCTGTGATGTCAAGCACTTCAGGGTTGTAGATGCTGCCATTGTCAAATACTTGCTGAATGATCAGCCCAAAGGAGAAGGGGGATATGTTCAGCATGTTCAGCAGAGTAGCTTCGCTGGCTCCCACTTTGTCTCCAGTCTTTATCAGCTGCACATCACTCAGGATTTCAATGGTGCCCCTAGAGATTTTAGTGGTAATGCCCAAAGCCTGGAAGAAGGAAGTCTTCTCGGGCCCCAGACCAGTGTTCTGGGCTGGTACGGTGACTTCACATGGTGCAATGGCACCAGCACGGGCAGCAGCTGGAACCTTATTGGCCAGCAGCATGTCCCTGATCTCAGTGAGGTCCTCCTTGGTGAACACAAAGCCCACATTCCCCCTGATATGAGGCAATAATTTCTCTAGAAAATTGTTTTCCAGATGCCCTCGAATGGCCTTGTGCATCATAGTGTTTTTGCCCATCAGCACCACAGCCTTCCTCCGGAGGGACATTCGGATCTGCTGCATCTGCTTGGAGCCCACATTGTCTGCTCCACAATGAAGCACTTTGGATAGTCATCCAAAAGTTGGATGATCTTAAGGAAGTAGTTGGACTTCAAGGTCGCCCTGTCTTCCCTGGGCATCACAACGGTGCGTCAGGGATTGCCACGCAGGGTTTAAAGACGATGTCACTCTCACGAGGACGCCTGGCAAGAAAAGGCTGAAATTTTATAGTTTATATTCCTTCAAGAATGCTAAAGTACAAAGCATTACATTTCATTAGAGAGGCATTTTTTTGTGGAGGATACAAAATATTTTGAAGTTGACATTTCCTAATAGAGAAGCACTTAAGAGAAAAGATCCCTTAATTCAAATAGGGAGATTTTGAATATTTTTTACATTATATGTTTAGGAACAAATTAAAAGATGATTTGAATAGTAGGAACTTTATGTTTTCAAGTAACAATACCCCTTTTGCCCTGAAAATTGTACTGCAATACAAATGTGAACACAAAGACACTGGGAGATGGCATAGAATTAAATATATGACAACCTCTCTGAGCTTTATTTTCTTATCAGTAAAATAGAGAGATGATAATTCTACCTTTTGCTCCAATATCTCAGAAGATTTTTAAGAAGATTGAGATAGTGAATATAAAGAAATTGGTAAAGTCTAGGGTAGAACTCAGTTCTGACAGATCCCAAAGTGCCTCGTCTTAACTATTAATGATAACCACCCAACAAACTGGTTATGATTAAATAAAATAACAGAGATAAGTACTTGACAGAGCATTTGATACACAGTAAGCACTCAATAAATGTAAGCAGCTACTATTCTTCATTATCTCTGAGATCTGAAAATATGAGAGATTTTGAGGATCATGGATTTCACCCAGTACATTTTACAAATGAGAAAGGGTGAGAGCTTTCCTAAAAGTAGTTTTCATTATAATTAGATCAAAAACTTCTGACTCTACACTAGAGTGCCAAGGCCTTAATGCTGTTTTTGCCAACAAAGACCACTGGAGCTGGGTAAGGGCCTATGGTTGTCAGGTAAAATTGGACTATGTTCTGAATCTTTTCCAGACTCATCTTTTCTGCCAGTCTACATTGGACGAAATGTACTGATCATTAGTGAGATATTTCAGTTGTCAGGGTTAAGGAAGGGAGGCAAGGTTTTTATTTCATTGCTAATAAGATATAACCTTTTCTTAAAGGAGAAAAGGCTCTTGCCTTCCTTAAAGCTATAGATGAAAAATACTCATTTTAAGAATCATTTTATCCTCAACATATGTTTTGAAGTCTATGTAAATTATTGCTGAACATCACTTCCCTGGAGGACAATAACAGGCTTTGGGTCCACCAAAACTATGATTCAAGTACTATTTTTACCATTAAGGATGTTAAAAGTACTGAGTTACAAAGGTGTTTATTTTTGTTCTAATAGTGTATAAGTGAAGGGAAAATGCAATCTCACTATTGAAAAGAATAGAAGTAAATTTTATATTTGTTTAGATTTATAAGTATTATGATATACATTTTATAGTACAAGGCTTTCTACAGTGGTGTTATACCACTGAACTAATTACATTCCCCAGCCCTTCTTTGTTTTGTGTTTTTCTTTATTCTGAGGCAGGGTTTGTTTCTCTAAGTCTCCCAGTCTGACCTCTAAATTTTCTATCATCCTACTCAGTCTCTCAAGTCCCTGAGATTATAGGTTATGCACCTAAGTGCCCCATTTATCATAAAGATTACATATATAGTTTTATTTGTGTTGAACATTCTCTGCCCGTGTTATATATAAAATATATTCAAATACATATGAGTCCATTTAAAATAATAATAAATATTCATTGTATATATTTCAGAATCCACACAAAAATCAGTCTTTCAGTGTCATAGTTTCTCTTGTACATATTGTTTTAGTCCATTCCCAGAAGTTGCAGAATCCGTTCAGCAAGAACTAGAATATTATAGAGCACAAGAAGATGAGGTCAAACGTCTTAAAAGCATTATGGTAAGATCTTCTTTGCTTTCTAAGTATTATAGGGAAGAGGAAGGACATCTAAAAGGATAAAGAGGTTTGCTTTTTTTTTCTCTAAAGTTCAAGGCAATTTATTGCTTTAATAACAGGAAATTATTTTCAACTTATTTAAGCAGTTTTTTTCAAAAAGAAACCTAATATTGAGATCAAAATTTGTTTTAAAAGGAGCTGGGGATATAGTTCAGTTGGTAGAGTGCTAGTTGTTTAAAGAATAATATGAAGTTATGATATGAAAAAAATATATAATGTGACTTTAGAGACATATCTTTCAGTATTCCTCAATCTACCATACTTCAATCCAGCTTCAAATTTCAACCATACTCTTTATACTGTGTGTACTGTGTGATTGCTGGCAAGTCTCTATAGACTTGCTTTCTTGCTGATCCATAATTTACTTCTCTGGACATGCTTCCTTGCTGACCATAAATTTACTTAGTCAACCATTTATTAAACTGGTGGTAACTAGAAATTTTCTGTGACTGTCAGAAACACATGTGCTTCTGTGTTATCCTAGAAGAGAAGAATAGTTATCCTAGGTAACCTAAATTTTATTGTTTGTCAGTAATCTTAGGAATGTGTTGATTTTTATGCTTGAGCCTGGAGATTTTGAATAGTTTTACTAAAAAAATTTTTTTTTTCCCTTCTCAGGGACTAGAAGGGGAAGATGAAGGAGCCATAAGTATGCTTTCTGACAATACTGCTAAGCTAACATCAGCGGTTAGGTATGCAGTATATCCTCTTCAGTGTCTTTCTGTTATTAAATTTATTTGGGAGGTTATAAATGATTAATATTTTTAATAACAGGAAATAGTAGGTGAAAGCAAATACACCTGTAAGCTAAAAGAACTAAATTATGTTTTTAACATGTTTAAGCTGATTTCAGTTCCAACTTAGAGCAAAACATTTGCTTCTTTCACCAATTAGAAATATGAGATGGGGATAATTTTACTAAGAAAACAGTATTAACGAGAAAGTAGGGCAAATTGTTGTTAATTTTACTGTTGTAGCCAGTTTTCTTAATTGAAGGTTCAGGAATTTTTATTACTTTAAATGCCGTCAAGAAGAAGAGGATTTTATGTTTTAGAAATATAGGTAAAAGTGTGTTTCCATTAATTTTAGTCAAAACTTTAGAAGCAGAAAGTGAAATGGTAGAAATAATGATATTTGGGACCTAGATTATTTTTAAATGAGAAGCATTTCAGCTATATTAAAGTAATGCATTCTGTATGTGTTCTAGCCTGGAGATTAAATTCAGTTGATAATTTAATTTGTCATTTTGTCACTATTTCAGTGTTCTGATTTTCCTTGGAGGAAAAAACAGGCATGGGTTTTATTAGAGACTATATCATTTTCTTAGAAAATTTTATGGTTAATTTTCCATTTTTTGGTACTTGTAGTTCTCTGCCAGAACTCCTTGAAAAAAAAAGACTTATTGATCTTCATACAAATGTTGCTACTGCTGTTTTAGAACATATAAAGGTAAATTTAACTTTCCCCTCACAGTATGACTTGTATTTGCATAAAGTTTATAATTATACTTTGTAAGATGCTTTCATATTCATCCTCATTTATCCCTGACAGTAACACTATAAAGTATAATTCTAGAAGGTAGCAGTATTTTGTTTTGTTTTGTTTGTAAATAAGGAAACTTAAAAACCCAGAAAAATAAATGATATGCCCAAGAAAATCATTTTAATAAATAGAAATTAGGATCTGTGATATTTCTGTTATGTTGCACTTCCTTAATACTGTCTCTGAACATCTTACGCCATTAATAATTAATAGTAAAGAAGATTTAGAAATCTTTTTTGCTATAGTACTATCTAAAATACATATCAGGGACTGGGGCTGTGGCTCAGTGGCAGAGCACTTGCCTTGCATATGTGAGGTACTAAGTTCAATCCTCAGCACCACATAAAAATAAACAAATAAAATAAAGACATAGTGTCCATCTACAACTACAAAAAAATTTAATAAAATAAAACACATATCATTTTATATGAGTTGGGATTTTAGATGAATCTTTCAACATTAAAGCTTCTTATTTTCTCTCATTAGAGGTGATTTATTTTAAAACAAATAAATTGGAGCTTCGAAACATTGTTATCATAGTTCTTTTTCTCATTACCTTATTCATAATTACCACTTGTCAGCTTACTTAATAAGTCCATTAGTATTCTACTGTCACTTTTTTCTCTAGACATGGAGCTGAATTTCAATGGCAAATCGACTGTGCTAAGACTTGGTTTTTACTATACTAACTTCAAAATTTCTTTAATATGATTTATTTGAAACTGCTTAAAAAGATGAATATAATTGGACCTATCAAAGTTGATACTATCTTGATTTATGCAGGATTTAAATGTTTTATTTTTTTAATGACTTTAAAACTCATAGAACATTGGAAAGGAATTCATATAGATAGATAATGAACATTGTGCAGCATAGATTTTTAAACCTGAATAATTTCTATTAAGCTGACAGCCTAATATTTTCTTTGCTCCACATCTTTTTTTTTTTTTTTGCAGGGGAAAGGGGCATCAGGGATTGAACTCAGGGGCACTCAAGCACTTAGCCACATCCCCAGCCCTTTTTTGTATTTTATTAGAGACAGGGTCTCACTGAGTTTTTTAATTTTAATACCTTACCATTGCTGAGGATGACTTTGAACTCGCAAGCTTCCTACCTCAGCCTCCCGAGCTGCTGGGATTATAGGCATGCACCACCACACCCAGCTTTTGCTCCATATCTTGATATTGATGCTTGATATTTTTCATATACATACAGGAATAGAAATAAAATTGTGTAGTCTGAATAGTGTATAATTGTGCTAATGTTTTCAGTTCCATATGTAATACTTCTGTAAAATGGCAAAAAGCTGTTCCAATATGTTTACTTGAGATCATTGTCTATTAGAAAGAGAACATGCTATATAAAACCAGATAAAATAAAACAACTCTTATTGAGAATTTTCTTCTATAGGAGAAAAAGGTTTTGCTTACAAGGCTATATAGGAAGACTGAATCTAATGCAGAAAGTAAAACTTTGCTGCCCTAAAAAAATAGAAATAGGGTCTAGTTTACATCTATTTTACTATGATTATATAATTAGGGCCCTATGATCCATTTAACAAATATTTTTGAGTATTTCCTGTGTGCCAGGCACTGTGTTAAGTACTGGGTGCAAATAAACAATTAACAAATTTTAGGAAGTTGTTAATGGACTTGTGAGCACTTTGATACTTAAGCTGTTCTCTAGATTTTCTTTGGTTTAATGGATTTTTTGTTTTGTTTTTCCATTATCAAAAATTTATTAATTCTTTTTTTTAAATATTTTTTTAGTTGTATATGGACACAGTATCTTTAATTTTATTTATTTTTATGTGGTGCTGAGGATCAAACCCCGGGCCTCACATGTGCAAGACATGCACTCTACCACTAAGCTACAACCCCAACCCAGTTTATTAATTCTTATATTTTACCTTCTGACTTCAGTTCTCCCAGCTATAAAATAGAGAAAATGCCAGATTCAGCTCCTGATACCAAATAAAGTTGTATGACCCAAGTGACTAATTGCTATGAAAAGTACAGTTTAATCTTATTCATGAAACCTTACAAACATTATTCTTCCACAAATATATATGAACATACTCTTTAAAATAGGGCAGGGATAAAAGCCTATGGTTTCAGAAAATTTTGGTTAAAGTAATATACTTACTCAGTCATATTTGTTGACCATGTGTATTGTCTTGGACCCTAAAGACAAATAGTAGTACAAAACATTCTCTTGAAGCTTATGTTATAGTGACAATAAGCAGAATAAACAAAGTAGAAAGCAGCATAAATTCTGCTTTTAGGTGGTGTAAGAATAACAAAAAGAGTGATATGAGGCAATAGAGAATGACTATGAGAGATCTGTCTTTCTGGAATTAAGTAATTAGGAAATCACCTTTAATGATGTGATATTTGAGTTGAGTCTGAATCATGAAATAGAGCCAGTTAGTGAAGATCTCAGAGCCAGAGGGAATAATAAATGCAAAGGCGTTAAGACAGATTTGATATATTTGAAAACTTAGAAATAAGAATAATGTTCTTTATTGAGGAAGGAGTAATAGAAAATGGAGGGAAAAAAAAAGTAGGAACTTAGTAATTATGGTGGGAAGTCATTGGAAGTTAATGATGATCTGATTTATGTTTTAAATGTCGAATGGACTGAGGAGTGGTAAGTTCTGGAAATAAACATAGAAGCAGAAGACATGTACTCTAGTTGTCTAGGCAAGTACAGTGTTCTATAAAGTACAGTTTACTTAGGAAATTGTTTGTGATTATTTACCATTTTACACTAATGATCTTAGGTGAGTTTTTCAGAATCAGTTTGTGTTAAAAAAGGCCACCTGTCCAAGACTGTATAATATGACACCATACCTTATCTGCACAATTCTGCTTGAAGAACTGTTAGTCCTATGAAAAAAAGTGTTTCTTCTAGGACTGCTCTTTCTCTGGCAGAGCAACTTATGCTACAAATGGATTGTCCATTCAAGATAATGAGTCATTTTATATAAAAATTAAGATATTTTTCAACCATTGTTTTGTTGTAACTCAAGAAAGATACCCTTTTCTTAACAGGATCTGATTTACAGAAATTGCCATAAAGGACATTTGCTTTATAGAGGGAAAACAATGTCAGGTATAGCATACAATATTCCTACTTGTGTTGTTTTAGGAAACCCAATTAATATCAAAAGAGGTATTTTATATTAAAGAGCTATTAATTTTAAATATTTACATATAAATTATAGCTGTATTTAGTAAATCATATACATAGAAGCTATTATATTAGTATAGGAAATTGGAATATTTTCTTCTGTGACAATTCTTCATTTAATATTGACCATTTTAAATTCCTCATCCTTGTCAAAACAAGCACATAAACTTCGTTGTTTTCATTTCTCACTACTGCCAGTTATAAAATTTATTCTTGTAGTTTTCCATAACTATTACATTTCCAATTTTTATTTACTTTTAACTGGCTTATTTATTTGTATCATTACTGTGGTACAAATCTACCACAAATCTGTAGCCATCTACCACTGGCTATAATGTTAATCAAGAATTACTC
The DNA here is from genome assembly GCF_048772815.1 of Callospermophilus lateralis. Classification (NCBI taxonomy): domain Eukaryota; kingdom Metazoa; phylum Chordata; class Mammalia; order Rodentia; family Sciuridae; genus Callospermophilus; species Callospermophilus lateralis. The sequence continues at coordinate 42,495,808 of NC_135307.1, forward strand.
CTCCATAATGCCTTACTCTTTTACCAGAATTTCTTGACCATTTGAACTTCACGTCTTTGTAAACAGTCACCTAAACAGTGTTTTTATTACTAAGAGTATTATGTCTTTTTATGCAAAGTTCTCAGAGCATTTCTCTTGATATTTGTCTTTATTGCAGTTGTATGTATCTCTTTGGAGATATCTAGAATATAGCTGCTTCTTACATTTCCTTTGATCAATTTAAGAAATTAATTTCTAGAGAAGTTCTGGTAGTTCTTTCATAATCAGTATTTTGGCAGAAAGTTAAGACCACTCCAGCCCCACACAATGGTACATGTAATTCCAGCCATTCAGGAGGCTGAGGCAGAAGGATCAAAAGTTTGGAGACAGCTTCAGCAACTTAGCTGGACCTGTCTCAAAAAAATAAAAGGTGACAATACCACTCAAGCTGTGGTCTCTGGCTGACACCACCACCCCTGCCCTTGCCTCTGGTGTACACTAAAGATCCAAAATCATAACTAACTCCAAATACTTTTACAACTAATAAAAAGGATGAAATCTTTGAATTAAAAGCTGAACTCAAAAAAGAAAGGAGGAAGAAGGCTGTGAAGAAAGTGATTGCTGCTGTAACAGTGGGGAAGGATGTTAGCTCTCTCTTTCTAGATGTAGTGAACTAACATCTTGGAACTGAAAAAACTTGTATATCTCTACTTGATGAACTATGCCAAGAGCTAGTCAGACATGGCCATCATGGCTGTCAACTGATTTTGAAGGATTGTAGAGATCCCAGTCCCAGAAGATTTGGGCCTTGGCAGGTAGGACCATGGGGTGCATCCAGTGGACAAGATTATAGAATATTTGTGAACCCCACCCCTCAAGTGCTGGAAGGATGAAAATCCCTATGTTCAGAAAATGACAGCAGTTTGCATGGCATAATTCCATGATGATATCAATGCCCAGATGGTGAAAGATCGGGGATTTCTGGATTCTCTATGAGATCTCATAGTAGTTCAAATCCTATGGTAATAAACTGCTTTTATAAAGACAACAATATTTAAACTGTGTCCCTTTTCAAGACATGTTTGACACAAACCTATCTTTGGGACATTAGATCACAGGTACCTATGGAACCATGACTACTGTGTACCTCTCACCCTCAGTTTTTTTGAGGTGAGACAGTTGCTCAGAATATAAGCACTAAAATACAAAGTCTTAAAACAAAGTATTGTACCTACCCCTGTGTTTACTCAGAAATAAACCAGCACTGATCATTAAAAAAGTAATGATAATAATAAAAGGGACTGGGGATGTGGCTCAGTGATTAAGCACCCCTGAGTTTAATCGCCTATACCAAAAACAAACCAAAAAAAACCTTTGCTGTGAGTTTGGCAAATATTCTCACTTAAATTTATCGATATTCTAAGAATTTTAATGTCTTTGGTCTATAAAGAGGAAATTGTTGAGTACTCATTTGTTTTGAGTATTTTGTGTTTTTACACCTTTGCTTTGGTGTAGTACTTTCTAATGCATGTGTGACTTTCCCAAGTTCTGGTTTTTGGAAAGTGGCTTCTGGGATTTAGAGATTTAGCCCACCTACTAAATCAGAAGTCAAACTGAATTAAGTACTCTGTAGCATCAGATTCCTAAGAAAAGGAAAAGAAGCAAGCAAATACCCCCACCTAAGAGGAAGACCTCTGATATCTCTATGTTTCTTCTTAATGTAGTTGGCAGAAAATAAACTGTTAAAAAGCTATGCCGAGCAGCGCTTGGTTGTTACCAGGTCTTTCTTGTTTGTGTGTCTGTTTTACTAGAGAAAGTGGAGAGGGACTGATGTTCATCTAAAGACATGATCTGATGAAGTGATGAGGTCTGTATTCTGAATAAGGCTAGGGTTCCTACTTATAAGGATTAATTTTTTTTATTTCTTTATTTCTGCTTTTTTCTTCTTTGGGGAAAATAACCTTTCAAGAATCTCTTAACTGATTTATTCTTAGTGTATTTTCCAAATTAACTGATGCCCTTTTTTTCCTCTATAAAATATAATAGCTGATGGCCACATTGACTTCCTGACAACTCATAGTTAATATACTTCCTTCTTATTTCATTTTTTATTCTTATGGGCTGGACTTTTTGCTCACCAAGGAGTTACTTGTATTTAATTTCAGTCTGTTTATATCGATTGTGAGTGTGTGAAAAGAAGATTGCGTCAAGTTACACATTTTAGAAAGACTGAAAAGGTGGTGATTTTAAGTATTATTTGGAATGATTGTGGGTAAAAATGTCATCTATAAAATCTTGAAAAATACTATACAGTCTCATTGCTTTGCAGTGTCTATTTCAATCAATGAAACTCTATACTCAAAAGGTCTTGGACTATATTAGTGACAGACAAATAGTTCTATAATTTAGGTCTTAAAGACAATGTTTTTAAATGTACATACACAACACAGATCCCTTTTTATTAGTGTTTACATTAACTGATTGATAAGTACTACTCCTGATCACATTAGAGGTCTTTTGCTATACTAGAAATAAAAACACTTCTCTGGCTTGATTTTGTACTGATCTGTCTTAAAATAATTTCTTGTCTTTTATACATAGCAAGTGAATAATTATATGACCTTGGTGTCTTCAAGGTAGAGATAAACTGTATTCTATACCAGAGGGTCCCTAGTAGACAAATTATCAGTGTCTTTGCTTCTTATCCCAAATAAGATTAGTCAGTATTAGAACCTGAAGTTTTCTTTACTCCCAGTGCATAAAAGATATCTCTTTTTAAAAAATATATGTTTGTTTTAGTTGTAAATGGGCTTTTATTTTATTTATTTGTGGTGTTGAGACTCAAACCCAGGGCCTCACACATGCTAGGCAAGTGCTTTACCACTGAGCCACAACCCCAGCCCCTAAAAGATACCTCTTGAGTGACTGGAATGTACTTCAACTTCTTAGTCACTTTATCAATTTCTTTTTTTTTCTTTCTTTCTTTTTTTGGGGGGACGGGGAGAATACCTTTTTTAATTTGTTCTAATTAGTTATACGTAATAGTAGAATGCATTTTGACACATCATACATAAATGGAGTATAACTTCTTATTCTTCTGGTTGTACATGATGTAGAGTTACACAGATCGTGTAATCATATATGCACATAGGGTAATAAGGACTGTTTCATTCTTCTATCATTCCTTCCCATACTCCTTACCCTCACTTCAGTCATCTCTAATTCAAAGTACCTCTGTTCTTCCCTAGCCACCCCACTTTTTGTGAATTAGCATCCACATATCAGAGAAAACATTCTGCCTTTGATTCTTTGATATTGGCTTATTTTGCTTAGCATTATATTCTCCAGCTCTATCCATTTACCAGCAAATGCCATAATTCCGTTCTTCTTTAAGGCTGAAAAATATTCCATTGTGTATATATACCACATTTTCTTTATCCATCTGTTGATGGGCACCTATGTTGGTTCCATAGTTTAGCTATTATGAGTTAAGCTGCTATAACCAATGATGTGACTTTGTCGCTGTAGTATGCTGATTTTAAGTCCTTTGGGTGTGAACCTGGGAGTGAGATAATTGGGTCAAATGGTCGTTCCATTTCAAGTACTCTGAGGAATCTCCATACTGCTTTCCATAATGGTTCCACCAATTTGCAATCTTACCTGCAATGTTTGAGTGTACCTTTTTACCTCACATTCTCACCAGCATTTTTTATTAGTACTTGTATTCTTGATAATTGCCATTCTGACTGAAGTGAGATGGAATCTCAGTATAGTTTTGATTTGCATTAACTTCCTCTAGCTTTTTGCTTTTTTTATTTCTTTGCCACCGGCTATTGTAGAAATGAAGCATTGTCATGTAGCAGGATCCAGTAATTGATTCATAAAGGTTAAATTCAAAGGAATAAAGATGTCAAAACTCAGTAAGGAAGCAAACAAATTAATGAGGGTTCTTCAGAGAAAAAGAAACAATTGTTGGCTGAAAATAGGAACTTTTTTTTCTTTTAAAGGAAAACAAGACTTGTGTGTATGCATTTGTATGTCAATGTATATTTGTATGTGTGTATTTCCCCATTCTACAAAGGAAATGGATCTCAGACATTCTTAATACTTGTCTTAAGATCATCTGCTATAGATTGAATTTGAGCTTTTAAATCCCAGACTGTAGTTCCTTCAAAAAGATTCAGCAAAAACATAATGAGAATGGTTTGCTCTTTGATAATCCCTTTGGAGTAACCATAAGATTAAAAATAATTCAAATGCAAACAATCAGTGAGGGCTGAGGATGTAGCTCAGCGACAAGAGGGCATGCCTAGCATGCATGAGGTTATTGATGGTTTCAATCCCCAGCACCACACCAAAAAAAAAAAAAAAGATTTTTTGCCATATAGTAAATGTATTTACATCCATCAAATATGTTTTTTGTATACTCTTTGTATTCATTATAAATGACATACATGCACAACACACATATACCAAAAAAAAGAAAATAGGAATAAGAAACCTCAATTGTTTATTAAAATACCTGATCACTTAATGTGTTTAATTGCTCATTTAATGTGTTCAGTCACTCCAGTTGTTTTATTAATTTTCATAAAACAGATATACTTTTTCAACAAAAATTTTTCCAGTTTTATTGAATTGTAACTGAAAAATAAAAATTATATATTTATGGTGTACAACATAAGGTTTTGATTGTGAAATGATTTAGCACAATCAAGGTAATTAACATGTCTCCTTTCGTAGTTGCATTTCTTTTGTAACAAGATTGAAGATCTACTCTCATCAAATTTCAAGTATACAATGCATTATTGTTAGTAATAACCACAAGCTGCGTTTTAGGTCTCTAGAAATTATTCATCTTTATTACTAAAGTTTTTTGTTTTTTGTTTTTTTAATTTTTTATTTGTTCTACTTAGTTGTACATGACAGCAGAATGCATTTTAATTCTTCATACACAAATGTAGTGCAACATTTTGTTTGGAAGATCTATCCAGTGGTAAGAGAGGTGTGTTAAAGTCACTCAGTTTTATTTTGTTGTGATCTATTTTCTTCTTGAAATTGAGAAGCGTTTGTTTGATATATGCAGATGCTCCATTGTTTGGGGCATAGATATTTTTGATTGTTATGTCTTTTATATATATATGTAACAACAGAATGCATTACAATTCTTATTACATATATAGAGTTCAATTTTTCATATCTCTGGTTGTATACGTAGTATATTCACTCCAATTCGTGTCTTTGTGCATGTACTTTGGATAATAATGATCATCACATTCAGCCATCATTAATTACCCCATGCTCCCTCCCTTCCCCTCCAACCCCTCTGCCCTAGAGTTCCCTCTCCCTATCCCACTATGAATCAGCCTCCTTATATCAAAGAAAACATTTGGCATTTGGTTCTTTGGGATTGGCTAACTTCACTTAGCATTATTTTCTCTAACTACATCCATTTCCCTGCAAATGCCATTATTTCATTCTCTTTTATTGCTGAGTAATATTCCATTGTTTATATATGCCACTTTTTTTATCCATTCATCTATTGAAAGGCATCTAGGTTGGTTCCACAATTTAGCTATTATGAGTTGTGCTGCTGTAAACATTGATATGGCTGTGTCCCTGAAGTATGCTGTTTTTAAGTCTCATATATATATATATATATAATATTTTTTTAATTTTAATGTGGTGCTCAGGATCAAACTCAGTGCCTCACGCATGCTAGGTAAGCGCTCTGCCACTGAGCCACAACCCCAGCCCTACTTTTCCACTTTCTATTTCTATAAATTCAACTTTTTCAGATTCCACATATTTGTCTGTCTATATCTGTTTTATTTGACTTAGCATGATTTTCTCCAGGTTCATCCATCAAATATACTTTTAATATATCTTTTGTGTTTATTATAAATATAGGACTAGGTGCTGCTGAAGCCCAGGAAATTTTTTTAAGCACATGCAAAATCATCTTTATATTCTTTTCTCTTTGCATCATTTTATACATTATGCATGAAGAAGCTGGAAAGATATTCAACCTATACAAAATTTCCCAAGAATTTGCCAACACTCTTTATTAGATAAGAACCTTTTATTGTCCTGTTTACATATATTTGGTTTTTTAATTAATAGATTCCATTGATTTTAGTGCAGTTTTATGTTTACAGGAAAAAAAAATGGAGAGTTCCCACATATTCTTTTACCCACATGCTTATAGTTTCCCAGTGTTAACATTTGCAATAGTAAGACATTTGTTATAGTTGGTAAGTCAACATTAATATATTATTACTAATTACAGTCCTTAGTTTACCTTAGGATTCACTTTTTGTGTTGTACGTTCTGTAGGTTTTGACAAACATATAATGACCTGTATCAATTATTACAGATTTGTGTAGAATAGTTTTACTGGCCAAAAAACCTACCTGTGTTCTGTGTTCTACCTGTTTATCCCTCCTTCCTCCCTGTACTCTTTTTTGAGGGGTTGGGGGCAGCTACTGGGGATTGAACTCAGAGGCACCGATCAGTAAGCCACATCCCCAGCCCTATTTTGTAATTTTATTTAGAGACAGGGTCTCACTGAGGTGCTTTGCACCTCGCTTTTGCTGAGGCTAGCTTTGAACTCAGATCCTCCTGCCTCAGCCTCCTGAGCCAGGGGCATGCCCTACTTTCCCTATACTCTTCTTCCTCCCTTAAGCCTGGCAGCCACTGATCTTTATACTGTTTCCATAGAAGTACCTTTTCCAAAATGTCATTTAGTTGGAATTACAGAGTAAGTGGACTTTTCAGCTCAGCTTTTTTCACTTAATAATATCTAAGGTTCCTCCCATTATTTCATGACTTCTTAGCTCACTTCTTTTATTGCTGAGTAATATTTCCTTGTGTGTATATACCACAGTTTGTTTATCCATTTACCTACTGAAAGATACATTGGTTGCATCCAAGTTTGGGCAGTTACAAAACTGGTATAAACATTCATGTGTGCATTTTTTTGTGTATGCATGTTTTTAACTCTTGGACATATACCAAATACTCTTTGAGCACATGATTGCTAAATTGTATGGTAGGAATAAGTTTAGTTTTGTAAGAAACTGCTAGACTCTAAAGTAGCTGTACCATTTTGCATTTCTACCTGCAATAAATGAAAGCTGCTGTTACTCTATATCCTCACCAGCATTTGATATTATCAGAATCCTAGTTTGGGGCCATTCTAATAGTGTGTAGTGGTATTTCATTGTTATCTTAATTTGCATTTCCCTGATGACATATGATGTAGGGCATTTTTTCATATTCTTATTTGCCATCTATTTATCTTCTTAGTTGAAGTGTTTTTTGTGGATCATGCTTTCAGTGTTTTACTAAAAAAAAAAAAATCATCACCATATAGATTTTCTTATTTTCTAATTGTTTTATAGTTTTCCATTTTACATTTAGATCTGTGGTCTAGTTTTAGTTGATTTTTGAAAAGGTGTCTAAATTGATTGAGGACTATCCTTTTTCCATTATATTGATTTTGGTTCTTTATTAAAATTCAGTGACTATATTTGCATGGGTCTGTTTCTGGGGATCTCATTTCTCCTGTGTTGATATATATGTACAACACTGTCTTGATTACTATAGCTTCATAGTAACTCTTGAAGTCGGGTGGTATCACTCCTCCAAGTTTGTTCTCCTCCGGTATATTATGTTGGCTGGCTGGGGTCTTTTGCTTCTCTATATAATCCTTAGAATCATTTTATAAATATCCACAAACTAACTTGCTGGGATTTTTATTGGAATTATATTGAACCTGTAAATCAAATTGGAAAAAAACTGACATCCTGACAATATGAAGCCTATTTGGTTTCTTTCATATCAGTTCTGTTCTATCATTACAGATCTTACACCTGTATTGTTGGATTTATATATAAATATTTGGGGAGTTTAGTGCTGGTAAAGTGGCACAGTTTTTAATTTTATTTCCTATTGTTCATGCTAATATATAGAAAAGTCATTGGCTTTTATATGTTACCTTGTATCCTGCAACCTTGACATAATTGCTTATTAGTGCCAGGAGTTTGTTGTTGTTGTTGTTGTTAGTTCTTTGGAATTTTCAATAAAGACAGTTATATCATCTGCAACCAAAAATTGTATTTTTTCTTATCCGGTTGCTATGCCTTTTATTTCCCTTGTTTATTTATTGCATTAGCTAAGACTTCCAGTATAGTAATAGGGATAAGATCTTTATGGGAAAGAAACTTAGTTTGTCACAACTGGCATTTTGTTTCGTAGAAGACATTGTGGGAAATTGGTGTAATTTCTTAAATGTTTAATAGAATGCCCTAGTGCATCTATCAGGATCTGATGCTTTCTGTTTATTAGCCACATTTTTAAAATAGATATAAATGCATTCAGATTATCTATTTTTCCTTAAGTGAGTTTTGATAGCGTTTATCCTTTAAGAAATTAGTTCATTTCATTTGGTTACCAAGTTTGTGCACGTAGAGTTATTTAAAACATTACTTTATTATCCTTTTAACATCATGAGCTTAGTAGCAAGAGCCCTTCTTTCATTTCTGGTATTATTAATTTGTATCTTAACTCTTTTTTCTAGGATTTTTAGTTTCTTAGGTTATCACCTGAGTAGAGGTTTATCAATTTGATGTTTTTAAATAGCCAGCTTTTGGTTTCTGTGATTTTGTTTATTTTTCTGTTTTTAATTTCATTGATTCCTGCTCTGATTTTTATTATGTATTTTCTTCTACATATATTCAATTTAATTTGCCCTTTTTTGTTTTCTGAGTCATAATAAGACTTATAGCAGTTTATAAGTCCTACATAAATGTCCGAACAGAAATATTATAGAGCCATAATACAATAAGACAGTAGTTTACAAGTGCCACATAAATCTCTATTCTCTACAGAAATATTGTTGATAAAGCAATTTTCATTATCTAATGATAAGGTCACTTTTATTTGTATTTTAAATACTTGTAATCTATAAAGATCATTTTTGTATGTTTTAAATTTTTGGTATATACATTATTTTAGTTTGAATTAAATAAATTTTTAGCAAACATCAATATGTAGGATAAATTTATAGATTAAAGTTGTTTCCTTAGTCTAAGTCTGATTTAGGACCACTTCCACAAATAGCACATTAAAAAATGAGATAAAAATTCAGAATAGTTTCTATGTATTCATATTGTTAATTCACAAATGTGGCTTTGAATCTTCTGGCCACCAAAATTTTAAAAGGGAGCAAGAGAGAGATAAGTTTTAAAAACTTCTAGCAGAAAGTTGATTTTCTTTCTTTTAAGAAAAGCATTACTTCGTGTAACATTACAAAAAATATTGCATTATATTATCTAAAGTAAACTATGATGTAAAGATATAGTATTTAATATCAGTTACATTTACGGATTTCATATGACTGTTTTGTATGGCACTTTTAATGAAAGCTAAGGGTATAATATTAAAATACAATTCAGTGAGAGTAGTTCTATCAGTTACCAAGGTAGTAAAATCTAAGTTTATAGCCTTTTAATGGTTCATCTTAAACTTAGAATAGAATTTTTAATATCTAGAATAGATGACTACCAATTTTTAAAATAATTTATAATAATATCAGTTTTTGATTGGATTTTTGATAGGATTTGATAAAGCAAAGTTGATTCTATATTCTTATTTGGGCCTTGAATGCTAGAAATTTAGTGTCTTAATAGAAAAATACGTAGATTTAAAAATGAAATAACCGGGACTGGGGATGTGGCTCAAGCGGTAGCGCGCTCGCCTGGCATGCGTGCGGCCCGGGTTCGATCCTCAGCACCACATACAAACAAAGATGTTGTGTCCGCCGAGAACTAAAATAAATAAATATTTTTTAAAAATTCTTTCTCTCTCTCTCCCTCTCTCTCTCTCTCTCTCCCCCTCTCTCTCCCCCCCTCTCTCCCCCCCCTCACCTCTCTTAAAAAAATAAAATAAAAAAATAAAAATGAGATAACCAAGTAGTAAGGTTAACATTCAATTGTAGAAATTGAAGATCCTAACCAGTTTCCTCACCTTAATAATACATTGCATTTTCCCTCCTCTGCACAAAATTGAGGTGAAGATGAAAGGATTAATTTATGTCATTCTGACATATAAGCAAGTGTTTCAAAGTGATTATTTTCAGCTACTTGTCTTATAAAACACTTCTAAATATAACTTAATGGATCATCCAGTTACTGTGAAATAATTTCTTATGTTGGCAAACTCATGCATGCAGTGGCAAACATTTCAGTGTGAAATTCATCAAAATACCCACCTAAATAACTGAAAATAAATTAACCTGATATTTTGTTATATTAGAAAAAAAATTGTTTTGGAGAATCCCAGTCATCTTGTAGGGCGCTGTGCACACAATAATGAATGAGAAATCTTGAAGAGTTCATAATCTCATGATATACACCATCCACAAACTATTAGAATAATGCATTACCACTGCTACCCACGTAGATGAAGGGAGATAGAAGTACAGCCCTAATAGGTGGTTCAAATTAAACTCATGAAGAAGAAAGAAAGAATAAAAAAGGCTGAAGTATAAACAGTCTTCAACTTAGGTGCAGATTATATTCTGAAAGTCTAATTCTAAGTTTATTATAGCGTATAATATACCTTCTTTAAAATATTATGTGGTAGATAAGTTTCTTTCCCATAGAATGTTTAGTCTACAATGTAGAGTTATTTCTCATATTGCATTGTAACATAGAAGGGTTTATATCTTCTCTCTCTCGAGCGCTCTCTCTCTCTCTCTCTCTCTCTCCCCCCTAAGAAAAATAGAAATATTGAGATTTTTAATGGAAGAAGGAGGTAGAACTCGATAATTCTTTCTTGCCTTTTCTTTCACTGCTAAATGGTACCAGGGGATATAATTGGGGCCTAGAGATGAGAAGGCCAAGATAGTCTCTGGACTTTGCCATCAGTCAGTCATTAAACAGAGGTAAGAAATGAGGCTAGCGATGAAGAGAGAATTCTATAATGGTGATATCTGCTAGAATAGAGAGAAGAATGCCAAAGAGATGGAAGATCTCCAACAATTATAAGGAAAAGAATTCCGTTTATATCCTGTGTGGGTATCTGGTACATGTTTCTAGGTAACAGATTTTCAAAAAGGCAAAAGGTGTAAACACACTATACTTCTCAGATGAATCTTAAGAATTGTCTATTATGAAAAGGAATTGTCCGTTACAGTAAAGGAAGAGACAGACTAGCTTTGGAAAATGTTTACTTTAGATTTGTTTTATTTGTGTTTTTTCCAATCCAGTGGGCTATAGGTAGGCAAATTTTAACAACATATATGCAGTATTAATTGAATATAAATTTTGAGACAGTATACTAAAAAGCTTCATTGTTAACTGGAAAGAAATACTAAATTTACTTTTATCATATCCTCGTTTAGAAAGCCCTTCTAAAGCAATTCTTGAGAAATTCATGTTTCTCACAACTCATATTCACAATATATTCACTATATGTATAATCTGTATTCCATGTGTAGTGCTTTTGATTTTCTATAATAGTCCCTTTTATAGTCCCTTTTATCTGTTTATTCTTGATATTTAATGTAACTACCAAAAATTTATCTTGATGTTATTTTATAATTTTTAAGTTGTTCATTTTTAATGTCACTCTTACTATGCAAATTGTATTATCTATTAAGCCCATGTTGAATAAGAATAACCAATCTTTGAAGTTACCAAGTTGCCTCTCAGTATTTTCCTTCATTTGAAGAATTTGAGAAAAGACCTATAGATAAAAGATCTCTGGCCAGAATGACCTTTTGCCAAATATATACAAAAATTATATGTATTACCAAAAAGCCAAACACGTACTAATTGACAAATATGCTTTTTTTCATGAAGCAAAAGAAGCAATAAATTGTTCTTGAGGAAAATATAAATTTCCCTACTCTTTATCTGTGGTGTACATTGAAGTATGACCTGGATTTGAATCTCAACTCTCTACTACTTCTACTCTGGTAACCTTGAATAAACTTAAGTTTCTTTGTGTCTGCTTCTTCATCTTTAAAATGAGACTAACAATTCCTAGCTCATAGTGTTATTTGGAGAATTAAACAAGATAATTTAAGGTAGTGGTTTTTAAACACTGTTCTCTAGTACCTTAGAGCTCTGTAGAGACATTTCATGGGTCACTTATATGTTTTAGTAAACTCATAGAATTGATGAAATTTATAATCACAACCTGATGTTGGAACATTTTTATCATCAAAAACAATTTTTTTTAAATTTTTTTAAACCCATTACTACTCAAATTAAATTGTTTTGGGACTCGATTTACATTGCTCCTTAGAATTTGGAATACAAATTAATATATCAAGAAAGGAGAAATGAATCAGATGTGTGTATACCTGCATAAGTTAATGAAACATTGTTTTTTCACTGATCCATATAGACATTTGATTCCCTTGTAACATTTAGCATGCTTAATTCTTTATATTAAAGCACTAAAGATTAGGTTATTTACATTTTTTATTTCTAGAAGGTCATTCACCTATTTTTATGATTTTTAAAAATGACTGCTTGCTTGTGTATGTCCTGCTCTTAGTTTTGAAATTCAATAAATTCAAGTACTTATTATGAGCCAGATTCTTTGTTAAACTCCTAGGTTAAACAATTAAGTAGACACATTCTAAGGAGTTTATAATTTTAGGAAGAAGACATAAAAAGCAAAGGAGAGTAATGTGATGTGATCATTGTTGTTATGGAGAGATCATTGTTATTATGAAATGCTTTTGGTACAGGAGAAGGAGTTACGAGTTCTGGCTAAGGAATATGAGGGAGGGAGCAGAGATGCTGCAAATAAGATGAAATGAATAGAATTCACTGGATAAATGATAGAGAAGTAATATATCCTTTAAAAACTACAAGAAATAACTTGTGCATAACCCTGGAAGGCTAAAAGTATACACTATGCTTAATGAAAATTTGGTGAGCTATGTGGTGTACTGAGGAAACCAAATCTATAAATAATGCTGAAATCAAAAAAGTTGGCTGGGTCAGACTGTGAACGGCCTAAAAGTCAGTTTGATGCCATATTTTATTGCCTTTCCGTTTTCATTCCTGGCTTTACAAATAATAGCTTTTCCTAATCTAATATTCACATTAGCATAGTTCCTACTATCATTTTAGTTCCCTGGGAGTTTTCTTTTACTTCTTTCACTACTGTTGTTTCTCATATCCTTTCCTGTGTTAATTATTAAATATCTATCTTCTCTGTTCCCTTAGCCACTACCCTGGTCTTTTCTATAGGATCTCTCTTATATTTCTTTTCCTATTTTTAATATTATTTCTAGGACTTTGTCATTCCATAGGATTTTACCTCTTCTCTATTTTAGTTATAAAAGTAGCACTATATAGTAGCTAAAATAGTTCCTATATCATCAGGGAATATGAAGGCACAAACATTTTATAATAAGGAAAAAACTTTTTCTATTATACTCTCATTAAGCACTCACTGGTAAAGAAAATTTTCACATACTGATGTAGTCTATATTATTCAAAAAGGGGCAGAAGAATATAGCATATTAACTTTTTGTGTCAAAATGGGGAGGGATATTAGAATGTAGGTTCTATTTCTTTATGTTAATACAGTAAAAAACTGTAGAAGAAATAATTAAAATACTGATAGAAGCAGATGGAAATGAATGGGAAGAAGACTGGCAAGAACTGGAACTTCTTTGTCCTTTCTGTGTTGTTTATTTTTAAACTACCTGAATATTTCATTCTTTAAAAATCTGGCTTTGTGTGCCACTGCAAGGGAGTGGAATTGAAAAGACTGACTTATTTCCCTATTGCCAATGTATGAAATCCACTCTTTAGTCTACTATTTGGATGTCTGCACTTTGTTGTACCTTGGTATGATCTGTTTAACCTAAATGAGCTATATCTGAGTTCCCAAGTCACTTTTAATTCAAAATATATCACTTCCTCTTCCACAAAAGTTTATTTATTTAATTATATAATTTTAGCATAAAATATTTACCTTCTATAATTATCTGTTGATTCTTTATTGGTATTGTTGAGTATCCAAATTTATTTCATGAATGGTTTTTACTGCCACTTTAACTTTTAACTCCTTTGTGTTAGGAACAAATATGTTCTTTTCTGTTTTGTTATCAGAAGCATAATTTAATAGATATTTGAGAATAGTTACTTTTATTTACTCTAATTTCATTTGGATCAATGTCACTTGGAAACATTTTACTACTTTTTTGTTATCTAAAACTTCAACATATCAAATAGAACTAATGAGGGGAAAAAAGAGTTTAATTTTTAAAAAACATTGAAAGCAGGCTAATTAGGGTAATTTTTTGTTCACTTAAGATAGAAAAATGTGGATTTGCACACTAAAAAATGTAAACAGCATGGCCACGATATTAATTTGCATGGAGTACAATGTGATTTGTGTTCTAGTTAGTAATTAATACAATTAGTGTGTTTTTATTTTTGCTAATATATGTAAGACATGTACGTTAATTCTGATACATTACAAAATAGTTAATCTGTTGGCTAGGATTTATATATGTATGTATATGTGTATATTAAGTGTGTGATTAAAAGGAAGAAACTTGAAATTGTACCAGGAAATGAACATTTATTTTTTAAATTGATTATAGAAAATAGAAACTTTTGAAAGACTTTTAATATATTTTTATTACTTGATGTAGTCTCATCTAATATTTACTTTGAAACAGGCAAGAAAGCTGGATGTATATTTTGAATATGAAGAAAAAATAATGAGCAAAACTACTTTGGATAAATCTCTTCTTGATATAATATCAGACCCTGATGGTATGTACCATAAGTTTAAGGTTAAAAGTTTTACATCTTATGAATCCACCATTTTCAATTTGAGCAAAATTTAAGTAGAATTACTACTTTTCTGAGTCAATACTAATAACAAGGAAGCTCAGTGAACTGTTTTCTGTTGAAAAACTTTCAACGTAGTAGTTCCTGAAGTGGAAAAATGATTTGTATTTTATTTACTGAACTTTCCTTTGATATTATTTAAAGCACTTTTTGTTTTTATTTCTAAATCTATTTTATATGTTTAAGAAATTCACTTTGAGAAAACCTTGTAGTCAATTATTTATATTTGTATGTCTAAGTATTTTACGTTAGATTCTATTGAAACAAAATACAACTATTTATAATTTGAAAATATAACCTAATTATAACTTTTAATTATAGTGACTGTGGAATGTATAGTAGGGGGTTAGTCTCTAAAATATTCAAACCTTAAGAGACGTTTTGATAATTTCAGAATAGTTCTGAATCCAAATTTCATTGTTTCCCAAAGCAAATATAAAGCCCATGACCCATTTTGCAGATATGGAGTACTCAAGCTGTATAATGACGATTTTTAGTTCAAATTCGGATATAAGCTTTAGACTTTTTTCCAAATTGAAAAAAAGAAAATTCAAACTAATGTGTAAATAAAGATTCCATTCATTAAAACTTCTGAGGAGCCACAAGTATTGCTTATACTTTTAAAAACTAGACTTATAACGTTTTGCTATGTATGTGCACTTTGCAATGAGAGAAACATCCATCACTTCCGAGGTATTCCTGGTTATTTGTAAAAATTTCTGAATACAATCAAAACAATAAATGTGTTGATAAAAAGGCCTTTCTTCTTTGTTTCTTACACAACTTTTTCCAAAAGACATTAAGTAGGGCAGAACAAAGTCGGCATTCATGCACAGTGGCAGTCTGATGCCACTTTAGCCCAGAACAAGATGTTGGAACCTAAGCAGGATGGCAGGAGAAACTACACATGGGGTAGAGGGGAGTGGGTAACCTAGCGTGAAATGTCAAAGTTCAAGAGGGGATGAACAGTGTATCCACATGTAGGAACAAGTTTTGCAAGAGGTATAAAAGCCCTAACTGATTAAGGCAAGTGATCCCACACAGGAACCACTCAGTCTGGGCCCAGGTAGGTTGAAAAGTATGTCCAGGTGTGTGGGTGGTTCCATCATAGGGAATCAGAGTTCAAGTGAAATAAGAAGAGCATCCATGCAAGCAAAGGGATAGCAGCAGATATGGATACTTATTACAAACAGAGAACTAGTTAAACAAGTAAATATGTCGATTAGTTTAAGGGAGCCAGATTTCTTGTCATCAGAGGAAGAAGTATTAAGTACAGAAAGGTAAAAACTAGAATGAAGTAGTATTCAAGTGTTGTGAATTTAGTGTTCTCACTATATTTGTCAGATCTAGAAATCAATATACACACACACATATGTGCACACTTACATGTATTCCCTAGCTGAGGAGGCCTGGGAACAGTAATATCCCACTGCTAAAGATTTTGGCTCATAAATACCATTTTCCACCAGGACTCCTTCGAGAAGTAACTGATTCCAGGACTCCGGTAGGGAAAGAAAGTACTAGATGAGTCTGGAACATTTTGTTGTAAAAAAAGCAAGGAAAGAACTCAAAATATGATAGAACATGTCAAAAAGTCCCAGAAGTCAGCTTGACAAGTCTCCAAATCATGACAGTTGAATGTCAGAATAAATAATGAGTATAGCCCATACAGCTACAAGTCCTCATAGACAAAAAAAAAAAAAATGGTTACCTTCAAATTTTACAGGATATTTACAGTTTCAGAGTACTTACTTAAAAAGTATTTATTAATTACAAAGAGAGATATAGTAACTTTACAGTGGAGAAGCCTGACAAATACCCTATTTGATTATCACGTTAAAATCATCAGTAATGAGATATTCGGAAATACTGCAGCACCTACTATGATTCATTGCAAAGAATACAGCATCCTTTTGTAATATTCTTGCTAAAAATGTATAATCTGAATCTAATTGTGATGAAATATTAATTGCACAGTATGCTGCCAAAAAAAAAATGTAACCTATAATTTTAAAAAATACCAAGTCATGCCAGTCAAGGAAAGCTGGAGGAACAGTTTTGTACAGAAGACTAAAGAGGCATAACAATTCTGTGCAACACATGATCCCAAAGTTTGCCATGAAAGATATTGTAGACAATTCGTTAAACTTGAAATGGGATATGAGAATTAAACAACAATGTACATGTCACGTAGCAGATTACTACATCTATGTAACAATGTATCAACGTTAATTTTCTGTTATATTATCAAAATTATATTGGAAATGTCTTCGATATTGAGAGTAATGGACATTAGCTCAGCAACTTAAATTTTTCAGAGATTAAAAAAATGCTTTCCAAGCTATTCTTAAAACTTTTCTCAAAATATAAAGTATGACAAGAGGTTCCAGGCTGTAGCTACGTGCTATAGACTCTTGGTTTAAAAAGAAACATTTTATGATTTCAGTTTGATTCATATATAGTTATATGCATCAGGATGCTCTTCAGTCCTTACCATAAGATAACTCTATTGGCAAAGAGACTCTAGAGGGAGCTGCTGTTGTAGCTCAGTGGTAGAGCACTTGCCTAGCATGTGTAATGCACTGGGTTTGATCCATAACATCTTCCAATAGTAGGTAATACTTTGCTTTAAAAAGAAGGAATAGTTCCCATTCCTCAAGAGGAAACATATTTTATAATATTAGTGTTAATAAATGCCCTAGGGATTCTTAAAATTTTTTAATTTTATTTTTTAAATGTGATTGTATTTTTATAGCTTTATTTTATTTATTATTAAACAACTATTAATTTTACCAACCTCTTCTTGCCATCTTACAAGTATCCCATTCTATATAATTGTATTATTACCTGCCTATATCCTTCCTTTTCTTTTTGAGTTTTTCAATCTAAAAAGTAAATCTCAACACTATAGTTTGTAAGTTAGAATGAATTTGTTTCCATAATCACAGCCCTCTAATCCTACGATTAATCTTTTTCTGTATCTGTATTTTATGTGGTTATAATTATGGTAATTATCAGTTGAATCAAGAACCATATTTTGTTTTGCCACATTTACATATGCCTTGAATTTTAATGTACTTGTAAATGTTGATTATCATAACCACAATTATGAAAGTTTTTTGTTGTTTTTTTTCTTTTGTAGCAGGAACTCCAGAAGACAAAATGAGACTGTTTCTTATCTATTACATAAGTACACAGCAAGTCCCTTCTGAGGTATGTGCTCTAAAGAATTATTGGGAGGAATGCTTATTTGCAGTTATAACAGAATTTCAAAAATAGATAACTACTTCATTCCTTTCTTTAAAAGAAAAACAATTTGTTAAGACTCATTCTATTTACTACAGAGTTTGTGGCAGTTTTTATTGTCACCAGGGGAAACTGTCCATTCAGGAAATGTCTGACCACTATTAAGTTGTTAAAATATGAACTGAATTCAAGGTGCCAAAATTCTTATTTCTGGAAAATAACTACCCTAAAATAGGTTAACCAGTATTGATAGGATTTTTGAACAGTCTTATAATTTTAAGATTGTTTTGAAACTAGTATTCCATAGAAAATATCCTATATCCTCTATTATGTAGGAAAGTGATGGGTTTTGGGTGTCAGGCTTTTTACTGAGTTAGAGATCATTGACTCTTTCTCATGTTGACCAAGTATAGTTTTACTAGGTGAGCAAGAAGTATGAGCAACTAGTTTTACTAAATAAACTTCTAAGATTATATCTGGAATAACATAGCTATTGTAAGTTTCCTTTGCTGGTAGCAATTACTTTTTAATGTCTAGTGAATTGTCAGGCTTCTGTAGATCAAAACTTTTGGGCATGTTAAAACAGCAAAGATCAAAACTTTTGGGCATGTTAAAACAGCAAAGATCAAAACTTTTGGGCATGTTAAAACAGCAAACTAAACCCAGTATTTGCTTTAGGCCATTTCTATTGTACTATAGGAATACATCTATCTTTTGACTTCTACTTTAATTCAGTAAGTGTGGTTTTCTTTGTAAAAATCTCTCATCAATGGGAGTTTCCCATTATCTTATAAGATTCTAACAGACTATTATGCTTTCTTGAGACTATGATTTTTAGCTGGGCACAGTGATGCATGAGTATAATCCTAGCAAAACAGAAAGTAGAGCAGGGAGGATCACAAGTTCAAGGCCAGCATCAGCAACATAGTGAGACCCTGTCTCAAATAAAAAGTATAAAAGGATGAGAGTGTAGCTTTATGGTAGAATGCCCTAGGTTCAATCCCCAATTTAAAAAAAAAATATATATATATATATATATATATATATTTTTTTTGTTGTTGTTGTTGTTAAATCATATATAAGTGATTTTAAAACAATAGTTTAATTGGGCATTAATTTCATTTATATTTGTTTAAAAATTACATCTTTTCAGAAGTTTCAGTGATGATTAAGAGGCTTAATGCAAATTATGGCTACTGGTATCAGATTAACAGTTCTTTAATACAAAGTAATGAAAACTTCTGGTTGATGGTAAACTTTATAAATGCTTCTCCCTTGTAATGTTTTTATAGTGTAGTTCTTTAACTTACACAGATTCAACTTGACTTACTCATTAGGAAAATAAAAGCTCAAGGAAGAGAGAAAAAAACAGCTATTTAAGAGGTGTAGGACACTCAGACCCCAATCTGGGTGGTGGAGGGGGTATAATAACACTGTTTTTCAGTTAATGAATCTGGACCCCTAGAATATATAAGATGGGAAACCTGAATCAGCAGTTCTTTTCAGTCCATGTTGTTCTCCTGTTACTTCTGGTTCTGAAATATTCTTGGTCAAGCCAAATCATTAATTTAATGCTTGTCCCAAAGAAAGCCAATCTATGTTAGCAATAGAGAAAAAACGTGACTGTTGAATTTACTGAGGGATGATAAAATACTACAGTTTATTGGTGATTTGGGAACCTGTTAAGTTATTTTTATTTTATATGGTTTTTGTCTCAGATCCTCACTTGGGTATTCAGTAAAGATGCAACTCCATTCTATTTAGGTACCAATAATTTAAGCTCATGCTTTTGGTATTACTTGCTGATTACTCAAATGACAACATTCATGAAAGTCATACAGTTGTCATACAGTTCTTTTCTTATTTCAGGCTGATTTGGAACAGTATAAAAAAGCTTTAACAGATGCAGGATGCAACCTTAATCCTTTACAATATATCAAACAGTGGAAGTAAGTTTTATTTTCTTTAATTCCTATCATTTAAGGTAAGGGCACTGTTAAGGTTTTGTTCACAGAAAATGGGAATGCTAATAAGGAAATTAAACAGTGCCATTGTTGATTTTTATATCCAGTGGCACAAATATTTTCTTATCTGACCCACCCTATGCACATCTTAAAATTATATAAAACAGTAATGACTTTCTTTTTTAGACAAGCTTTATATTTTCTCCACTGATAAGGTAAAAAATCAAAGACTGAAGTGTCTTAAAAACATTAAAAGGTAATTTTAATTTCACAGGTAATACAGATTAACATAATGTAAAAATGTAGAAAATATTGTGCCAAAGATGATTAATTGGCAAATTTGTACTGTGTTGCTGTGAATATAAATTGTCACTCTTTTTCTGGATGATATAAAAATGCTTTTAAAAAATGGCTTGAACCTAGCACATTCTTCTCTTAATGATTTATCCCAAATAAGTAACTGGAGTTGTAAAATCTTAGAAGTAAGTAAAATGATGAAATTTTTGAAAACCAACTTAAGTGTCCAGTGATAAGATTGGTAAGTAAATTGTAGCATTTCCATAAGGTAGAATACAATTGAATCACTAAAAATCATGCTGTAGAAGACTTACTGACATAGGAAATATTCATGTATTTTTTAAGGAGAAAAAATTTGTGTAACAGTCCCATTGATTTGTTTGATAAATACTTTTGTTCTTCCATATTCATGGTTTCTATATCCACCAATTGAAAATATTCAAAAAAATTTTTTCTAAACACACATGTTGTAGAGAGCAGTGACAATAGAGCAGTGTCTGAAGAATTACTCCAGCAATCTTTACTTATATATGTCTCATTAATCAGATTAAAGACTATGCAAGCATTAGTCTTTGTATTCATGAAAGTTAGTTAACAACATTATGCAGCTTATTCTGCAATTACATTCTACAGTTGCATTGTGCAATATTAGGAGCTTTGGGTAGCTCTCAAGAAAGTCCATTGTTTAAAGTTACTGTTGTGTGGACAGGTTCAGGAGCAGTGGAGCTGGCAAAACATTGTGGTTTTCTAGCCAAAGAGTTCTTTTATTCCCAGGAGCTGAGTGCCTGAGATCAAGATCCAGGTTGATAAGACTCTAGCACAGAGCCTCCTCACAGAGGGCATTGCCATAGCAGCTAGGCATCCTGCACCTTTGCACAGAAACTTTCCCAGGCATCAAGCATACCACAGCCATGAAGTCATCAGAGACCCCAATCTCAGACACTGTTCTCCAATTCTCTATCACTGCTTTCGACAATATACACTTTTTTCCTAACATTATTCCTATAACAATACAGTATAACAGTTATTTACATAGAATTCATATTTCGTTAAGTATGCTAAGTAATTTAGAGATGATTTAAAGTATATGGGGATTGTATAGGTTTTATGCAAATACTATGCATTTTATTTAAGAGACTTGCGCATTTGCAGATTTTCATATATTTGAGGATCTGGGAACCAATCCCCTGTGAATGCTGAAGGATGACTGTATTTTCTAATAGTAAAGCCTAATAAGCAAGGCCCCACTGGCACTGAATTTATCTTAAGGGAATAGTTAACAAGTAAATGAACAAAATGATGCTATGCCATGTTAATCAAATAAAAAGAAATAAAGTTGAATAAGATATTAATTTATTGGAGGTAAGAGCTAAATATGTTTAGGAGATCAGGGAAAACCTCTGGGTATATCACATTTGAACACAAACTTAGATGACATTTTTTACAGCACAATCCCTGTTTATCCATTTTTCTGTATTAGTGTGTTAGTATACACATATATACATTTAATTGCATAAGTGAAATGACATACCTCTGAATGTCATAGCAGGTAACTCCTAGTGGTAGATTTTTTTTTCTTTTGACCACTTTATTTTCCAAATTTACTTTAATAAACATTACCTTTGAAATAATTTTTAAATCAGTTTTTAAAAGAGTAAGATTGAATTGTGCTTTCTGATCGCCAATTATGTCCCAAAAAATGTGCATAGCAAGAGAAATGTACCAAATAAACAGTGGTTATTCTGAGTAGTAAGTTTTTGAGTATTATCTATGCTTTCATGTTCTCAAATTTCACTTGACTGTGTTCTTGTAATATACAACAAACCTTTTTTTAAAAAGAAAAACTAAAAACTATTTTTTCCAACTTTTATAATATACAGACATATTTGGCAGTGTGACAGAGTCATTGTTCTTTTTTAATGTTTTTATTTGTTTTAATTAGTTATACATGAAAGCAGAATGCACTTTGATATACATAGATGGGGCATAATTTCTCATTTTTCTGGTTGTACATATTGTAGAATCACATCTGTCATGCAGTCGTATATATACATTGTTTGTTTTATATTATGATTTACATGCAATTCCTTAATCAGTATTTAGAGTTATCAGGGGGAACAACAATCTTGGGCATTATTTTACACAGTCATAAAATATATAAACTCTAATTTATAAGATTTTTTTTCCCATTGTAAGAGCCATACCAGTTTATTGAAGAAAATTTGGAAAGTAATATATAAAGAAAAAGTAAAAATTTACTTGTAATCTCACTATCCAGAGATTACAGGTAAATGTTATTGTATATCCTTCTGTTTTGTGCATGTATTACATATATTTCTTAAAACTGGAAAATCATTTTTATAAGGTTTTGTTTGTCATTGTTTTAAGATAGTCTCCAAAGTTAATATTTGATGTTTGCATAATATTCAGTCATACAAATATAATGCTATTTATAAACCCCTCTTAATCGTTTACATATAGTTTCTAGTAAAAAAAAAATACACATTTTTGTTAAGACAGAAATTCCAATTCACTGCTAGAAACAGTTGATTCATATCCTCCTTTCTGAACAAAACATATTTTTGTGTCAAGTTTGGGATTTCTATTGACAGATTTTATCAAGATTGAGATCGAATATTGTCTGCATATCAACTACCACATCTTAGTGATTCCCATTCTTTTTTACTTTTATAAAAATTTTCTTAGGTCTCTTCCCACACACACACACTTTATTTTTATTTACAAAGCAATTGAAATAATTAAGAATCATGAAAGAATAGTTATTGACATTAAATGTTTATAGTAATACAATGCTAATTTTGATTTTTAAATCATGTACTTTATGTATGCATATATCCAAAGATTAGAAAAATGTACACCAACATCCTAATATTTGGTTACCTCAAAGTTGTGGAATTCTTCTGAAAGCATTCTGTATTTTCTGGATTCTGTACAGAATGAGAGAAGAGACTCAGAGGAAAAATTTTTAAAACACACCTAAGTGCTGTGTTTTCTCCCAACCCTTAATAATGTTATAGTATAGTTAAAGATACTCTAGATACTTCAAACAGTTAAAAGTAATGCAATTAAATATAAAATTGTATGGTACAAAATACGGCTACAGGAAAAAAAATCATTGGATAGTAGAAATTGAAAGAGTAATGATAAAGTGGTTTTGAACTGAGTCTTAAAAGGAAATGGGCACTTTCCACTGCAGAAGGTAGTGAGTTTTACTCTCCAAAGGTCACAGTGAGCAAAGGCATATATTTGGGAACAAGAGAATACAGTATATGGAAACAATAAGGAGACTAAAGTTAATCAGTACATGATTGTTGTCTTAAGTTAGTAGGTGTCTGCCTCAGTTCTTGTCCTTGATCAGATGGGAGTGGATAAAGAAAGAAAAATTGTGAAGATTAAAATGCATTTGTGTTTTTAAAGAATATCAGTGTTTCTGTACTAAGTGAATATAGTTATGTTGGTTTAAAAAATTATTTCTCTTTTTCAGAAAATGCATAATAGAAGTTAGAGTTGGTCAATAGATATTTTAATACCATAATACTGAATAGGAATTTTAATAGTCACATCTAAATATAACTTTCTTATATCTTAGGGCTTTTGCCAAGATGGCCTCAGCTCCTGCCAGCTATGGAAACACTACCACTAAACCAATGGGGTAAGTATTTTTAATAATGCTGATTTAATCCTTGTCCTCCAGGCTTTAATTAGACTTTCATGCCTTAAAAACACGATACCTGACACTTTGAAGAATGTTTTTGTTATGATGCAGGATAAATATCACCATGCCTTTGGCTTCCTTAGATGGTTTAAATTTTTTTTAAATGTAATACAGTATCTTTTACATGATATGAACTTCATGTGCTTCTTTGTTCTTAAAACATTACCTTTTTCATTTTCAGAAAATATGTGAAGGTTAAAACTATTTTTATATCAATGTTGATAATTAACATAGACTTGAAGCTAGTCACTCAGACCTAGGTGTAAGACAGATCCAGGCATGGTGCTAAATGATAGCTAGGAAGTACCCAGGACTGTGGATGACTTCTTACTCCAAAGACTCATATAAAGTTTATGTAATTTTCAAAAATGATGAACAAAAATAATTCTTACTGTTCTCTTCCATACCATGCAAGTTTCAAATTCCTAACTTATTTTTTAGAGCTAGAATAAATAAAAGTATGAAGTTCAAAGGAAAATTGGCTCATCCTAGCTCCATACAAGTTTTAATGAAACATTTTCCAGAAACGATAGAACTCTGCCTAAGGCCTGCCCTTTGTAAGTCCTGGGCAAAATGAATCCAGCTGCAGAGGGTGCTGTGCAGTTTATATGCCCTTCAGAGTTGCCTGTGTGTATTCCAACAAAGATTACTTTCTCTTATTTCTGTTAATTAAGGATATCCATCCTGTCCATCTCTTCTTTTCAGCAGGGGGTAAGGATAAAACAGGGAAAAGGAAAATAATTTTGGAAAATAATTCACATGTATTTAATAAAAGAGATTTTCCAGTTTCATGTCTGAAAATTTTAAGAAATATTTAAATAAAGCTTATTAGATTTCTTACGTATTTTTAGTTGGGGATTTTAATAAAAAGTGTTATAAGAAAAGCAATTTGCAGGCTATCCTTAGTCCCCTAATATCATAAATGTATCAGAATTACTCTTCTGTGACATATGAGAGACTGAACAATAAATTTAAACCCAGTGTGACAAGTCATTTGTTGGCATTCTTTTTGTTGTTCAAAGTTCAGACAAGAACCGGGAGTGGTAGCACACACCTGTAATACCCTCAACTTGGGAGGATGAGGAAGGAGGATTGCCAGGTTCAAAGCCAGCATCAACAACTTAGTGAGGCCCTAAGCAACTTAGGCACTCTCAAAATAAAAAAATTTTTAAAGTGGGGTTGTGGCTCAGTGGTTAAGTGCCCTGGGTTTAATTGCTGGTGCAAAAAAAAAAAAAAAAAAAGTTCTGACAATAAGCATTCTTCAGAATTGAGACAGAATTCATGAAGTGGGTTATACCCCACATTTTTATTATAGACTTTATATATAGAGAGGACATAGTATATATACTGTTCAGGACTGGATCCTTTCTACTGCTGTGAACACAGTAGAAAGAGACAGTAACATTTGACCTTTTCATAGTACTTAGTAAGCATATGTATTTTCAACATGTGTGTTTGAGCTCCTAAAGCAAGTTGTCTGGGTTACTATCTTTAATTACTTCAAATTATACTTTGCCTAAAAACTGTACCTAAGATTAATATTTATTTGAGAACAAATTTTTTAAAAATAATTACTGACTAATCTCATCATCTTATGGCTAAATAAAATTGCAGCAGTGATACCCATGGAAGCAGAAATTCTCAGGGTCTTTCTATTTAGTGAAAACAATGGTAGTAGGTACATTGAGCATCAACATGCAGTGTGTAAGCAAGCAGATATTATATCTGTAACAAATTGGAGAAGCATTACTTACTGAAGTCCTTCTCTTTTGCCTCTAACTAGTCTCTTATCACGAGTCATGAATACAGGATCTCAGTTTGTGATGGAAGGAGTGAAAAACTTGGTCTTGAAACAGCAAGTAAGTGCTCCTGTTCAAAAGCATACTAGTAACTTTTTAACATAAATGTTGACAGGTTGACTACTGAGAACAAATGAGGAATAAAATAAGGTCAGGAAGTCCTTAATTGATATATATAAGAATATGAGAATTCTGAAATCTTAATACTTTTTAAAGATTGGCTCATTTGGACTTTACTCATATTTAATTTTTCTTTGTCATCGGGTTTATGAAAATACATTATTTGAAAAAATGAATTGCCACATAATATTTTATTTTAATTTTTCATAAAGTGGGTTTCTAGTTTAAAAGTAAATTTTTTATTCAAATTCTTTATTTGAATAAGTAATGTTCTATTACAAAAAACCATGGAATGTTAGAATAGTGAAAATCTTAATTTGCTTCATTTAATTAAAAGGCTGATTAATTTCCAAATTTCTCCTTTAAATAATTCCAAACATGTTATTTCATAAGTACTTGGGGAATACTTTTTAACCTCATTATCTCAGGAATTCTAATTAATACCTCCCATTCTACTTCTCTTGCAAGGAACTACTACTAAATATTTTTTAAAAATATTTAAAAAATATTTTTTAAAAAAGTGTTTTTTTTTAAACTGGTGCACAGTACTGTGAAGTCCCCTAATGATACCTGCAAGAAATGTTTAAATTGCCCTATTTTAATGTGCTAACACAATATTTGTTTTATTTTAGAGTTCATAAGATATAAAAACAAATTGTCTTTAAGACTTCAAATCCCTTTGCTTTTCTTAACATTGCAGATGACTACTGCTTTGACAGAGGCAAATTCTCACTTTGAAATGATCTGTGATTACCCCATCAATGTAACATATCTGGTACTACTATCAGAAGAGCCATGGTATTAAAAAAGAATAAGATCAGCATAAGACAAAATATGTATTGACTAGGGGTGTGTGTGAGTCATTTTATTCTGCAAAGTGAACTTAAGAGTCATACTGTAGCTGGGCACATTGATGTACACCTGTAATCCCAGTAGCTCGGTAGACTAAAGCAAGAGGATCACAGGTTCAAAGCCAGCTTCAGCAATTTAGCAAGACCCTGTCTCAAAAATATAAAAACGGGCAGGGGATGTTACTCCATGAATAAGCACCTCCCCCGCCCCCCCCCAAAAAAAGTCATATTATAGCTGGCTGTAGGTGGTACACCCCTGTGATCCCAGCAGTTTGAGAGGCTGAGGCAAGAAGATCTCAAGTTCAAAGCCAGCCTCTCAAAATAAAAAAAGGGCTGGGGATGTAGCTCAGTGATACGAACTCCTGGGTTTAATCCCCAGTAACAAAAAGAAAAAAGAAAAGTCATATTACAAAACAGCAAATCCAAATGATCATTTTTGTTGGTTTTTGTTTTGTTTTAGTATCAGAGACTGCACTTAACCACAAAGCCATATCCCCAGTTCTTTTTATTTTTTATTATGAGATAAGGTCTCGCCAAGTAGCTCAGAGCCTTGCTAAGTTGCTTAAGCTGGTCTTGAACTTATACTATTCCTGCCTCAGTTTACTAGCTGCTGGGATTACAGGCCTGTACCACTGCATTTGGCTTTTTGTTGGTTTTTTTTTTAAAAAAAAAAAAAAAAAGAGAGAGAGAGTACAGAAGGATATATACCAAAGCTTTAAATGTTAGTTTTTTTCTGAGTGAGTATTCACCTCGTATTACTTACACCTACGTGATAAGACTTAGAATTGAATTATGAAATATAAGGGTATGGACTTTCTAATTGTTCTTAATGAATATTATGAATTTACCCTCCAGTAAAAAGCTTCTTGTTCTAGAAATATTTATTTTAAACTCATAGAAATCTGTTTTAAAAGTTGCAACGTCATGGGGCTGGGGTTGTGGCTCAATGGTAGAGTGCTCGCCTAGTGCATGTGAGGCACTGGGCTCGATCCTCAGCGCCACATAAAATAAATAAATAAATAAAGTATTGTGCCCAACTACAGCTAAAAAATATTTAAAAAAAAAAAAAAAAAAAAAGTTACGACGTCCTAATACTTAAAAAGGCAATGGGGATTCTGAGGCAATTTGGGAACTAAGAGGTAAGAAGTGTCAAAAGAAGAGCCCACCTGTAATCCCAGCAGCTCGAGAGGCTGAGACAGGAGGATCAGGAGTTTGAAGCCAGCCTCAGCAATAGCAAGGCACTAAACAACTCAGTGAGACCCTGTCTTAAATAAAATACAAAATAGGGCCAGGATGTGACTCAGTGGTTGAGTGGCCCTGAGTTCAATTCCTGGTACCCCCCCCCAAAAAAAAAAAAAAAGAGATTGCTAAGAGATTGGTTCCATCAGTTTCACAGTTGGAGCATTATGAATAATTTATGCCCCTTAAAATTATATTGTTTTGAAGGTTGGGCATGGTGGCACATGCCTATAATCCCAGCAGCTCAGGAGGCTGACACAGGAGGATCTTGTTCAAAGCCAGCCTCAGCAATTTAGCAAGGCACTAAGCAACTCAGTGAGACCCTGTCTCTAATAAAATACAAAATAGGGTTAGGGACGTGACTCAGTGGTCAAGTACTCCTGAGTTTAATCCCTGATTACCCCCCCCAAAAAAATAGACAAAAACAATAGGATTATCTGTGTTCAGTTTTCTAGGTTACTTATAAGAGTTTTTTGTGTTTTGTTTTCTGAGCAGCATAAGTTTTATGCATCACAAGTATCAACTATCACATAAAATCAGTTAAGTGATATTCACAGATTCAAAATATATTTGTGATGTGATGAAATTATGCACAAAGTTGCATAATTTAGAAGTTTTCCATTCTACTTTCTTTGACTTGTTTGCCAAAATAATCCTCCTCCTAAACATGAATTACCAACAAATAAATTACAAATAATGGGAATCCACAGATTAAAAAGACTTAAAAACTGTATCTAGTAATGAAGGATAGATGTGTTGGATCTATGTAATTCTGTTTTCTTCATTTTTTTTCTTTTTATTCTAATTGTACATGACAGTAGAATGCATTTTGACACATTGTACACAAATGGAGTATAATTTCTCACTCTTCATGTAATCATATATGCACATAGGGTAATAAGGCCCAATTCATTCTACTATCCTCCTTCCCTTATACCTGCTACCCTCCCTTTACTCCCCTCTGTCTAATCCAAAGTACCTCTATTCTTCCCTAGCTCCCCACCCCCTTATTGTGAATTAGCGTCCACATATCAGAGAAAACATTCATTCTTTTGTTCTTTGAAACTGGTTTACTTCACTTAGAATGAAATTCTCCATCTCCATCCATTTACTGGCGAATGCAATAATTTTATTCTTCTTTAAGGATGAATAATATTCCATTGTGTATATATACCACATTTTCTTTATCCATTCATCTGTTGAAAGGCACCTGTGTTCCATAGTTTATAGCTATTGTGAGTAGGCTGTGTCACTGTTGTAAGCTGATTTTAAGTCCTTTGGGTATAAACTGAGGAGTGGGATAACTGGGTCAAATGGTGGTCCCATTCCAAGCTCTCTGAGGAATCTCCATAATGTTTTCCATAATGGATGCACCAATTTGCAATCCCACCAGCAATGTCTGAGTGTACCTTTTTTGCCCACATTCTCATCAAAATTTATTGTTAAGAATATAAGCAACAATAACTGCCATTCTGACTGAAGTGAGATGAAATCTTTGAGTAGTTTTGATTTGTATTTCTCTAATTGCTAAAAATATGGGACACTTCACGAATTTGCGTATCATTTTTTTCTTCATTTTTATTGCCATTACATGCTATGATTTTTTAATGGAAACCACCTTACATGTTTTATGGTTTCCTCATCTCTAATGTAAGAGTATTGGGTTTGCTCTGTAGATTCCCTTCTGTTTTATAATTTACAGTTTTTGAAAAGAGATGATCAATCTTATTCCCTCTCCTACTATCTTCACTGGTAACTTTCCACCCTTCTAGCATTGATATATATGCCTCATTCCCAAAGTGTTCCCAGTGTCTTCGCATTCCATCTTATTCTGTACTAATCAAAGCCTTCCAGATAAGCATCCTTCCTAAGGAAGTGCCTTTTCATTCTCCAGAGCTCTGATATGCAGGACAGCAGCAACCCTTGTCCCAGCCCTGCTTTCAGCTCCATATCCAAGTATCATTCCAAGCCTAGGGACGCGAGGAAAAAGTTAGAAATAGTCACCACAGAGCAGATGGCAATATAGGTCAAGAGGTGGCTAATTCTAGAACTCAAAGTGGAAAAAAAATCTCTGTTTTGGTTATAGAGCTGACACTTGTTAAATTGGTTTTTAGAATTTTTTGCATATTTTGTTTTGTTTTTTAAGCAATAACCCCAGCAGAGATAAAGTTAGCATTATTTTTATCTAAACTTTTCTAATGACTAAAATTACAAAACACTATTAAAGTAAGAAGTCAGGGTTTTTAGACACAAATTTCCTACCATATTTTTTTCTATACATAAATTTCTAGTTCATGTTTTGAAATTTGAGTACTCAATTTTAGAAAAACTGATCCTTAATTTAGGGTTTTTGTGTGTGTAGGACTCTTTTTTTCTCAAATCTGTATCTGTAATGGCTTTCTACTAATTATTAGAAATTTAATGGTAGTTGATCCTTTTAGTGTTACTAACCTACAATAATGCTTCCAGTTTTATTTCTAAATAGCGATTTCCAAAAAAAGAAAAAATATGCTTGGGAATTTTTTAAACAATATGTTTTTCATTTTATTAAATTTAATTTATATATCTTACTGAGGTACACAATTATTTTGTTTCTAAAAACAAAATAACAGTCTCTGCTAAGCAAAAAGAGATATACTGTTTTGTTCTGATGCTTTCTCTCTTCTATTAAGATGCTACAACCCAGTTTTTCCATCAATAAAAGTCAATTAACTTGTATGTAAATTATTCTCAATCTGTAATTTATTTTAAAAATTATTAACCCAAGCCTTCATTTAGGCAAAGAAAACAGCTGAATAGAGTGCCAGTTGGTGACAAATCTTAAAAGCTGTTTTCTAATGTACTCTTCCTTATCCCTTTAAAGACATTATGTGTGTGGGCTGGGGATGTGGCTCAAGCAGTAGCGTGCTCGCCTGGCATGCGCGGGGCGCTGGGTTCGATCCTCAACACCACATAAAAATAAAATAAAGATGTTGTGTCCACCGAAAACTAAAAAATGAATATTTTTTTTAAAAAAGACATTATGTGTTTCCTTTATCATTCTCTTCAACTGGAGTTGCCCTTAATCTCTGGCAGTCTGTGAATATTCCATGGTACAGCAGTTATAGTTGATTGATTTAGTGTCTGATCATAAAGGCCAGGAGAAAATATAAGAAAGATTTGTCCCTGGGCTTTTGAATTTTTGAACAATTTTTCTAGAAAGAAATTTTTCTCAAGTTATTTAATGTATTTATTGACAGACTTGTTATAAGAGATAGCAGAACTATAAAGCACAAAGTAAAACGTAATTGCATCCTTTAGGGAATTTTTATACTAAATGAAGATTTATCATGAAATCTTGGTTAAGTGTCCAAATTTCCAATTATTTTCAAAAGTATAAAATGTGACTCATGATTTGTCATATGTGAAATCTTTTGATTTTTTTTCTCCATTGCATAGCTGTAATAGTGCAATTCAAAAATGCTAAACAGAATTCAGTCTAAATAGATAAATGGGTTTTAAAAAAAAAAAAAAACTCAATTTTACTAAAGTCTTACCAAATAATTTGTAATGTTCCCTTGCTCCAGAATGTATTATTTCTTCCTCTACTGTTGCAAAATGCTTCATCATCTTTTGTTCTTATTACTTGGAACAAATGTTTAACTATAGTTTTCTCCATCCCTAGAGAAATTTATGGTTTAGGCCTATTGATAAATGAACAAACTCAATTTTTTTGAAACAAAAAAGGTAAAATTTTGAAGCCACCTTTTTAAATTTTATTCTAAAGATTATTCAGGAAATACATTCAGTTTGAACATATGGTTCTCTTTTATATTTAAAAGTTCCTGGCCAACACAAATTTCACAAAATGATGAAATAACTTTAATTTAATTTCACTTGTGTGAGACCATCTTAAAAGATTTTTACTTCATAATCTAGTAAAAGGGAAAAAATGTTTTGTTTCTTCTGGGGAAAATAGCATTTTCCTTAGTGCTAGTCCACTTTAGTAATAATATGTTTTATGACCTAAGAAAATTTAAATCCTTGTTTTAAATCCTTAGTTACATTTTTTTAAACAGATTTAATGTTGCTTTTGTTATGTGAAGTTTCAAATAGAAAATTATTCTGTACAGTTCACAAAGGAAATACCAGTTCAAAATGGGCAGATTATCAGCCCAGTAGAAATGCACTTTGAATAGACAGTATAGTCATTTAGTAAATTTTCTGTACTCAGTGTTCTTATGTTCAAATTAATCAAACTTGTTGGATAGAAATGTAACAATAGTATATCTCATCTCAAATCCTATAAGCATGTTAAGAGAACAGACTTCTGCCAACACCAGTGTTGGTGTTGTACATTTCATGTTCAGAGTCAAATTTGTTCTGTAAAAAAGATAATGCAGTATGATATTGAAAAATTGGAATTTATCTTAGGTAAAATAAAAATGGTCAATAAAATTGTGTATGTATTCATATCCCCATTTTTCAAAGAATACAAACGTCTTTTTTATTAGAAATGAAAGAAATCTGTTAGATCAATTAATTTTGTGCATTTTTACAAACTTTTTAAAAGTTACTGAATTTCTAAAGAAAACTTTTTTGTTGTTCCTTTTAGTTAAACATGACAGTAGAATGTATTTGACATACATGGAGTATAACTTCCCATTTTTGTGGTTGGACATTATGTGGAGTTATACTGGTCATGTATTCATATATGAATATAAGAAAGTTATGTCCAATTCATTCTACTGTCTTTCCTGTTTCTATCTCCCCTCCCTTCCCTTCATTCCCATTTTTCTAATCCAGTGAACTAATATTTCTCGCCACCCCCACCCTCATTCCAGCTTATTGTAAGTTAGCATCCACATATTAGAGAGAATATTTGGTCTTGGTCTTCGGTTTTTGGGGATTGGCTTATTCCAATTAACATCATGATAGTCTTCAGTTTCATCCATTTACCGGCAAATGCCATAATTTCATTCTTCTTTAAGGCTGAGTAATAGTCCCTTGTGTATATACACCACATTTTCTTTATCTCTTCATCTGTTAAAGGCCACCTAGGCTGGTTCCATAGCTTAGGTATTGCAAATTGAGCTGCCATAAATATTGATTTGGCTTTGTCACTATAGTATGCTGATTTTAAGTCCTTTGGAAATATGCCAAAAAATGGTGTAACTGGGTCAAATGGTGGTTCTATTCCAAGTTTTCTGAGGAATCTACATACTGCTTTCCAGAGTGGTTACACCAATTTGCAATCCCACCAGCAATGTATGAGTGTACCTTTTCCCCCACATCCTCACCAACATTTATTGTTACTTTTATTCTTGATGATTGCCATTCTTACTGTCTGAAGTGCAGTTGGCAAAGATTTTCTCCCATTCTGTAGGTTTTCTCTTCACACTCTTGGTTATTTCTTTGTTATGAAGAAGCTTTTTAGTGTGATACCATCCCATTCTTTTTTTTTTTTTCTTTTTGAATTGAATTCAGGGGCACTTGACCACTGAGCCATATCCCCAGCCCTATTTTGTATTTTATTTAGAGTCGGGGTCTCACTGAGTTACATAGTGCCTCAGTGTTGCTGAGGCTGGCTTTGACAGCAATCCTCCTGCCTCAGCCTCACGAACCTCTGGGATCACAGACATGTGCCACCATGCCCAGCTGTTGGTAGGAATTTGATGGCATCTTCAGTTTCATTGCTTGAAATTTATCTGTTTAAATTTTCTATATCTTCCTGATTCAATTTGGGTAGGTCATATGTCTCTAGAAATTTTTGATGTCTTCAGGATTTTCTATTTTATTAGAGTACAATTTTTTAAATTTAATTGATTTTATCTCTGATTTTAATTATTTCTTGTCTTCTGCTTTTGGTGTTGGTTTATTCTTCTTTTTCTAGGGCTTTGAGATGAAATGTTAGGTTATTTATTTGGTGACTTTTTATCCTTTTAATGAATGAGATCAATGCAATGAACTTTCCTCTTAGAACTACCTTCATGATGTTCCAGAGATTTTGATATGTTGTACTGCTATTCTATTTACCTCTAAGTATTTTTTTATTTCATCCCTTACTTTTTGCTATCCACTGGTCATTCAGTAACGTATTATTTGGTCTCCAGGCATTAGAGTAGCTTCTATGTTTTATTTTATCATTGACTTCTAATTTCATTCCATTATGATCTGGTAGAATGCAAGGCATTCCCTCAAAAAATTGGAACAAGCATGGATGCCCTCTTTGCACATAGTCCTGGAAACTAGCCAGAGCAATTAGAAGAAAAAAAATTAAAGAGAAAAGAATAGGAAAAGAACTCAAACTATCCGTAAAGAAAACTCTTAACTGACAAAGGAAAAGTGAAAAAAACATAACAGTGATATTCTTGATCAGAACAAAAGATTGCAGTTACTAATATTGAAAAGCAAATATTCAACAAAGTAAAAAGCCCAAACATTTTGTCTACTAAAACCTGAATACGCCTACATATTAAAAGAAGCTTTTCATTGAGAATGATATTTTTCTGTGGACACTTAAGTGCCAAGGATATTTACATCTGACATCATTAACTCTTGCAGTATACTTAATCTTAGAATATGTTTAATTATGATTAATCCTTAACTATAAAATTACTAGGTTTGTCTTGTTAGTAGAAAGGAACTTTGGTTTATTATTGTTAATAAAATACTAATCTCTTTCACAGAATCTACCTGTTACTCGTATTTTAGACAATCTCATGGAGATGAAATCAAACCCTGTGAGTAGCATGTTACATTGAACTTGTAAGTTCTTGAATGTATCAAACTGGCTAATGGGAAAGGTAGTGATACAGATTGAATTTCTTGTGTTCTTAATCATAGCAGAATAATGAAAGAAAGAAAAGAATTCATGTTCTAAAAGAGCCCTGTTTAGCCATTATCACAGATACCGGGAATTGATTTTCTCCACTGCTACAAACATTCTGGTCAACTCCCATCCAAATTAAGTGTATATTATGTTCTGTATGTATAATTACATGTAAATTTTATCTTAAGGAGCAAGTTTCTATAAATGAAAAAGGACTAGTTGGTATAGTGTAAAGAGGATTAGACCAATTTAAGTTTAAGAAAATTAAATTAGGAGAGAAATGCATAGTAAAAATTTTAAGTGCCTATGTTCAGATGGCACTGAAGTCTTTGGGACTAAAGAAGCAAATTGAGGGAGAGAAATCATTGGTAAATATTCTCACATTTACTTGAATAGTTTTCAAGCTGTCTGTTTACAATTCAAAAAAGAAATACAAAAGTCCTCAGAATTTCTTTGGTAAAAATAACTACCCTGATACTATGGCTAGAGTCTGGGATAAAGAAAAATGCATGGAAGCTGGGTGTGATGGCACATGCCTGTAATCCCAGCAGCTCAGGAGGATCTCAAGTTCAAAGCTAGCCTCAGCAAGTTAGCAGGCCCTATCTCAAAATTTAAAATTTTTAAATGACAGGGGAGGAACTGGAGATGTGGCTCAATGGCTAAGTGCCCCCAGGTTCAATCCCAGGTACCAAATAAAATAAATAAATAAATAAATGGCAGCATGATCCTACTCTCATCCAAACCCTAGTGGCACATGCCTGTAATCCCAGCAGCTTGGAACTTGAGACAAGAGGATCACAAGTTTAAAGCCAGCCTCAGCAACCTAGTGAAGCTCTGAGAAACTCAGTGAGACCCTATCTCCAAATAAAATACAAAAAAGGGCTGGGGATGTGGCTAAGTGGTTGAGTGCCTCTGAGTTAAATCCCCAATATAAAAAATCCAGTTTGGGTTGATGTGAATCATTGTAGACTTGGCAGTGAGGCACACAATTCCAGACTTGAAAAGGAATGAGGGGGTTCAGGATTTAGCAAGTGGCAAGAGCACTTGCCTAGCACACACAAGCTAGGTTGAGTTCACTCCTCAATCCTGGAAAAAAAAAAAAAAAGGAAAAAGAATGAGAATAGAATGTTCAGATCAATGGGACTTTTTTGGTAATTATAAATATTATTTCAGTAACATTAAAAGAAATTAACAGAAATAAAATTTTAAATTTCAGTCAGGTGAAAACATAGCCTAATAAAATATCCAGCAGCAATTACCATTATGAAAAGAGTGGAAGAATTATCTGTAAGGATAATCTGAGAAGATTAAATTCTTCCATTTGGAATCAATATAGATAATAGTGGTATATAATATAGTAATAGTAGACTGTCACCATATCCTAGAATATATGAAGAAGTAGTACTTCTTCAAAAGCCTAAGAGAGACATTAATGTCTGTATCAGAGAATACTGCTTTGTAATGGGCAGTAAACTGCTGGAACATATTATTCCAAACAGTAATAAAGATTAAAAATATAAACATTTAGATAGCCAAATATACAAAAAGGGAAATTATGATATTTTGTTATTGCCCTTGATGTTGACATGAAAAATAATAGCCACAAAATTAACACCTAACATTATTTCATACTTATTAAGTATTATCAGATATTGCATACTTATTAAGTACCGAGAACCATGCAAAGCATTTTTCACCTGTTATATCATTTAATCCTCAGTAGAACCTTCCAAGAAGAGTACTGTTATTTTCATTCTCATTTCTATAGATGAAGAAACTGAGTCACAATAAGGTCATTAAACTTGCTCAGGGATATACAGCTAGTATGTGACAGCATTGGAATTTTAACCACAAGCCAAATTGTCTACCATTATACTTTGTTGATTAGGGTAAGAACCATGCCTTCATGGAATCACAGAAATAAAGTTTAAGGAAACATCCTAAATCATTTTAACAATGGAGGCAAGGCAACCTAGAGAGGTTAAGTAACATGCCTGGTCACACCTTTTTAGTAGCAGAATTAACAATAAAAATCCTACTATTGTCCTCCAGTCTAGTACTCATCCCAGCATACACAGTCCTTTTGCATTTCTCTGGCAAAACACATCATTGGCTAAATTGTGGGTCTTAAATGTTTCTCCAAGTTGTAATTACAAGTTCATTTATTAGTTATAAAGTCAATAGAAATGAAGGCACATTACTACAGACAGATACTTTAATTAGAAAAAGTAAATGTTTTCTGTTTTGAAAGCATTTCTTCATCCATCTGCTAGGTGAGGTAGCTGCCTGCACTCTTATACCTCTCCTGTTCCCAGATGGACAAGTTGATTTGGAGGCACTGAGGAGATTAGCAAAATGCTGAAGAGATAGCAAAGTGTACTAAGTTAGACCTGGCAGGTAATCTTGAATGTATCCTATCTCAAATGTTTTAAAATGCTGTTACCTATTTTTAGATGCATTCTTATCACATTTATTATTCCCCTTTGTCTTAATAAAGTTAAGGCAAGATATCAGATAGGTTTATTCTTGCCTTGTAAATCTGGTTGGTAGTGGTTTCTTGAAGCAAACTACTTGGAGGATTCTAACACTACATTTGGGTTTACTGAGGGTGCTGTGGTTGATTGAAAGTATCTACCATTGTTAGATGGGGGACTAAATAGTAGCAACACATGTAGTATATCTGTACTTTATCAGGTTTTAGTGAAACCATCCACACTCCAGAAGAAGAAAAGATGAATTTCTTTGGATGATTCTGCTATGGAAGGAGAGGCAGACAGAGAATGGAAAGTCATTATTCAATAAGTAGTAGAGCAATACTTTCCAACTTCTTTAATCAAGGCGTTAAGTTTCCAGTATAGTATAGAGGTCCAAAAAGTTTTGAAAAAGATTCTGTATAACTCATTTGGTGGCAAAATCTGACCCGGACTCCAGTTGAGGCTCTTTATAGTTTTTATTTATCCTATTTTCTGTTAATGTTCACATATGTAGAAGTAGAAGTATTAACATATTTCATGATGAGGTGCTACCCATATTATATGTAGTTTATGCCTGATATTACCTATCTAAATTTTTTTTAATCCTAAACTCTGAAATACATATCACTCCAAAAATTTCAGATAAGAGATGTGTACCTGTGTTAGGTATCCCATATATTCGATAAAATTATGAGATAAAATTTATACAGATAAAATTCTAAAAAACAAAAATACTTCAGTACATTAACTACTTTCAGACTTATAAGACTTATTTTTTTTTCAGACTTATTTTTGAGAAGCATTATAGCATGAGAGTAGAGCTTGGACATTGAAACTGCCCTGTTGCCAATGCTAGAGTTCCCGTACTTATTACGTATGTAATCTTAGGAACCTCTCAGTACCCCCTCAACTTGCCAATCTGAAAAATGGGGATAGTAATAGTAGCTACTTGAGAAACTCAGGATTAAATGAGTAATTTCACATAAAGCACTTAAATGATGCTTAGTACATTGTAACTACTCATTAAATGTCAGGGGTGGTTGTTGTACACGCTACAAAATTGATAGATTCATGAATATAAGATAACCGTATGCCAGAACTTCTAAAGAAAAATTCCATTGTCAAGGGTTTTTTGTTTTTAAATAGGAAACTGACGACTACAGATATTTTGATCCCAAAATGCTACGTGGCAATGACAGGTAAACAGTTTCTGTTTTCTGTAATATGTTGTAGGATTTCCCAAGAATGAAAATAATTGTTTTTGTACTCTAAAGCAGCACTGCTTAATATTAAAAATTTAAACTGTGTGGAAAAACTGGAAAGGAAGCAATATGTGTGCTAATCTCTCAAAGATAGTATTAAAGATAGTATTTTGTTGTTTTTCCCTCCAAGTATATATATACAAATACATGTAGCTGTTTACTGGGTTTTTGTTTTGAGGTGTGTGTTTGTTTGTTTTGTTTTGTTTTGGGGTTTTCTTATTGGGGGGGGTGGCATTACAAACTAAGTGTAGGGGAGGGAAATTTGGATAATGTGTGTTTTAAGAATATTTTTATCAGACCAAATGAAGAGAAAGGAGCTTTATATTTGGATACTGTTTTGTTTTTTTAATGTAGCTGCCTACAAAACCCAATTCTTGGGAACCATTGCTATAAAAACACTTGCTGAAAGTGAAACATTCTATAAATAATTTTTGTATTTTATGACAGGCATGATATAGTAAGGTAGCCTTTGTTTATTACAGATAGTTTTCAAGATTTAATTCATGGTGATACAAAAATAGCTTATAAATTGTAGAAAAATAATGGGCAGAATTAGGAGGGAAGGAGGCAGAATTAGAAGGAAGTTAAGCATTTAGGAGGCATTTTGATCAGGTGGATGTCTAACCACTTTGACAGAATATTTAGACAGACTAAAGATGTTAGGAAAGGTGATAGAGCTATGTTTAGCCACTGAGTAATTGAGAAAAGTTGAAACTATCCTTGTAAATCACACTGTACAGCCTGTTTTAGCACTCAAATATGTATCTGATACACAAAAACTTTGAAAAATGTCCTTATTAAAGTTCTCTAGATATCAAAGAAATATTTTTAAATATATAATAATGTAATAAAGAAAATATAATTTACTACAAAATACAGATCCCTCTTACCATTTTCTTTTTTCTTCCTATGTTATCTTATAGGTGTTTATTCATTTTTTTCTGCAAATATAGATACCCATAGACAACATAAATGACATTTGAAGTATGTCGAAATTTACCACCAAAATACCTGCAAATATACAGGGACCTGCTCCTCAGTTTTCTATAATTTTATTTCAAAGTCAATAGGATGCCCATTCCCCTTTAGACACATATTCTACATTTTCTGGCTTCTTCCTCTGCAGAACTCAACTACCCACTACCCTCTTGAGAAAGAGGAGGTAGAACTGTAAATTCCTAACATACCTCTGGAGTATATGTTAATGTGGTATTTCCCATACCTGTTTTACCCATAATAAAAGCCATGGGTGAGATTTTCAGTGTAGTTTTTCTCTATTACAGCTCAGTTCCTAGGAACAAAAATCCATTTCAGGAGGTAAGTTTCACATGAAAATTCTGTGCTCCTAGAAAAGATAAAAGGTAACGTGAACAATAATTTTTCATAAACATGGCTAATATGATTAGTGCGTGGTGATTTGGATAAATCCAATTCTGTACCCCAAGATTTTTTTTAATTCTTAGCAACTGTATTTTCCTGATTTATAAAACTATTTATACTTATTATATTGAAACTTTAAAGTGGCTGAAACTTATGCAATTTGCCAAAAAAGAAGGCTTGCGGATTGCAGTGAAAATTTTCTAAGTGTGGAGCTTATAAAATTGGATTCCATGCATTTGTGAAGACTGCTTTAATTTAAAATGCAAATAGACTTCTCAGCAAATACAGTAAATAACATACATAGAAAATTATATAAATGCTGGTTTTTCTGATTTTCCTGCCTATAGTAAATAACTGCAAACTGAAAAACATCCTTTGAAGAAAGCCCTTTGGATTTATTTGCTATTACTTATTAGAAGAATAATAAGTATCTCTAGTGTTGGGCACAGTGGTGCATGCCTGTGATCCCAGCAGCACAGGAAGACCGGAAGTTCAAAGCCAGACTCAGCAACCTAGTGAGGCCCTAAATAACTCAGTGAGACCCTGTCTCTAAGTAAAATATAAAAAAAGGACTGGGAATGTGGCTCAGTGATTGAGCACTCCTGGATTCAATTCTTGGTACTAAAAAAAGAAGTTATCTTTAAATTGTTTCTGAAAACTTTGTCTCATTTTACCACTGAACAAGCATTAAAATTTATAAATGTATAAACTTTTTAGAAATTTCTTAATTAAATACCATTAGATGCTTCAGCTGTGGCCTTTGGCTAGCTAGTGGTTTTGTCCCAATTGTAGAATAGGTTTCAGACTAAAAACCATGTTACTTGAAAATTATAACAATGTTTTTAAATATTTCTTTCAATTTAGTTTTTTGTTTGCATTTGTAGGCAATTGTTTTTGTGGTGGGAGGAGGCAACTACATTGAATATCAAAATCTTGTTGACTACATAAAGGTATGTTTTGGCCTTCTTATTCTATCATGGGATAGTTTCAGTTTTATATCTTTAGAGCACAGCATTCTTTGGTGGCTGTCCTGATCTTTACGTAACTACTCTTCTAAGAGATCACTTAAAAATCCTGCATATAGGGCTGGGGATGTGGCTCAAGCGGTAGCGCGCTTGTTTGGCATGCACAGGGCTCTGGGTTCGATCCTCAACACCACATAAAAATAAAATAAAAATATTGTGTCCACCTAAAAAAACTAAAATAAATAAACTAAAACAGCTTTATTTAAAAAAAAAAAAAATCCTGCATATAGGCAAAGCACAGTGGCACATACCAATAAGTCCCAGTTACTCAAGAGGCTGAGGTAAGAGGTTTCTCAAGCTCAGGATTTCGGGACCAGGCTGGGTAACATAGCAGGAAGTTACAGAAAAAAACTAAAATCAAAGTATTCTTAGAATGACATTTTGTAATCTTAATTTATTCACTTAACACTAGAAAATGATGATTATTATTTTTATTCTCACTTCATATAAGGCTCTAGTAAGGTAGAGATCAAGGTATAACAGGAAGGAAAAACAGACCTCCAAAACTGATTAGTGCTGCTGGGAGCGATAGTGCACTCCTATAATCCCAGGGGCTCTGGAGACTGAGGCAGGAGGATCTCAAGTTCAAAGCCAGCCTCAGCAACAGGAAGGCACTAAGCAACTCAATGAGACCCTATCTCTAAATAAAGTACAAAATAGGACTGGGGATGTGGCGCTGTGGCTGACTGCCCCTGAGTTCAATCCCTAGCACCACACCACCACCAAAAAAAAAAAAAAAAAAACCTGATCGGTGCAACTCCCAAGATCATTGCCAGGACACACTTTATCTTTGGATTATGAACTCCCAATATGTATGTAGGATACAAGTGTATCTAGAATGTATCTTGATAGTTAACAGTTAAAAATGATGAGTCTTGTGCTACTGAGATAACATCCTGAGATCTGTCCTAGAAATGTTGAACCACTCTGATGTTTTCTTGGGCTTGCTTTCTCCTTCTATACTATAATCTCTGCCTTTATTAATAGCTCATTTATGTTCTCTATAGCCTCAAGAATCCTAGTTATATGACCTTCTGTAATTGCTGCATATACCACCTCATTTTCTAAAACTGTAAAGGTTTTTTTTGGAGGGAGCGGAATGGGGAGGTACCAGGGATTGAACCCCAGGGGTGCTTAACTACTGAGCTTTATCCCCAACTCTTTTTGTGTTATTTTGAGACAGAGTCTTCTGAGTTGATTAGAGCATTGCTAAGTTGCTTAGAGCATTGCTAAGTTGCTGAAGCTGGTTTTGAACTTGTGATCCTCCTGCCTCAGCCTCCTGAATAGCTGGGATTATAGGCATGCGCCACCACACCCAGCCTAAAACTATAATTAAGGTGTAGCTTTTGTTTTTTCCCTTTATAGACGGCCATCTAGGACATTTATTCATTTTTTATTTGTTTTTTTATTCATTTATTATTTTTATTCTCACTTCATATAAGGCAAGCAGTTATGTTTATTTACACATCACAGAAATGTCCTTTTCTTATGTAACAAAGCCAATTTTTTTTTATTCCTTGTTGCATTATCAAGTTACTTTGTGGGATAAACTTTTTACATTACAAAAGAAATCTTATGAATTTAACTTCAAGTTCACAATACATATAGAAATTGCATTTTCTAGTGGAGAAGTTTCAGTGTTGTAATTAGGTTCCAACATTGTGTGGAAATAAAATAAGAGTTTCAGAGTGGAACAGGATATTTATTAACATGTAAATACTATTGCACTAGTGAGACTGAAATTACAGTCCGTACTACCTGCATCATATCCTACTATGCTAAACATAACCAAATTAATATTTTGCTTCAAGTAGCATAGATCTTTAAAAGAATGTTGTGGTCTAAGATTTTCTTGGATAATTGTTGATCCTATGAAATGTGATCATACTCCTATTTTTAATATAATAAATCATTCTTATGCCTATTTTACCACTTTATCCCTCTTTATTTCATGCAATTTTAGGATACACATGTACACTGAAATTCAGCACCACCACCCACAAAACTAACAACAAAAAAGTCCTAGCAAGTTAATATTTTTTCATAGGAAAACTGAAAATGTATTTGTTACTCACTTGGATCTGAGTTTTTATTCATGATTTCTGTTTTTACAGGGGAAGCAAGGCAAACACATTTTATATGGCTGCAGTGAGCTTTTTAATGCTTCACAGTTTATAAAACAGGTAAAGTATACCTTTTTTAGTTTGTTTCTCTTAAATTACCATTGATATTTTTCAAGAGAAAGAGAACTGTTTATTCATCTGGACCAGTTGAAAACTGTAGAACTCAAAAATTTGTTTTAACTAACATTTTCATTATTCCAATTCTTTATGAAAAGGCAAATTGACAAAATTTAAAATTGGAGTAGTGTACTTATTTAGGCAAAATTCAATTCAGCTTTCCGTATATCTGATTTTGCCAAGAGTGTCATAGATTGGGCCTGAGAAATGAAGTAACTTCTGGGCAATAACATGTGTTCAGTTGATACAGGAAACGTATGTTCACCTTTAAAGTTAATGACTGCAATAACTGAGGCATATTGATTGTCCACATGGTCCTTTTAGGATTGTTGCCACTAACAATCTTATATTGATCTTAGCTTTCAGCTGAGATGCTGACCCATAATTGATTATACCCATTTTGACTGGAGTGAGATAAAATTTTAGTATAGTTTTAATTCACATTTCCGTCATTGTTAGAGATGTTGAACATTTTCTCATGTATTTGTTGGCCATTTGTTTCTTCTTGAGAAATGTCTATTTAGTTATTTTTCCCAATAAATGAAGTTTTTGTCTTATTTAGGTTAACAAGGGGAATCTCAAATTTGTTTACCATTTGAATGAACCAGATGTTGCCTTTGTTACTATTCTCATTTGTTTTCTATTTCTAATCTATTAACTTTTTTTCCTAGCTTAAGTTGAAAACTTATTAACTTTAGTTCTTTCCTAAAATAAGCATTTATAGCCTTAAAATTAATTTCTGCCAAACAGTACTTAAGCATATTCCACAAATTTTTATTTTATTTTCATTATCACTTTTAAATATTTTGTAATTTACCTTGTGATTTATTCTAAGTATTATTTATAATACTGTTCTTACATTCCAGGGTTTTATAAATACCTAATAGTGCCTTGTAATTGTAGACCACTTTCTACATAACTTCAGTTTAAAATGTATTGAAATTTCTTTAAATGGCCTAACATATAGGCCTGTCTTGCCAACCATTCCATATACTCTTAAAGAATGAGTTTCTACAGAAGTTATGTATAGAGTTCTGTGAATATCAGTTTGATTAGGGTATCTGATAGCATTGCTTAGCTTCTCGTTTTTGTTTGGAGGGTAAGTCCTTTCTATCATCTGCTATTAAAATTGCCAAATAGGATTGTGGAATTCTCTTTCTCCCTTTACTTCTATCCATTTCTGTATTTTGGGCTATTTGATATA
Source organism: Callospermophilus lateralis (assembly GCF_048772815.1). Lineage (NCBI taxonomy): Eukaryota > Metazoa > Chordata > Mammalia > Rodentia > Sciuridae > Callospermophilus > Callospermophilus lateralis. The sequence goes on from NC_135307.1 coordinate 42,540,329, forward strand.
TATACATTTTATGATTCATCATTTTTCTAATGGCCACTTTTATCATTATGTGGTATTTCCCTACATATCTAATAAAAACTCTTTGACTTAAAGTCTACTTTATCTTATATTAACATTGCAAATGGTAAGCATAAGAGGCTAGAGTAGCAATGTTAAAACTTTTTCCCACCTATTTATTTTCAACTTACCTTGTAGATAGCATGTAGTTGAATTTTTTAAATTAACCATTCTGAAGTGTCTACCTTTTAATTAGAGTCTTTGACCTGTTACCATCTAATGTAATTATTGAGAATCTATGTCTACCATTTTACTATTTGCTTTTCTTTTAGTCTCCTGTTTAGGATTCTTCTGTTTTTCCTTACATACTTCCTTTGGATTTTTGAAAACTTTAGAATTCCATTTTAATTCATCTACAGAATTTTTTAAAGCTACATCTATGCATTATTAATTCAGTAAGATCTTTAAAGCAACTGCTATATACATCTTTAACTATTTGTAGACTAGAGTTAATATTGTCCAGTTGCACTAAATTTAGAAACCTTACAACTATAGAACTATTCTCCCATATTTTACATGTGTATACACCAGTAATTTCACAAGACAATGGACAGTGATATACACAACTGAGGCAAAAATGATGACAAACAAATCCTTTGCTTTTATACAGATATTTATGACTCTCCATTTTCTTCTGTTTCCAAAAAATTTTAAATTCTATATTGACTGAAAAACATCTTTTAGAATTTACCGTGTCTCAGGTATGCTAGCCGTGAATTTTCTTAATTTCCTATTATGAAAATATCTATTTTACCTTTACTCTTCAGTGTTAGTTTTGCTATATAGACTTGAGATATTTTACTGTCTTTCAGCCTTCATTTTTTCTGATAAGTCAACAGGCATTCAGAGTTCAGTAAAACTATAAGGTCATACTCTTCAAGAGTATGACATATATGTCTTGGTTGGGGAAAACTGGGTATAAATTTCCTGGCTAAGTTTATATCTTCACTAAATTTAGGGAATTTTCAGACTTTTTTTCTTCAAATATTTTTATGCCCAATTTTCTTTCTCGTTTTAGGACTCCTTTTACATATTCACTAGCCACATAATGATTTTTTAGTCAACAACAGCCCATGTATACAATATAATACAGCTGTGCTCTCATAAGATTATAACACAGCTGACAAATTCCCATCATCAAGTGATATCAAAGCCATCATAATACAGCACATTAGGTAAGTGTTGTGGTGCTGTATAGACAGACCTATTGCACTGCCACTCATAATATTTAGCACATATGGTTATGTATATTATATACTTGATTCTGATAGTGTTGAAATTTAATGTAGCCTAAGGCATAGTGTTTATAGTCTACAACAGTGTACAATAATGTTCTGAGCTTTCACTCACTCAGACCAACTTCCAGTCCTATAAGCTCCATTTATGGACTTTTACAGGCACATCATTATCTTTTTCTGTTTTGATGGTTTGTAGCCTAGTAGCAATGGCATTACCAAATAACCTGGGTATGCATATAGGAGGTTGTACCACTCAGACCAGATTTGTCTAAGTTTACATCGTTGGTGTTTTCATGATGATGAAACCACCTAATGATATATTTTTCAGAACATAGACCCATCATTATGCATTATTGTAGGACTGTGTGTTTGGCATATATGTTGTCCCACAGATCCTAAGAATTCTGCTATTCAGAATGTACAATTTATATTGCTTTAAGTCTTTTATTGTCTCTCTTCTGCTTTTTATAATGTATTTGGCAATTCTGTGTTGCAATTTTTTTTAATCTTTTAGTTGTAAATGGACACAATATCTTTATTTTTATGTGGTGTTGAGGATTGAATCCAGTGCCTCACATGTGTGAGGCAAGTGCTCCACCACTGAGCTACAACCCCAGCCCTGCAATATTTTTTAATTGGTTCTTTTTAGTTATACAAAATAGGATTGATTTTGAAAAAATTATAAAAGCATAGAATATAATTTGTTCTGACTTAGTCTCAGTACTTCACCTTTCCTTTTCCTCTACTATCTTTCTGCCATTGACTTTTGTTTTTAATTAGTGTCTTATGGAGATTCTTATCAATTCTAGAATTTTCATTTGGTTCCTTTTGCATTGTTTCATGTTCTCTGCTGATATTTTTTCCCCCCCGTTGGGAGCATATTTTTCTTTACTTCATTGAAGGTAATTAGAGCTGCTTTTAAAACCTTGTTAAATTACAACATAAAGATCATCTCCCTGCCAGTCTCTAGAGTATGGGGCACATTTTTCTATTTCTTCATATATTGATTAGCGTTACATTATGTTCTTAACTTTATAAATGTTCTGTTTTAAAGACTGAATTCTGTTTCTCTTAAGAATATTGATTTGAAGATTAGGCAGTTACCTTGATTGGACTCACTTCAAACTGTTTTCTTGGACAGGATCTCAAATCCTGACTTCTTAGTCTCTCCCATTTATGAGAGGTTCAGGTTTCATGATAGATATAGGAAATGTCTACACAGAATTTAAGGATTTCATTCCCATCTGTCTCTCTCTCCCTCCTTTCCAGGATCCCCCTTCACTTTCCAGTTTCTTCAGTTGCCTAAAGCACACTTTGATTCTTCCAGGCAAGAAGGACTGCCAGTTTTCTCTCACAGTTCTAACTCCCCAGTATAACACCAGCTGAGGCCTGACTCCAGCTGAGAACCACAAAACCAGGGAATCAGTCAGGGCTATTCCCTCCTTCTAGTTGCTGTCCACTGCCTTTGGCTAGTTGATTTTTACATTTGGTTTATCATTTTTATATCTGGGAAAGTTAGTCCAATAGGAGTTGTACCCAGACTTCCAGAATTGAAAGACTTGACTTCTGTTTTTCATGATCTACTTTAGAAATACATATGAAGAAGAAAACTGTCAGCAGTAAAGTGATTTTCCTTTACATTTTCTTATTTTTTTTCTACTCTCTTTTTTTTTTTTTTTTTTTTTTTAGAGAGAGAATTTTAATATTTATTTTTTAGTTTTCAGCAGACACAACATCTTTGTATGTGGTGCTAAGGATCGAACCCAGGCCGAACACATGCCAGGCGAGTGCGCTACCGCTTGAGCCACATCCCCAGCCCCAGGGTTTTGTTTTGTTTTGTTTAATTCAGTTGTTAAAGTTTATTATTATTATTTTAGGAATGCAGTGAATCAAATAGGAAACCTAAATTTCACTGTGATGAAAGTGAATTTTCTTAGGGTGTTTACAGGTATATTTGAAAGCATAACCATTCTTTGTGATTTTTTTTTTAATTTATAATTTTGTGTTTTGTTTTAGCTATCACAACTTGGACAGAAATAACACAGAAGAACCTTAATATGATAATCCACTTGGAGCTTGGATAAATGTTAAAAAGAAAAGTCAAAAGAGCCAGATATTTTCCTTTCTAAAACAATGTCCTAACAGTGAAACCCAAGAGTTGTTAATTTTTAAGGAAATTCTATACTTAATATAATGTATACTGATTAAAAGAATAAAGCATTTCAGAAATAAAATTTTAACATTTTTCTTTCTCCTGTTATGTTTAGCAGATGACTACGATTGAACTTTAAAAGTCTAAGGTTATCCTATACAAATATTACTTGACTGGTTCATGAATCCCTTACATACATTTTTAATTGTAAAACTACTTTTTCATAGTTCATTGGTTTTCACATTATAAAATGTACATAAACGTGTGCCAGATATTAGGTGAAGTTTCTTGTTTGTTTTGGGTACTAGGGATTAAACCCAGAGGTGCTATATCTCTAGGCTACATCCCCCAGCCCTTTTTATTTTTTGAGATGGGGTCTTGCTGAATTGCTGAAGCTGACCTCAAACTTGCAACCCTCCTTTCTCAGCCTCCTAAGTCATTGGAAATATAGGCATGAACCTCCACATCCAGTGTAAGTGGAGATTTTAAAACCACTTTAATGTCTATTCTCCATCTGACACACCTGTGTACATTTTATAAGTCTTTTCCTGTCTGTATGTTGACAGGACAACACTAACATGGTTTGGAATGAACAAATACAAATAACATTCATCCCATTAAATTCTAAATAATATGTATTAAATTTGATTCCATGCTTCATGGTGTGCAATGCCAACAAGAAGTGTTGTTCAATTATGTATTCATTATTCATTTTAATAAAGACAAATAAGGGCCAGGAGCTGTGGCGCATACCTGTAATCCCACTGGCTCTGGAGGCTGAGACAGGAGGATCAAGAGTTCAAAGCCAACCCGAGCAACTTAGACTTAGATCCTGTCTATGAATAAAATAAAAAAAGGGCAGGGGTTATGGCTCAGTGGTTAAGTATCCCTGAGTTCAATCCCCAGTATCAAAAAAAAAAAAGACAAATGAGGTACCAAAGTTTGATAGTACCAACAATTATAACCTGGAATAATTTTTCTATCAAATTAATGAACATTTACTTCAGAGAAACTAAAAGGCATTGTGGAAATGTGTTCAGAACAAACACAAAATTTGAAGGCAGAATTAATCAACTTTACCTAGCTGGTTACAGTAAACCTACACTTGACAATTAGAAACTAAAAGGCATTGTGGAAATGTGTTCAGAACAAACACAAAATTTGAAGGCAGAATTAATCAACTTTACCTAGCTGGTTACAGTAAACCTACACTTGACAATTAACATATATGAGGTTTTAATTCTATAATAATATTCATAAAAAGAGGAAGAAATTTCAAAAATCTCCTCTCACCACATGTTCACAGAGGAAGAAAGGCTTCATCAGAAGACAGACCTTATAGCACCTTGATTTTGAACTTCAACTTCCAGAACTATGAGAAAATAAATGTCTGTTCTTTAAGCAACCAAATCTGTGATATCTTGTTACAGCTTCCTGAACTGATAAATTAAGACAAGAACCAACTGATGGGGAAAAAAAAAAAAAGTGAAAAGACACAAAATCCCAGTATTAGGAATGAAAAAAAGAACATTAGTAATAGTATTGCTGACATCAAACAAGTAAAATGGAACTACCACTTTAGGCCAAGATAGAGCACTAGGTAACTGGTTTACCCTCACACCAGCAATCATTTTAAAACTGGACAAAATATTAAAACAACAGTCCTTTAAAATATTGGACATCAGCAGCTAAGATTGTAGTCCTGCAGACAGGAATTAAATAGGGTGATTCCTAGATTGTTAACTGTGGTGCCAGAACACCCTTAGTGCCCCTTAGCTGAGCAGACAGTTCTGGGTATTCAGGGGTGGCCACAGTATTCAAGGTAGAATAGTCAGAGAAGACACTACACTCCAGCTTAGCAGAGGGTCCTCATTCAGTAGAGTACCTACCAGGCAAGAGAAGAAAACTACCTGAGACTGGGGAAAGAACCACCCCAAAATAATTGGAGGGAACAATCCTCAGAGCTCACAACCAGAGTAGAAAAATGCACAATTCACATAGAATCAAAACTCACAAGTATATTGCCATGTTAGTGAGGAAAATAGTCCCAAACTAAGAACTGCTCTTGAGTCCTACAAAGCTTATAAGCAAGGCCTAAAAAGATCAAATTATTTCCAAATAACCATATCCCAGACCAATGCTCAAGACTACAAGAATTATAAAAATTTCTAGCACCCAATAAGGTAAAAAATTTGAATTTGAAATCTAATCAAATGCAAAATAACAGAAAAACACAATCCCCAATAAGGATAAAAATCTATTTAAAACCAAAAATATCACAGCTGCTATAATTTGGAGATGAGGACATTACTTAATTACTGTCACTCCCTTGTGATCAGGAAACCAGGGAAAAGACTGAACTTGTTAAGTAGAGGTGTGAAAATTGACAAAAGACCCAGATCTAACTTGTAAAGACAAAACCTGCATTATCTGTATTAGTTTTTGAAAGCAAAAATAACCAAATTGGGGAACAGACCTCAACAGATCAGCAAGCCTTCTTTATTAAGCAGCAGAATGGCACAGTTTCAGAGGAGAAAATGACAATTGATTACAGGAGGGGTCTGATTTTTAAATTTTTTTTAAACTTTCGTATTTCTTACGTGACAATAGTGGAATGCATTACAATCATAATTATCCATTCACAACCACCATTTTTCATAACTATATAATAAAGTATGTTCACGCAAAATTATGCCATTATACATGAACCTTCTTATTGGTTTTTTGCATTACAATCCTTAATACACCTTTATACCACAATTTATCATATCTCTGCTTGTATATAAGGTATGTTGACACCAAATTCACATCTTCATACATATATTTTGCATAATGATGAGGGTCTCCTTTCACCATCCATGCTATACCTCTAGATAGGGAATAGGGGTAGGCGGGAAAGAGAGGGAGAAGGGGAATAGCATGGTTTTTAAATTTTTTTAAGTGAGGTTTTGATCATAACACGTGAGATTTGAATCATTTGCAGAGTGTCTTGTTTGGGCAGTCAGGGGGAAAACAGTTTTGCAAGTTCAAAGTCTAAATCAGGGAAACAGTTGCAAAGGTTTGAAACCCATTGTTGCTGGGAAAGGATGAAAGTCCAGAGCAGAGGACTCATTGTTTGCTTTTGCCCCCACACCCCCACCCACCCAGTGTCCTTCTTTCTCCCTAGGAGTTGTTGTTTTCCATATTCTTCAGTTTTACAGCTGTAACCTGAAGAATACTTACTGGTGCTGTAACAAATCACAAATCCACTGGCTTAAAACACTATAAATTTATTATCTTACTACTCTAGAAGTCAGAAATCTAGAATGGATCTCACTGGGCTTAAGTCAAGGAATGGGAAGGGCTGTGTTCCTTGGAGGTTCTGAAGAACCCAGGGGCTCACTTGCCTTTCCAGCTGCTAGTGGTCACCATAATCCATGGCTAATGGCCCCTTTCCATGTGGAAAGCTAGCAGTGTCCAGCCAAATCCTTCTTATTTCATGTTTTTCTCCTTCCTTCCACATTGAATGGACCTATGTGATTACACGGGGCATACCTAAATAATCCAGGATGATCTAGAACACTCCACCGAAAAAGAGAAGCACTCTTTTCAAGCATTTCAAAACACACACTAACATATACCATATTCTGAAGCTTGAAATAGATCTCAATAGATTTTAAATTTACTCAAATTTTTAAAATAACAAATCAGTAACACCCGGAACATAGTAGTCACAGGTTGTTCCTCAAAAACAGGCTCAAACAGATAAGCATGCTAATGAAGAAGTGTTTTTTGAGATCAGCACCTGCTGGAGAAGAAATGTAAGGAAGGGACAGAGGAAGCTGCCCAACTGTTGTGTCTCAGTGCAGGCCCTATGGCTCACAGGGAACTCAGCTGGGATGGTCTTTCAGAATCTGAAAAGCCAAGAAGTCACTGATGGAGACTGTCCCCAAGAAGCAGGTTTGACAGGGCCAAGACTTGAATTTGGCTAGTACTATGCAACCAAGTACATGGTCCAGTGTACACTTTGGCTGAAGGAAGTTTGAAGAGAAGGAAAAGAAGTCCCTTGAAGTAGAGGGGTGGGGTTCACATTCACCTCACCTTTCCTATGGAAGCAGAGCCCATATCTCGCCAAAGCATCTGAACAGTTTATGCTCAGGACTTGAGGAGAGATGTATGTGGAGAAAACAAGGCTGTGTTGAACTCCTGAGGAGATTAAGCAATGTCCCTGCTTCCTCAGTAACAGAGAAATTGTTCTTAAGCTATTTAACATTTGTTTAGAAAATGGGGGTGCAGGGTCAAAACTCTACAAAAGACAAGGTCTCTTCATATTGTCTTTGTGTTTACAAATATACTGGAAAGAAACAGCCATATCAATAAAGGTATGGTATTTTTCTTCAGAATTGCTTTAAAGTCACATAAACATTTTGCCTTGTGAAAATCAAGCTCATTTCTAAGTTTCTGAGAAACTTTTCCTGTGGCCTATAAGTTTCTTGAGCATTTTTTTTTTTTTTTTTTTTTTTTTTTTTAATGTCGGTAGAGAAATCTTGGCCTTTCTCAGTCCACAGCTTAGATGTGTCCTGAAATGGGTTACCTTGGCAGGCCATCCACAGTATTACAATGGTCATATAGTTGTTCTCTCAGGTTTGACAGTTCAAGAAACTGCCAACAAATTTACCAATAAGACTAATTTGGCTAACTCAGAAATTAGTTTTATCCATTTAGCAGTGATTTTCAGAATTGATTCCTGCCCTGAGAAAATACAGAACAGGGATAGAGGTCAATGGGAAAGTGAAATCAAAGTTTTATCCATCCTCACAAGAGTACTGCCACATAGAAGTTACTAATTTATAGATGGAAACAATCCCGAGAGGAAACAATCATTCACAACTGACACATGGTGGAGCCAAAAAGGGAATGCACATCTGTCTGCCCCAAATTCATCTTCTTTCCACTGCTCAAAATTCCCTGCCTTAATGGGCTGGAGTTTTATGTAGCTCAGGGGTAAAGTGCTTGCCTAACATGTGTGAGCACTGGGTTCAATTCTCAGCACCACATATAAATAAATAAAGATCCATTGACAGCTAAAAAATATATATTAAAAAAAAATTCCCTGCATTAAGAGCCAGGCACAGTGGAACACAACTCTATTCCCAGTAACTCAGGAGGCTGAGGCAGAAGGATCAGAAGTTCAAGGCCATCCTGGGCAACCTAGCAATACTGTCACAAAATAAAATTTTAAAAGGGCTGGGGATATAGCTCAGTGGTAGAGCACCCCTGGGTCCAATCCCCATTGGGGGAAGGGGGACAGTGGTGGAATTCTCTGGCTGGGGAAGGGGGAGGAGACTTAAGAGCTGTAATGGGCTACTGCTCACCAACAGGAGTCAGCCACTTTACCTCCCTGTTTTCTCCTATGTGGAATGAGGGTTGTTCAGAGTAGGGTGTCTGACACAGGGCCCTTGAGGCCATGCAGCTCACCTGAACCAGCCAGATCAGGATATTCAACAAATGCCTTACCTGATGGGCCCTTGCACATGAACTGGCAGGCTAAGACACCTATTAAAAAACATTTGAGCAGTTTGTCACAAGCATGAAAAAGATTGACTCACATGGTATAGATGGGACTCTACCATGAAAGGAAAAGGCAAAACTTAATAAAAATTTGAGGGGCTGGGCTGTAGCTTGGTGGCCGAGTGCTTGCCTAGTACTTATGAGGCACTAAATTCGATCCTTAGCACCATATAAAAATAAACAAATGAAATAAAGGCATGCTGTCCATCTGCAACTACAAATTTTTTTAAAAAAAATTTTTTTGAGGAGCTTCAACACAAAATAAGTAAAATAAGTGATGAGGCTTTCATTTCATTAATTGGGTAATCTTTTTTTTTGTGGGGTGGCACCAGGGATTGAACTCAAGGACACTTGATCACTGAACCACATCCCCAGTCCTATTTTGTATTTTATTTAGAGACAGGGTCTCACTGAGTTGCTTAAGCGCCTTGATAAATTGCTGAGGCTGGCTTTGAACTCATGATCCTCCTGCCTCCACCTCCCCAGATGCAGGGATTACAGGCATGCACCACCACACCTAGCCAATCAGGTAATTTTGTACTGTGACAAATTACAAATGAGATTCACATGTTCCAAATTGTGACATTTTAACATGCCCTTAAAATTTAGAATCTCTAATATTCAAAACAAGCAGGGGGTGAATATGTTGATTCCTTTAAGACATTTGCTGAAGTTTTTTCACAATTTCCTGAAATTAGATGGCACAAAAGAAACCAACTCCAGGGACTGACAAAACTCAAGTGACATGTAAATAAAGAAAGCAGAAAGCTGAATTTGTCTTGTTCAAGTGACTACATCAAATAAACGGATTCAGCAGAGAGAACTAGAGACTATTCAACCTGACCTTTTGAATTACCTAATAATTCAACATAATTGTGGAACTTCAAAAATCGATATCCAAAGAGATTCTGAGGTGTTGAATGTGCTCCAGGCTGTAAATACGTCTGGCTACTTTTAGGAAGGAAATTATTCTAAACCAGGAAGCATCAGTCCATCTTTGTGTCTCAGCTTTAAGAGGAACAGCCAACTGAGATGGTGTGGCATCCTGAGAATCCAGAGCCAGCTACAGGACTCCTAGTGCTCTCCTGAGGGAACCACAGGATGACTGCAACAGCTCATATTGATCTACTTGCCAGCATCATTTTCCCTGATTTTCATCACCCAGTCTTTCCTGCCCCTACTTTCACCTGGCTAATGCCCTTCCTGACAACTACAGTAATTGTTAAGGGATCAGCACATAACTAAACACAGCCCATGACACGTGAATAGACTCTGCTGAAGTCATTGCTTTACAGGCCCAAGGAGACCACTCTCCTGTCTGCTGGACTTACTCAAGGGCCTTAAACATGAGTTGTGGGGCTGGAGATGTGGCTCAAGCGGTAGTGCGCTTGCCTGGCATGCGTGCAGCCCAGGTTCGATCCTCAGCACCACATACAAAGATGTTGTGTCCGCCGAAAACTAAAAAATAAATAAATATTAAAAATTCAAAAAAAAAAAAAAAAAAAAAAAACATGAGATGTGGATATCACCCCATGAAGCCTGAGAATGAAACCAGTGCAGAGCCCAGAGATGTCCTAATGACACTAGTTGAATCCCCCAGGTCTGTGATTACCATAATCAAGATTTTTGCAGCTTCAGAGGCAAAGCCTGAAGAGATATGCAAAACCCAATGGGTAATTTAAATATCCTAATGTAGCCAAAGAAATGCAAATAAAATTTAAGAATAGTTTTTAAACACTGGACTTTGGAAAACAGGACAGTGATTCCCTAAGAGGGAAAAACAAGACAATCTCTAGAGCCTTCCCACTGTACTTCCTAAAGAAGTTTTTCTGGCTGCAGCCCAGGAAGGGTGAGCCCAGCCCAGAGGCCTCCCTGATTTGAGGAGAGAGGAATGGACAGAGCAGAGTACCAGAGAGAATGAGGACACAGAAGAAGATAATTCTGGAGCTCTGCAGAAAGTCTCCCTTGAGTTTTCAGCTGAGCCACTGATAAAGGCATGTATGTGAGGAGGAGCTTACCAAAGGTAAAAGAACCACCTAAGGATCAGAGGGAAGTGAGAAATCGTCTGTGCTCACATGGGGCCATAAACAGTGTCTGTTCCAATCAACCAGAGTGAAAAACCTCATCATTCACAGGATAATGGGCAGAGCACTCAAAAGGGTTTTGCCTCAATAATGGGGAAAATTAGCTCTAGTCTAAATGCTATTCTGGTTCCATCTAACATTTGTAGCAAGAACCAAAAGGATCAAATTGTAATCAAGGACCAAGTAACTTACTACTGTGTCCCAGAAAGCTCACACATAGAGGAATACAAAAATATCTAGCACCCATCAAGATAAAAGTCAATGTCAATAATCTCATAATAAATTATCAAGTAAGACACAACACCATAATAAAGAGGAAAATTCTTCATAGCCGAATTAGAAGATGACAGCCAAGTTAAGTCCTCCAGCAATTGTCTCTCCACAGACATATCGCCAAGGAAGCACAGCTGGGCCTGCCACTGCAAGACCCAGCACCAGGCGGAAGCCAAAGAGAAGATCTAGAATCAGCCAGAGCTCACGGATGGAGCTTCTAGACCTGCCCCAGCCTCAGGGAAAGACCTGCACTGCAGGACAGACTCATGTTTTTGACTTGTATCAGTGCCAGCCATGGAGGGGCTGGGGGCACACCACCCTCCTGAGACTCTGCAGGCCCTTGTATCTATGAGACTTAGGTGCCACCCAGCTTAGACTCCACCACATCTTCCCCAGCCATGCCCAGGCCAGGGCTCAAAGAATCTCTAGACCTGCCTGGCACCAGGCAGAGGCCTGCACCCCAGCGGGACAGGCTTGTGTTCCAGCCTCTGTCAACACCAGCTGTGGGGGAGGCCTGGTTCACCCCTGAGACCATATAGGTCCTGCAGCTTTGAGACTCAGACACAACCCTGCTTAGTGTCAGCCTTAGTGGTCAAGGGACTGCTGTTACCAACACTGCCTTGAGTAGCATAGCATGGAGCAAGACTATTTGCTGGGGGTAGGACAAGATAGTAAGCACAGGATTTTGCCCTTGGAATTTGGTGCCAGGTTGGTAAAACCTACCACTGGGCAGATCCTAACAGCCCCATCCCCAGGCCTACCTGCATCTCTGAATAGCTCTGGTGTGGGTCAGAGGCATACAGACTTCTATTCCAGCCTGTGTCCAGCTACAGCAGTCTTTTGCCATCAGGCCATCTCAAAGAGGCTACCCACAACAGGTAGCCTGTTAATGGGCTGTGAACTCTTCATGTGACCCATTGTGGTAGCACAGGACTCCCCGCCCCATTCTTCCCCAACCCTCAGCAGCATAACACAGAGTAAATATCTCCTCAAGGCAAGAAAAGGAAGGTGTGCTCCAAGTCCCATTGCAGGGGCAGTGATTCTGTCCAGGCCAGGCAGAATTCCACAGTGACCAAAGAGCATTGGCTGTAGATGAGATTTCAGGACCTACCCCAGCCCTAGGAAAAGGCTCTGAGGACAGCCTCCCCCAGTTCAGCACTGAACACACCAATGGTGGAGTTGGACAAGCCTGGGCTTAGATTGCCCTCTAGTGGTAAGACACCAGCAACACACCAACAGCTGACTCAGGACAGACCTAAACCTAGGGCACCACCTAGCGCTAAAATAGCCCAAGTGAATGCCAGCTCAGAGAACATAAGCAGCATGCTGGACCACCTGCAAGCCAGGCAAGAAGTAGAGTTGTGAAGATGGAATAAACAAATACCCAACCCTTCAATGCACAGATAACATCACACACCAGCAAGCGCTGAGAACTTTCAAGGAACCATGACCTCACCTCCCAATCAAAGCACCAGAAACCAACCATGTAGTAACCAAAAGGGGCCCACCCTCAAATGGAGAATTATAAAACAGCTTTTTTAATGAAATGTAATGAGCTCCAAGAAAACAGAATCGCCGCAGCATCTTATAAGAGAAACTTAGACCGAAGGAAGCAATTTTTTAAAGTCACACAGAAATCCTTCAGCTGAAAAATATACCAAGTGAATTTTGAAACACAATAGAGGGTCTAGGGTTAGTAAAGCACTTGCCTAGCAGGTGTGAGGCCCTGAGTTCAATCCCCAGCATTGCAAAATAAGCGAAAACATGATAGAAAGTATCAATTTTTGCAGAATAGAGCAAACAGCAGAAAGAATTAGTGAGTTCAAACACAGGTTATTTTTAAAAAATCACACAATTGGAGGAGAAGAAAGAAAAAGGAATGAAGAGAACTTCTGAAAATTTTGGAAGAGCATTCAAAGAACAAACATCCAGGTTACTAGATTACTGGAGTTCAAGACAGACTCAAGTGTGCCAAGGGGGGGGAAAGTTTACTCAAAGATATGGTAACAGAAAACTTCAAACCTCGAGAAGGATACAAATATCCAGGTACAGGGAGGTCAAAAGCCTCCAGTAAGACTGAACTCAAGTCTATCCCAAGATATATCGTACTAAGCAAGAAGAAAACATCACAAGGTATAAAGCCCACTGGTAAAGGTAACTAGACAGATGTAGTGCATAAACCATTCATACCTACAGCATAAGACTGAAAAATAAATAATTAACAGTAATAATTACATTAAAATGTTAAGAAATAGGCAATATAGGAAAATGTAAAATGTGGAAGAAATGGAGTGCAGTGTAGAGTTTTTATGAGCATTTTCTCTTATTTCTTCACAATCATGCTAAGTTACTACATTTCAAATATTTTGTTATAATCAAGATGTTTTTTGGTAAGCCTTATGATAACCACAAAGTAAAAATCTGTGACAAAAATAAGCAAGGAATCAAAACATACTACTACAGTAAATCACACTGCAGCCGGGAGTGGTGGCGCACGCCTATAATCCCAGCAGCTCAGGAGGCTGAGGCAGGAGGATTGTGAGTTCAAAGCCAGCCTCAGCAAAAAGCGAGGTGCTAAGCCACTCAGTGAGGTCATGTCTCTAAATAAAACACAAAATAGGGCTGGGGATATGGCAGTGGTCAGGTGCTCCTGAGTTCAATCCCTGATACAAAAATAAAAAAAAACTAGAAAACAGCTCACAAAGCATCTGTAAGATCTTCCTTATCAATAATAATTAAATGTAAGTGGATTACATTCTCCAATTAAAAGACATAGTGACTAAATGGATTAAAAAAGAAGAGGGAAAAAAAAGACCCAACTATATGTTGCCTACAAGAAACACAATTCACCTCTAAGGACATGCATGAACTGAAAGTGAAGGGGTGGAATGAAATATTCCCTGTAAATAGAATCCAAAGAAAACGGAAGTAACCATACTTGTATAAAATAGACTTTAAATCAAAAGCAGCCAAAAGAGACAAGGCAGATCACTTTATAATGATAAAAGTGTTAATTCTTTAAGAAGCAACAATTCTAATTATACATGTGCCCAATATTGGAAGACCCATGGGTATAAGCAAACATTAATATACCTAAAGGGAGAGAAATTCCAGTATAATAATAGTACAGGACTTTATCAACCGACTTTCAGCAAGGATAGATCATCCAGACAGAACATCAACAAAGAAACCGCTAAGTTAACTTGTGTCCTAAACCAAATGGACCTAGCAGACACTTACAGACTCTTCATTCTGTCCAACCACTGTAGAGTACACATTCCTCTCAACAGGACATGGGACATTGTCCAGGATAGATCATACGATGAGCCACAAAACAAGTCTCAACACATTTTTAAAAATTGAAATCATATTGAATATCTTTTCCAACCACAATACAATAAAACTGCAAATCAAAACAAGAAAAACTTTGGAAACTATACAAATAAGGAAAATTACACAATTTACTCTTGAACAACTAATGGATAAAGGAAGAAATCAAGAAAGGAAATTAAAATTTCTTGAAACAAGTAAAAATGGAAAACACAACATAGGAAAATCTAAGAGATTATGCAAAAGCAGTACCAGGAGAAACATTTACAGCCAACTACACATCAAAAAAAGTCAAATGATTTCAAATAAACAGCCCCTTTGCTGTATCTCAAATACAAAAACAAATCAAACTCAAAATTAGAAGGAAAGAGTTAATAAAGATCAAAACAGAAATAAAATAATTTAAAAATACGTATGATCAATGGAAGCGCTGCTTCTTCAAGAAAAAAATCATGAGAAAAGTAACAATACAACTGAAATTGCAGATGTACAAAGAATCACCAGAGACATTTTGAACAACTGTATACCAACAACTGTGATAACCCAGAAGAAACAGATAGATAACTGGACACATAGATTGAATCACAAAGAATAGAAAACCTGAAAGCAACCAAAAGCAATAAGATTGAATCAGTAATAAGAAATCTACCAATGAAAACCCTAGAACCAAATGGCTTCAATACTGAGTTCTACCAAACATTTTTGGGGCGGTGGGTAGGGGGATACCGGGGATTGAACTAGGGACACTCAACCACTGAGGCACATCCCCATCCCTATTTTGTATTTTATTTAAAGACAGGGTCTCAGCAAGTTGTTTAGTGCCTAGCTGTTGCTGAGGCTGACTTTGAACCCGCAATCCTCCTGTCTCAGCCTCCGGAGCCACTGGGATTACAGGTGTGTGCCACTGCACCCAGCTTCTACCAAACTTTAAAGAAGAACTAATATTAATTCTTCTGAAATAATTTTTAAAAAATGTTGGAGAGGACGAATCCTTCCAAAAATATTCTACAAGACCAGAGTTACTCTGATACCAAAATCAGACAAGGACACAATAAAAAAAGAAGACCAATATCCTTTATGAACATAGATGCAAAAAACAATGCTCAAAAAAATACCAACAAACCAAATATAGAATCATATTAAAAATATTATTCATGATCAAGTGGGATCCATCCCTAGGATACAAGGATGGTTTAACATGTGCAAATCAATAAACATGATAAACTGCAATAAAAAAAAATGAAGGACAAAACCATGTGATCATCTCAAAAGATGTAAAAAAATATGAATAAAATTTAACATCTTTCATGATAAACCACTGAACAAATCAGGTAAAGAAGGAATATACCTCAATACTATAAAGGCCGTTTGTAATAAGCCAACAACTAACATTATACTAAATGGGGAAAAGCTGAAAACTTTGTCTCTAAGATCTGGAACAAGACAAGGCTGCCCATCTCCACCACTTTTATTTAAAATAGCGCTGGAAGTCCTACCCAGAGCAGTCAGGCAAGAAGAAGAAAGTATGTTCAAATTGGAAAAGAAGTGATTTATCACTGTTTGCAGAAGGTGTGTGTGTGTGTGTGTGTGTGTGTGTGTGTGTGTGTGTGTGATATAGATAGATAAATAGAAAGATAGGTATAGATATATATCTCCCCCAAAACTCCACCAGAAGTATTAGAATAAATGAATTCAGCAAAATTGGAGGATATAAAATCAACATACAAAAATCAGAACTAAATTACAAGAAACAGAAGAAAGCACTCCCATTCACATCAGCTACCAAAAATAATACTACCAAGGAATAAATTTAACCAAAGAGGTGAAGGATTTCTACAATTTTAACTTTAAAACAGTGATGAAAGAAATTGAGGAGGACACAAAAAAATGGAAATACATCGATGTTCATGAACTGGAAAAATCAATATTCTTAAAATGTCCATATTCTAAAGCAATCTATAGGCTCAGTGCAATCCTTATCAAAATGCCAATGACCTAAGTGTTCTTCAACTGCTGAATGGAGAAGGAGAACGTGGGACACATACACAAAAGAATATCGTTCAACCATAAAAAGGAATGTGACAACATGGATGGGACTGAAGACCATTATCCTGAGCCAGGCACAGGAAGACAAGTACTGCGTGAGCTCACTCATAAACGGAATCTTAAAAATAAAATAATCCCATGGGTGCTAAGAGTAGATGGGCACATGCCTGTAACCCCGGCAACTCAGGGGCCTGGGGCAGGAGGATGGCAAGTTCAAGGCCAACCTCAGTAACTCAGCAAGGCCCTAAGTGACTTAGTGAAACCGTGTCTCAAAATAAAAAATAAAAAGGGCTGGGAATGGTAACTCTGTGGTAAAATAGTCCTGGGTTCAATCCCTGCTTACCCCCCATCTCCCCCACCCTCCCCCCCCCCAAAAAAAGAGAAAGAAATGTAGAGGGTCTAAGAAAAGCTGAAATTGAACTCCTAGAAATTACTTCTGGGTCTTAAGATGTAAATTTTGCTAGGTTTACTTCTAGAATAATGTTTGTTCATTGAACTTAAAGCTTAAAAACTGGATTTGTTGTTTTGTTTTGTTTCAATTTAGCTCTAATGAAGCAAAATCAACTTTTTAAACAAAATATTGCTCCTAAACATTTTTTTTTTTTTTTGGTGACAAAAATTTCCACCAACAAAATGAAGACGTAGGGCTGGGGTTGTGGCTCTGAGTGCTTGCCTAGCATGCGTGAGGCATTGGATTCAATCCTCAGCACCACATAAATATAAAATAAAAATTGTGTCCACCTATAACTAAAAAATAAATGTTTCAAAAACAAAACACAAAGGCATACTTGAAGTCCCCTTAGTCAGAAATTCCCTTCTTAGTTTAAATCAGTTTAAGAAAATTTCTATTTGTAAAAATACAAGTCTTGAGAACAATTGCCCAATCCTGGACACAATATCAGTCCAGGACACCCTCCTTCCAGAACCACTAAGCTGATGCTGATGATGAGTGATGAAGCCTTGGATTCAGACTTGAGATGTGCCCACAGTTCAGCAACTCCCTGGTCTGTCAGATACCAGCATTTTCAATTATTTTTTATTATATTTGACCAATTATTCATATTAGGTCTACAACTATGACTCTTTCTGAGAATGAAATAAATTGGTTTTGCACTGCTTTTTTATGTTGCAATGTAAGATATATTTTGAATTGTTAATTCTGTTCATAATTTTTTAAACTATGCAGTTTGTACACAAAATCAGTTTCTGATCACGTATTCCCTACTAAAAGGGGGGGAAAAAACAACCTTGGATCAGATGATCCTCCAGTGTCCTATTATCATTAATAGTCTAGAATTCCAACCAAACTCACAGAAAATTAACTTATAAACATGTATTCCAATTCACTCATGAGTTAACACATACCAAGCATCAAGCACTGATTTGCTGCAAGGGTCATACCTTACGGGAGAGGCAGAACAGCGAAGAAGAGAAGTTAACCAGCCACTTTACAGGCTGTTATCTGTCGGGGTCTTCATTAGGACATCTGCATGTCAGCTCATTTAACCCTAATAAAAACTCTGAGAAAATCAGTATTGCTAATTCTTTTTTTTTTCTTTCCTGAATTGCTATTCTTGCTTTACAGATGAAGAAATTTAAATCTAGAATCCAGCCCCTGTCTAAGGTCATTCAGATAGTAAGTGGTAGAATTTGACTTGGGTCTAGAGCATTTTCCATCTGAAATGAGGAATTATAAGGGTAGCAAACTGGGAGACTAAGAGATCCTCCTACCAAGTTATTTCAGCCTGATGTTTTGTTGAGCTACATTTCTGTTTAATAACCAGAAATGATTATCAGGGTCTGGTACTTAATATTTGATGGAAAGACAGATGATGGATGAAGGTGAACTCTAGTCACAAACACTGATTATATTGACTGTTTCAAAACTCTGTTGTGACCATTGTGCCCTCCTTCCTTCCTTCCTTCATTCAAGTAGACAAATATTTACTAAATGTCTTTTATGTACAAGTTACTCAGAAAAATAGAGTTAGAAATATAAAAAGAGCTGAGTGCAGTGGTGCACACCTGTAATCCTAGCAGCTTGGGAGGCTGAGGCAGGCGGATCTTGAGTTCAAAGCTAGCCTCAGCAAAAGTGAGACACTAAGCAACTAATCAAGACCCTGTCTCTAAATAAAACTAAAAATAGGTCTAGGGATGTGTCTCAGTGGCCTAGTGCCCCTGAGTTCAATCCCCAATACCCCTCAAAATTATATATATGAAGATAGACTTATGGGCTAGAGTTGTAGCGAAGTAGTAGAGCACTCACCTAGCACATGTGAGGCACTGGGTTCAGTTCTCAGCACCACTAAAAACAAATAAATAAAATAAGGGTATTTTGTGTTCATCTACAATTGAAAAAAAAGATAGAATTATACCTTTCCTCATTTCCCCAAAGATTAGAGCCCATAACATGTCTGCTTCTAACTGATGCCTGAGGAGGTGTGCCATTTTCAGAAATGAAGTTTCTAAACCACAATACAGGGCTGTAGGTTGGAAGAAAACCCCATCAGTGGTAACCTAATTCTTGCTGGGCTCAATTAGACATAATTCACAACTCAGCACACGAATGGCCCTCAGTCCTGTTGACTTGCTCCTGATAGCTACCCACCAAACTCCAAGGAGGTGAACGGAGCTGTGCTCGAAACACAAAGCCATTGCAAGCATCTTTCCTAGATGTTGGTGCCTTTTCAGTGTCAGCTAAAAAGGTCCCTTCATTAAACAAATAACACACCCATGCCATGGAAACTGTGCACTGCCAAATGTGGTGAGGAAGACCTGCTCTGGTGCTGTGAGATGGTCCACAAGACTGTGGATGTGTTGTTAAATTAGAAAAAAGAAAAGTGCAGAACACTGCTTATGGTGTGAGGCAGGAAACAAGAAAGAGTGCATACCCTATGTATTACGGGTTACAGAGTTGTCTAAGGGAGAACACGTGGTAAACTGGTAATATTAAAGGCTTCCTGCAAAAGAAACTAGGTGCCTAGGGTACAGGAATAGGAGGGAGAATGAGAGACTTCAGTGCATACCTTTTGCATATTTTAACTGGTAGGGAGGTTACTGGATCGAACCTAGAGCCTCATGCATGCTGGGCAAGTATTCTACTACCAAGCTACAGCCCCAGCCCTATATTTTTAATTTATTACCATGTTTTAAAAAATACCTCTTTTGGTACATGAGGAAAAAACAGTTCAAGCTAAGTCTAAAAGCATATGCAATGGAATTTTTTAAGTTTCTGTCTTACATTATGTTGGTGGCATTTTAACATCATTGTCTACTCCCTTCTTGATACTCTCCTCCTTTGGCCTCGTTGACTTAAAAGTGCCAAATTAAGAGTCATTTTGCTTTGCAGTCTGTTCCCATCAATTCCTGAAGTTCAGGCATTCTGGATAAGAATCACATTAAGAAAGTGCCATAGGATTTGTTATTGTCATTTTCTTTTTGGAGGGATACTGGGGACTGAACTCAGGAACACTCCAACACTAAGCCACATCCCCAGCCCTATTTTGTGTTTTATTTAGGGACAGGGTCTCACTGAGTTGCTTAGCACCTTGCTTTTGCTGAGGCTGGCTTTGAACTCGAGATCCTCCTGCCTCAGCCTCGCAAGCTGCCTGGCTTTGTCATTGCCATTTTCTATAGACCGAATGCTTGGCATAGAAACATCCAGTTTTACTTATCTTGCCATTAGTGAAAAATTAAGAATGGTTATTTGTTACTACCAGGGTTGTTACTAACGTCAATATTAGGAAATATTAATCCACATTATTAATCGGGGGCCCAAGTTCAATCCTGGCCTCATCTCTTAGCTGTGTGGCCTTGAGCTGGCCACTCAACTACGTAAACTTCAATCTGCTCATCTCTAAAAAGAGGGGAATAACTGTTCAACCTTATCATTAGGTTGCTATGCAGATTAAATGGCTACTACTTTGCCCTGCACCATGAGTCCCATGAAGGCAGAGCTCTGTGATCCACTCTGGTGGCTGCTCACTGTTCCCAGCAGAGGCCTTTACTGCCCTAAGGTGAGGCTGGTTCCCTTGGAGTGCTTCCCAGCGAGAATCCAGGAACCAGCTCCTTGGCACTGCCACCTTTGACTATGTGGTTACATCAGCCTCCTGCCTGAAACTTTTCTGAAGCTACAAAGCCGGTTGTCACTGCTATGGCATGACAGATTCTGAACAGCACAGGTGAGTGATCCTGCAGAGAGCAAGGCAAGATTCCACGTCCATCCTACACCTCTCCCCAGCGACTACAAGTCGGGCTTGAAGGTGCATGCCCCCTCTCCCTCTCCCCGCCCCCCACCACCAGCACACAGTCACACTCCTCCATCTGGGAGGGCGTCCCCTTCACCAGTCCCCCAGCCCCCGCCTAGGCAGAGGTTCAAATATCTCCTCTCAGGGCCGTGAAATGTTCCAGACTGTCCCCAGGCTGTAGTAACAGGAAGGGAGGAAACAAGTCAACCGATTTTCTCATTCCTCAGGTGTCATCTGTGATTTGCTCTGCCTCCCTCCTGGCGCAGCGAACGATGTGATCACCGCCCTGTGGTCTGTGCTTGGGGAGTGAGTGCCAGCTGTCACCTTTCTCTTGGCTGCACTGATGGCACATCTGCCAGCGTCTACACCCTGTACATCTGCCTTGGCACAGGCTGAATCCTGACACAACATCAAGACGCTACTCTGGAGTATGAACAAAGACCAAGATTCAGCCTGACAAGCCCTGGCATTCAGGCCCCCTGAATTCAGGGAAATGGTTGGTGGCCAACGACCCTGACCCTGACGCTGACATCAGAGTAGATCCAGCCCGGAGACAATCCTTTGGTTGCAGGGTGCTTGCTGCTCAGATTTCTAATAAACCGCTTGTTTCAGAAGGAACGTAATCCAGAGGCAAGAGTGAAAGAGAACATTTTGGATCTGAAGCTGATAAAAATGAGGATAATGTTTTTCAAAAAGTAAAACTAAGTTCCCACAAAGGGACCTTTGTCCTTTGTCCTCTTTAGGTAGTTGCCCCTCTCACCGGATGTTTTCTTTCCCTCCTTCTGCCCCCCTTTCATAGAAAAAGGGAACTCTACAGATTGATAGGTTCACTGATGTATCCAGAAAACGGATGTCCAAGGAGAAGCAAAAGTGAAGGAGCTTTTCCCAACTCCTTTTAAGTATCCTAGTTTAACTTACCTTCTAACCCTAGGCATACTTGTTAGGGAGCTATGGCATAGTGACCTTTTCTTCTTCCAGGAGTCTTTTCACTGTCTTACCCTAAAGGTTGGGATCTTGCCTGACAGAAGTGCCCATCAGCCAGCCATCCAAGAATCCTTGATGGGAGAACTGCTGGTGTGCGCATGAAAGTCAAGATCCTTTTGCAGAGAATCTTACTCATCCTCCAAGAGTCTTCATTTTCCCAGAGCCACTGTGGATCCTGACTCTTGATGAGCTCCACTAGCCACAAAGCACCTCCCATGAGGAGTTGCCCAGGTCCACAGTAGAACAGAATCCATGAACACCCTCACGATAACCAGGTCTCGTGTAGGAGTCCCTCTAGCATCCTCCCAGGTGAAAGGCACACAATCCCGGCATGCACTAGGAGTGCTTTGTGGACACTGGGAAATTCAGGTATCAGATGCGGCTTCCTTTTGCCAGTCTGATGTGTTCTCCATCGCCCTGTATACCTACAGAAACAGCCCGTGGTTGGCAGGTGCACAGAGGCCACAGCAGGGCTCAGGTTCCATGTGCTTTAGATTTTGATGGAGATTTCCACTGGATGCAAAGAAGAATAGAAAGCAGAAATTCCAAATTCCCTGAAAATGTCCTGTCTAGTTTTAATTACAAGTTATAGTTTTCTGTACATTATATCAGTTACACACACACAATAAGAGATGAAGTTCTTTCACTTACTTCCTCCTAAATAAACTGGTGTCTCATAAAAGAGTTACTAAAGCTATGAAAGCTGAACACATACCCTCAAAAAAAGCCTTGAAAATACCATGATCAGCAACTAGTAGAAGTGCTTGTTATTTCAAAGAACTAATTGTTGTGAGTATGCAAGCGTGTATGTGTGTTGTGTGTGCCTGTATGTTCTGGGCAGATTTTGTGTGTGTACACCTCAAGAGATAGAAGGGGCTGGGCTCTTTGGTGCACTCCTATAATCCCAGCAGCTCTGGAGACTGAGACAGGAGGATCATGAGTTCAAAGCCAACCTCAGCAACTGCGAGGCGGTAAGCAACTCAGTGAGACCCTGTCTCTAAATAAAATACAAAATAGGGCTGAGGATGTCGCTCAGTGGTTGAGTGCCCCTGAGTTCAATCCCCTGTAAACCCTCCCGAGAGAGAGAGAGAGAGAGAGAGAGAGAGAGAGAGAGAGAGGAAAAGCCTGCTATTACCAGAGAGCAACAATTTCAAAGCAGCCCTGTGTGACAATAATGGTTGCAATAGCCATTTATTGAACATTTCCCATTGTGCTGAGAACTGGCCAAGCACATTACATTTGTGCCTGGGTTTGCAGCTAAGCAGGAGAGAGGACTAAAACATGCTGAGTGTACAGTTATAGCACCTTGAGTCCTCTGCATAACACAAAGTCTCCTTGCCTGTCTTGAGCACCCCTATGGTTTTCCCTGAACAAAAGGAGAGAGAGAATTGAATTCCTTTCCATAACTTGTGTTTGGACATGGTCAATGAATGGCAATGGGAGCCAAGCAGTTTGAGGAAGAAAATCACCAATAAATGAGGGCGAAATATAGGAAAACCAGCACTCTGGGAATCTCTGGAGATCCTAGAAAGGAAGGTTGCAGGGTAAAGATAAACTGTCACTAATTCTGAGCCATCTGCTCAAATCGCAGCATCCTCATTGATCTGTCGGGACTGAACTGTCTCCAGACTCACGAATCCTGGCTATAGGACTGTTCTGGGTCCTCAATAGGACTGTAGTCTGACTCCATGTGAATCCTCACAGTGATATCGTCCAGTCTTTGAGTTAGTCTGAGTTTCTAGCTGCATGATCAGAGACTATGAGAAGAATGACACTGTTAAACCAACAGTCAGTCAGAGTCAGTTTCTGTTGCAATGAAAATATTTTGGGAACGGTCACTTCCTCCAATACAACCTCAAGACCCAGCCGTGCCAAAGCAGGAAGCCAGCAATAGCTGCAGCTGGCACCGTTTATGGGGAATACCTCTGGTATTGGCTTGGCTTTTCCGGGCAAGTGTTGTTTTGTTAGTGTTCCTGGTCCTTATCCCAAATCTCATAACTTTCACCTCCATCCCTCCATCAATTTATCCCCATCCTTGACTTTGTCTTTTGATTGACAATAAGATGCTGACACTTCTGGGAGCCAGGATGCAAAAACACTGGCAGAAAACTATTGCATTTGCTGGAACCTTCTGGTGACACCCCTCTCCTGAGATCCTTGCTATGTCTTTGTTGGCTTTTGTCAATGTCTTTGGGCCAATCCACAACCAAACAAAGGCAACAGTGGTCTGGCCTTCTACCCAAGCGCTACAGCATACCCCATGCTACAGTTCAGTCTCTATTCTCTTCTAAATTTCAACAAATAAGCCTCTGCTCTCTCATTTCATACTGCTGGCCTCAACTTCTAATGATATTAAATTTCTCTTATGCCTGGACGTTAGATGGTTATGGAGCTAAGAAACTCAGTGACCCCTAAGCCTGGTTTCTAGATTATTACTGTTATTAGGAAGGTCTGACAGTGCTTAAAACTTTCTTTAGGGAAAAAAAAAAAAGTTTCTTCAGGTGTGAGACTGTTAACATATTATTCCTAAGTCTGCCTCTCCATCTTATCAGATCATGACGATGCCTACTACAGAATCTCAAAGTGTGGTCATATACAAACTTAGCTCATCAGTAAGGCAGGCAGTGTTAATGGAACTGTAGGCTCCTCGGGGATAACATCAAAGTTTTATTTATCTCGGTTTCCCCATAACCTACCATGATGCCTAATACCTGATATAACAGGGTTTAATCCCCAGCACTACAAAAGAAAAAAAAATGATGGAGTGAGAAAGAGAAGAGCAGAGAGGGTTGAATGAATCCATCCATGCGTAATAGGCCCATACACCAAAACCATGAGTTTATATTGTAAAGTCTCCCAAACATGTCTAATGCCAGGGGGAAAAGGAGATGAACCTCAAACTGCCTATCTTAGTCCTGACTCTCCCTAGCCACCAGGGGCTCCTTCAGGCCAAATTATCCATTGGCTTCATATATTCTATGATGTAAGGAAAAACAGTCCAACTCAAAGCCCCCATCTGCCAAGCAGGACCAGAACAGGCCGGCTTGTGTCTATGACAGGGTGGCTATTCTCTCCATGTTTGTAAAGATATGTTTGGAGAGGTCACTGGGCTGCGGTCTTCTGGGGCATCCTCTTAAATGCCCCACTGAGTGTCATTCTAGAACAGAACTACTCTGACTATAATAAGAACATGAATTACTTCTAAGCTAAAATTTAAATGTCAAATTATGAAGCTGAAACTTTTGTTTTTAAAAAAATTGTTCTTACTAGCCAAACAAACTCTATTTTCATACTTGGCAACACCATTATCTAGTGTTTCCAATGTGCTTGAAAAATTGTATACACTGCACTTTCACTGAAGTTCAAAATCAACATTAACATGCAAAATAAAAACTAATTTTTATTGAGACAATTTCCACAGAAATCAGATGTCTTTGAAATAGATAACCAGTAGAAATGACCCTGGTAAAGTAAACAGAGACCTTGACCTGTCCCTGACAACTAATAGTCACATAGCACTATGTAGGTAAAGCTCAGCTCTCAGGTGTCAGAATGCTGATTTAATTTACACTAAAAGATACTAATTAGGGGAAAATAAACAAGGAGAGAAATGAATTACAGTAGATGAGGTAGAGAGAGAAGATGGGAGGGGAGGAGAGGGGAGGGAGGATAGTAGAGGATAGGAAAGGTAGCAGAATACAACAGTTACTAATAGGGCATTATGTAAAAATGTGGATGTGTAACCAATGTGATTCTGCAATCTGTATTTGGGATAAAAATGGGAGTTCATAATCCACTTGAATCTAATGTATGAAATATGATATGTCAAGAGATTTGTAATATTTTGAACAACCAATAAAAAAAACTGACCTTTACAACATAAAAAAATAAATAAATAAATAAAAATAAAAGATACTAATGCCTCACAGCTACAGGGCAAGTAGATCACCCTCAAGGAGCGTGCATTCTAGAGACACAGAAAGATAAAATTGATAAATCACATATTATGTGAAAAGATTCTACTGGGAAGCCGAGCGCAGTAGCACATGCCTGTAATCCCAGCTCAGGAGGCCGAGGCAGGAGGATCATGAGTTCAAAGCCAGCCTCAGCAAAAGCAAGGCACTAAGCAAATAATCAAGACCCTGTCTCTAAGTAAAATTCAAAACTAGGGCTGGGGATGTGGCTCAGTGTTTGAGTGCCCCGAGTTCAATCCCCAGTACTGTCACCCCTAAAAAAAAAAAAAAAAAAAAAAAAAGATTCTCCTGGGAAAAGCTCTGCCAGGTCAAGAATGGGGAATACACTGGGAAGAGTAGCACTCAGTGGTCCAGGGCCAGCTTTGTTGAAAAGGTCAGTTTAACAAAGGAGGAGATGAAACATTGAAGAAATACTATGAGATTTCTTCAGACCTTTTGTGTCTTGTCACCACGACCTCAGCACACAGAAGGAAGCAGCCTTCAGGACTCTAATGGTGACACTGGGGCTAATGACAAGAACAAAGGGGAACACCCTGGATTTCTTTGCTCTTCATTAGGGGAAGAGGCTGGCCCCCCACAGAGCTCCCCTCTCCTGCTCCACTCCTGTGCCCCGGTGCTGTTAGTGAGCTGGGATGTCCAACGTCATTCAATGACAGAACAGCTGGCTGTCCAGGGCCACAGGCTGCCTCTCAGTGTTTTCAGGTCTCCAGGATTGTTCGCCATGGTCGGTTGTAAGGGAAGCTTTCTATTAGATTCATTCTTAATAAATGTGTATATTCACCCTTGAGATTATAGTAACTGTGATGAAAATTGATATCAGCAGATATTTCCTTTTTTTTTTTTTTTCTTGTGGTGCTGAGGACTGAACCCAGGGCCTTGTGCTTGAGGGAAGCACTGTGCCAACAGAGCTATGTCCCCAGCCCCCAACACATAGTTCCATATTCACAAAACTGAACTGAGAATTCTACCACTGAACAGACTTCAACCATACACCCACTTCTTAGTAAACAAGCAATCACCCAACACTATTTTAAAAATCGTTTTAATGCTATTGTAACCTTAGACTGAGTAAGTCTATAAATCTCTATATTCAGAAACTGTTTATGCTTTCAATTTGAGTGGGGTACTAGGGATTGAACTCAAGGGGGGGGGGGGCTTACCACTAAGCCACATTCCCAGCCCTTTTTATTTTTTATTTTGAGACAGGGTCTTACTAAGTGGCTTAGGGGCTCACTAAGTTGCCTAGGCTAGCCTCAAACTTGTGATCTTCCTGCCTCAGCCTCCCAAACACTGGGATTATAGGTGTGCACTGCAACCCACAGCTTTCAACGTTTTTAAAAACCCTTCGTAATGTTTACCTGAAGTCTCTCTCAGGGCTGCCAGATACCTGGATAACCATGGCCCAAACCCCAGTGAGATAGTCAAAAGCCTTCCAATTATTTTTAGATGGACTTTCAGCACTTCTTTAACCAGTTATCTGCCCTGGCTACCCTTTTCAGCCCAGTACTACATGATTTTTTAATTGTGGTGATATACAACATAAAATTGACCATTTTGAGCATTTTAAAGTGCACGATTCAATAACATTATGTACATGCACAATGACGTACCACCAACACTGCTATCTAGTTCCAGAACTTTTTACTGACTCCAACCCTAAGCCCCATAATCACTAAGCAGTCACTCTGCATTATGTTTTAGCAAACACTAATCTACTTTTCATCTCCATGGACTTACCTATTCTGAGTGTTCTGTATAAATGGAATGATGGGTGTGTGACCTTCCATGTCTGGTTTTTTTCACTGGGCACAGTGTTCAAGTTTCATCCGTGTTGTAGTGTGGAACAGTGTAGCTCCTTCCCATGGCTGAACACATTCTGTGTACGGATGCACCATATTTATTTATTCATTCATCCATTGATGGACGAGTCATTTGTTACTCTTTTCTGGCTACAGTGAAGAGTGCTGCTACAAATATCTACTTGAATACAGGGCTTTGTTTGAACACTTGTTTTTGATTCTTTCTTATATTTGTTTTTGTAAGCCTCTCACTCTCAGCATGATAGGAAGGTTACTAGAACTGACGACATGGAGCATCATGAGAGGAATCAGCACCGGCGAGCCGCCTTCCATCATCCCTCCGGCTCCAGGTCCTTGGCTTCCTGTAGGGACCACAAGTAAAGCTTCCACTGCTTCACTCAGATTTATTTTCTTCCCAATGAGGTCCCTTGAGGTCTCAGTCCCCGCCTCACTTCCCCTAACTACAAGCTTTATCAAGGAAATTCTTCTAAACAAAAATAGCCCTCTTGCTGAAAGGAATTCTGCCAAATATAATTTTCTTCATCTTGTTACATAAGGACCTTTGCAGAACTCACATGAGGCTAGAAGATGATGATAAAACCAAGAAGCTCATGCCAACACGGGTTTTCTATGAGGACAGAAATGACACATATGAGCAGCACAGGTGACTAAGTTCATTCCCACCCCCAATCCATTAGTGAACTACGTACTGATAGTCAATGTAATAGAGACTAAGTCAAGAAATGCGAATTTGGGGAATCTAACAAACACACGCAAGAGTATAAATCTCCCCCACAAACCAAAGCCATGGGCTCTTCTAGCTGGATGACTGAGGCTTAGGTACCCAACACAATTACGGCTGGCCCTGTACCTGGCCAGCATCAGACAAGAAGGGCTACTCAGCTTAATACAGCTTCTAGCATGGAAATGTCATAATGACAGTGCACTCAGCTACAGACAATTGAACAGTGGCTGTAGTAGCAAGAAAGAGAAGAGAACAACTTTCCAGCTAAGTCTAAGTCCATGGAGTTATGGATGCCTATACACTAGATTCTGTATGGAGCACCAGGGGTACACTAGTGCAGATCAAACCTGGCCCATCTCTCAAAGGATTCAAAGTTGATAGGCAGCCAAACAAGCATAGGGTTGTGTGGAACTAAACTGAACAAAGGTTAATGGAGAAGGTAGAGAAGTACTAGGAAGATGGGATAACTAGTATATGCCCCAGGATGTTTGATTATGCATAAGCCTTAAATCTGTCTTTTCTACTTCCTTTGTTGCCACCTATTTCAAGCCCTTATGACCCTCATATGAATTCCTGAATGTATGTGTTAACTGACCTTGCAGCCACTGCTCTTTCCTCCCTAGAGGGTACCCTCTAATCTGTCACCAGGCTTACTCATATAAAATTCAAATCTGACAACGATCATCTGTTGAATATTTTCTAAGAGTCAGGCATTATATTAAATATTTTACATGCATTATTTCATCTGTCCTAACCTTACAAATGAAGAAGCCGAATAACAATTCAATAATTTACTCAAGATCACCTAGCTAGTAAAGCCAATAATAAGTGGCAGAGATAAGATTAAAAACAGGTTGTGTCTGAATCGTGTTTTGTCTGCCCTTAACTATTACCACACATTGCCTCCTCTACTAGGCAAAATTCTTAGTTCTGTAGAAATGATTCAACAGAAAAATAGGGTTAGTTTAAAAAATAGTAAGTGCAGCTCTGCTCTGACTTAAGATGCAGAAAACTACAAAAGAATATTGTTCCCACACTGACAATGTGGAAAAACTTAATAAATTAGTTTACAAAATTGTAAACTTTGTTTGAGCCTATCAAATCACAAGGCCTTGCTTAAAAACTACGGGTAGGCAGGCTTGATGGCACTCACCTATAATTCTAGCTACTCCAAAGGCTGAAGCAGAAGGATTGCCAAGTTCAAGGCCAGCCGGCAACTTAGCAAGACACTGTATCAAAAATAAAAAGGGCTGGGGTTGTAGTTCAGTGGTAGAGCACCCTGGGTTCCAAGTGGTGGGTAGAGCACATGAACTAAGAGTGCTCCAGAATCTTGGGCCACTTATAAAGGAAAGAAGGCTATGGCTCACTGAAGGTCACCAAAGAAGCAAGATCAACTAAACTACTGATTAGACTGACTCATTCTCTACAGTAAAGACCTGACAAAATAAAAGGTATACTCACTTCTGATTTACTTCAATCTCTTACATTCTACCCACAGTTTCTAGCATCCAACAACAACAAAAAAAAAATTACACGTATCACAAAAAACAAAACAACTCAAATGTTGACTCTATAAAAATGAAATTTTAAAATAACTATAATTAATATGTTAAAAGAGCTGTAGAAAAAGTGTATACCCACAGATAGATAATGTCAATGCATCAATAAAAATTAATCTTTAAGTCAAATAAAAATTCTGGAAATAAAACATAGCAGAGATAAAAAAAAAAATTCCTTTAATGGATTTATCAGCAGACTAAATATGCAGAGAAAAGTATCAGTAAATTTGAAGATAGGAATGTGGAAATTATGCAAACCGAAACACAAAGAGGAAAAAAAAGGCGGGGGGAACATCTAAGATCTTGTGTAACAAAATTGAATAGGAATAATTGAAGACAAAAGAAGAGAGAGAAATATTTGAAGAGATAATGGCCATAAATTTTCCAAAATTTAAAAGCCACAGCACCAAGAAGCTCAGTCAACCTAAAATTTAAGACACACACATACCCTAGACACATGAGTTAAACTGCTACAAATCAGTATTAAAAACAAAAGCTAGAAAAATATTACTTAATAAAGAAGATAGGCCATATAGTAAATCTTCTGTCAAAAACACAAAAACCAGAGATAATAGAAGTGACATTGCTTATTCACAGAAAGGAGAAAAGGGAGGTTGGGGTGGGAAAGGTACTAGTTTCTATACCCAGCAAAAATATGACAAAAATAATGATGAAATAAAGACTTTTCCCAACAAACACTGATAATCCATTGCCAGTTCTGATGCACTACAAGAATGTTGACAGATAGCTTCGGGCAGACAGACTATAAAACCAGACGCAAATTTTGATTTATACAAAGAATTGAAGAATTTTAAAGATAATAAATGAGGGTAAATATTAAAGCATGTTTTTCCTTATTTTTACTCTTGTTAAAAGATGATTGAGGCTGGGGCTATAGCTCAGTCATAAAGCGCTTGCCTCACATGTGTGAGGGACTGGGTTTAATCTTCAGCACCACATAAAAATAAATACATATTTATTTAAAAAAAAAGATATTGCGTCCATTTACAACTAAAATTTTTTTAAAGATGATTGGCCTTTTAAATAAAAAATAGTAACTATGTATTGTGGGTTTAACACATGTAAAAGTAAAATGTAAAATAATAGCACAAAAGATAGGACAGAGGAAATCAAAGCATACTTATTATATGAAGGTTAAGTATAAAGACTTAAAGATGCATACTGTGAACCCAAGAGCACCAACTTAAAACATATGCAACTAATAAGCCAGAAGTAGGGACAAAATTGAGTAATTGCCCCAAAACTTCAAAAGAACACAGGAAAAGAAAAAACAAAAACCAAGCAGAGATGAAACAAGCAAAAAACAACTAGCAAGATGGCACATAGAAATCCAAACACATGAATTACCACCTGCAGCATTAGTGGTCTAACATTTTAAAAGTGGAGTGCCAGGTGCCACGGTGCACACCTACAATCCCAGGGGTTTGGGAGGCTGAGGCAGGAGGATTGTGAGTTCAAAGCCAGCCTTAGCAACAGTGAGGCTCTAAGCAACTCAGTGAGACCCTGTCTCTAAATAAAATACAAAATAGGGCTGGGGGTGTGGCTCAGTGGTTGAGTGGCCCTGAATTCAATCCCTGGTACCAAAAAAAAAAAAAAAAAGAAAAGAAAGAAAAGAAAAGAAAAGAAAGAAAGAAAAGAAAAAAAAAGTGGAGACTGTCAAATAAAGAAAAATCCCTCCATAAGGAAGCTGGTTTAAGTATAAAGGTGTGGAAATATTAAAAGTTAAAGAATGAGGAAAGATATGTGGTACTATGCAAACACTACTCAAAAGGAGGCTGGAGACTTAGGATCAAACAAAGCAGACTTCAGAACAGAGAATATTTCCAGAGTTAAGAGGAGCATTAAATAAAAAGCATCAGTTCAACAAGAAGACATAGGAATCCTAAATGTCTTTTTACCTAATAACAAAGCCTTCATATACATAAAGGACGACTGATAGAAAACATAGGAAACAGCCAGAGGAATGAGAAGTGGTGCTCCATTTGTGTACAATGTGTCAAAATGCATCCTACTGTCATGTATAACTAATTAGAACAAATAAAAAAATAAAATAAAATAATTTTAAAAATTAAAAAAAAAATCAAAGGAAAGATAAAAACAAGGGCTGGGGTTGTGGCTCAGCAGTAGAGCTCTCACCTTGTACATGCAAGACCCTGGGTTCTATCCTCAGCACCACATACAAATAAATGAATAAAAAATAAAGGTATAAAAAAAGAAAAAAAACTTTTAAAAAAGACATAAACAAACCCACAACTTTATACATATGGAGACTTAACATGTCTTCAGAGAATATTAAAAAAACATGACAATGACATAGATGCCTTGAACAATACTAATCAACCAACTAAACCTCACTGACATCAGAATACTTCATCCAGAAACAGCAGAAACTTTTTTTTCCTAGTGCACATGGAAAATTCAGTACACCAGACCATATTTGAGCCATAAAATAAATCTTAACAGATTT
This sequence comes from Callospermophilus lateralis, assembly GCF_048772815.1. Classification (NCBI taxonomy): domain Eukaryota; kingdom Metazoa; phylum Chordata; class Mammalia; order Rodentia; family Sciuridae; genus Callospermophilus; species Callospermophilus lateralis. The sequence goes on from NC_135307.1 coordinate 42,572,855, forward strand.
AAAAGAATTGAAATAATACAAAATACATTCTCTGAACAGATTGGAATTAAATGAGAAATTAGTAGCAGAAATAGAGTTGGAAAATTCCCAAGGATTTAGAAATTTAACAACATATTTGTATATAACCCCTGAGACAAAGAAGAAATCACAAGAAAAATTACTATTTTTAATGTCATAAAAATGAAAATACAACATATCGAAATTTGTGGAATGCAGCTAAAGTTGTGCTTAGTGGGACAATTAGAGTATTAAAGAGCTTGTATTTAAAAAGAAAACTCTTTAACCAATGGTGTAAGCTTCTGCACTAAAAGCTAGGAAAAGGGTAAAATCAAAATAAGCAGAAGAAAGGAAACGGTAAAGAGTAGAAACCAATGAAACAGGACAGAGACAATTCATGAAATCAAAAGCAGTTCTTTGGGGCTGGGGATGTGGCTCAAGCGGTAGAGCGCTTGCCTGGCATGCGTGCGGCCCGGGTTTGATCCTCAGCACCACATACAAACAAAGATGTTGTGTCCGCCAAAAACTAAAAAATAAATATTAAAATTCTCTCTCAAGAAAAAAAAGCAGTTCTTTGATACGTTCAGAAAAATTTATAAACTTTTAGCCAGACCAATCAAGAAAAAAGAAGGTACAAAGTATCGATATCAGAAATAAAAGAGGAAATTTCACTACAGATATTACAGGTATTAAAATGATAATAAGGAAAAATTAAAAACAGCTTAAAGCCAACACATTTGAAAACTTAAATGAAATGGATGATTTATTTGAAATCAATTATGTATACTAGCCAAGAACAGTTGGATATTGAAATTGAAAGGCAATGACATTTACAAGCACATTACAAAACATGAAACACAAATAAATCTATGAAATAAATGCAAGATATGTACACCAAATGTTTAAAATACTGAGGGAAATTAAAGATCTTAAAAAAAATAGAGAGGTAAAGTATGTTTATGGACTAGAGGATTTAGTATTATTATGATAACATTTCCTCCTAATTGATCTATAGATTCAGTGTAGTCCCCATGAAAATCCCAGCAGGTGCTACTGGAGAATTTGAAAAGTGGGTTCTAAAAGTTATATAAAAATGTAAAGAGTCCAGGCAGATGGCATACTCCTGTAATCCCTGCCACTCCCAGCCTGAGGCAGAAGGATCACAAGTTCGAGTCCAGCCTCAGCAACTTAGCAAGACTCTGTCTCAAAAATTTTTAAAAAGGGATAGGGATGTAGCTCAGTGGTAAATCACCCACAGAGTTCCATTCTCTGTACTCCCATCCCAAAACATAAGGAATCCACAATAGCCAAAACAATTTTTAAAAGGAAAAACTAAGAGAACTCACATTACCCATTTTCAAGACAGCATATGATGTTGGCATCGCAATGTAACAAAATAAATAGTCCAAATACAAATACCAGCATATGTAGTTAATAGATTTTCAACCAAGATGCCATCGCACTTCAATAGTGGGAGAATTATTTTCAACAATTGAGCTGAAATAATCCACCAAAACTCCCTACAGAGAAAAATTTTAATCCTTACCCTTACTATGTGCAAAAATTAATTCAAAATGTATCACAGACCTAACATAGACCCCAAACTGTAACCTTCCTAGAAGGGAATATAAGAGGAAAATCTTTATGACTTCAGCTTACACAAAAATTTTCTCAATAGAATACCAAAAAAACAAAAAACAAACAAACAAACAAACAAACAAAAAACCATGAACTATCACAAAATTTACAAATGACACCTCTTAATTAAAATTTTGGTTCTTGGAATGGTAATGTTAAGAAAATGAAAAGGTAGGGGCTGGGGATGTGGCTCAAGCGGTAGCTCACTCACCTGGAATGCGTGCGGCCCAGGTTCGATCCTCAGCACCACATACAAACAAAGATGTCGTGTCCGCCAAAAACTAAAAAAAAAAATAAATAAATACTAAAGTTCTCTCTCTCTCACTCTCTCTTTAAAAAAAAAAAAAAAAAAAAAAAGGTGAAAAGATAAGCCACAGACTTGGAAAAAATATTTGGAAAAAGGATAAAACTACAGACCTAGAATATACAAAGAACCCTTTCAAATCAATAATAAATCTGCAACATAAGAAATGTGGGCAAAATATGTAAACACACACTTCACCAAGGAGAATGAATGGATGCAAATTAGCACATGAAAAGTAGTTCAACATTTTTAGCCCTTAGAGAAATGCAAATTAAAGCTACCATGAGATTCACTATACACCTACTACACTGACTAAAATTAACACGCTGTTAACTGCATGTGCTGTTAACTGCAGAGAAAATGGAATCTTCATACATTGCTGGTAGGAACACAAAGGGTATATAACCCCTTTGGGAAATAGTTTAGCAATTCCTTATAACATTTAATATGCATTTACCATATGCCATCAGACCCAGTGATCTCACTCCTAGTATTTATTCAAAGAAAAATAAAAACATATGTCTTCTCAAAGGACTTATATGTAAATATCATAGCAGCTTTATAAATAATAGCCCCAAACTGCAAAGAAACCAAATGTCCATCAACTGGTAAGTGGATAAACAAATTGTCATATAGCTAAACAACTGAACATAAAAAGAAATGAACTGATAATATGAATGCATCAAAAGCATTATGTAAAATGAAAAAAAAGTCAGACACAAAGGTCTTCTTCTTTATGATCCTATTTATATGAGTATTGGCAAAGACAAAACTATAAGGGCAAAATGTCAGGTCAGAGGTTGCCAGGGACTGGATATAAGGAGAAGAGGTCAGCTTCGAAGGGGCACGAGGGGACATTTGCAGTGATGGAAACAGTCAACAGGTTATGGTGGTGGTTACAAAACTGAAAACATTTGTCAAAACTCACTGAACTGTAAACTAAACTAAATGATATGACTTACCATCAGTAAATTATATATACTTCAATAACCATGATTTCTTTCTTTCTTTTTTTTTTTATGGACACAATACTTTTATTTTGTTTATTTAGTTTTTGAATGTGGTGCTGGGGAGCAAACTCATGTGTGTTAGGTAAGTGCTTCACAACCCCAGTCCAATAGCCATAATTTCTTAGAGGGCTAAAAAAAAAAAAAAAAAAATAGGTATGGAATTCATGCAGCCAGCAGCAGTGTCCAAAATCGTGTTGGGGATACTCAACCCCTGGATACTTGACCCTGGCTCTGCCACCTGCTGTGTCCAGAAGCTAACCACCGGGAAATGGGTTTTTCTTGGAGTCCCTGCTTCACTGCATCACTGTGCAAAGTCTGGAGTGGAGACATCCAGTTGGCAGAGCCTCGGTCGTGTGCCCATTCTTAACTGCAAGTGAGGCTGGGAAAGAGGGTGTTTCACTCTGTCAGCTTCCATGGTGTAGCAGACTGCATTCTACGGTGGGGAACCCCTCTGACACAGGAAGCAAGTTCCCCACCCACTCTCCAGCACATTTCTTTGCTGGATAGCCAAGAAGAGTGAAAAAATATTCACTATTCCTCTCATAACATGACCCTGATTAAGAATTTTAAATATATAAAAAAATAATACATATATATTTATTTAAATTTTTTCAATTGTAGTTGGACACAATACCTCTATTTTATTTATTTTTATATGGTGCTGAAGCTCGAACCCAGTGCCTCGCACATGCTGGGCGCTGTACAACCCCAGCCCCTCTGATTAAGAATTTTAATTAAGATGAATGTCCAATACTTGAAGGATACAATCAGATCTCTCCACTTGGCACACAAAACCCAATCCTACTCTGTCTTTCTAACCTCTGACCCCACCACCAGGCTGGCTCTGATCACTCAGGAATGGTCCTTGTCCTCTCAAATTCCTCCCTCTCACAGCTTGGGCACTGTTTTGCTTGAAAGGTCCTCCTCTTCCATCTGCATCAGAGACATTCCCACTCACTCCCGAGCCCTCCTTCAGCAAAGCCGTGCCAAATCCAAGGGCGACAGGAACCAGGCACTCAGGACCCTCCCGTATACCACAGCATTTAGTAGGTATAAATGCATGGTGATGAGAAGTACCCTTCTCTAGAATCAAAGCAGTAGCTTCCTGGGAGCAAGATGTACTTTAAAAATAAAATTAAGAAGTGGATTCATAAATTCCAAAGAAGGAACAAAAAGCAGGGCGCAGTAATGCACACCTGGAATCCCATCTGCTCAGAAGGCTGGAGTCAGTGTGGATGGAAGGCCAAGAGGCAAGGTCACTTGAGCCCAGGAGTTCAAGATTGGCCTAGTCAATGCAGCAAGACCCCACCTCAAGTGTATGTGTTGGGGGGAGGGGGTCAGAAGTAACAAAATTTGGGATGTTTGCCAGAAAATCTAAACCAATGCATGATCCTTGGCCCTATATCTTTATTCCTCATGGTGTCCTGAACATTCTCCCTGAGCAAATAAGACAAGTTAAGACGTATCTGAAAACTCTAAGCCAAAAAACATGGAGAAATAAAACCCTCACATGCTAAAGGGGCCCAAGACCAGGTTCTGTCTGAGATAGAAACATGGTGCTGACAATTAGCAAAGCCAATGATTAAAGAGCAAAATTACTTCCTACAAAACTCAAGCAAAATACCCCATGGATACAGTTGATCCACCACTCAAATCACTATTTAGTCTTATTTCCATCCACACTGACCCCAGGCAACTACATGAGATCTGAAGAGAGAGACATTCCAAGGCAGATAATTCCAGGAAGAGCATTCTGGGGAGGGTCTTGATGGAAAGAATTCTGAGTGTGGCAGACAGACCCCCACATGTACCTTCCACATCTCCCATCCCTAGGCTGTGTCACTGGAGGTGAGAATTCACTGATCCACCTAAGCTTGACCTTAAGTCCACCTTGTACTCCTTTCACTATGTGGACATTCTTCCCTCTACAAAGATCCCTTCATGGTAATGTATTCGGTCTTCCTTGTTTAACATGGCTGCGTGCCCTTTGCTCTCTTTCATCTTTGCTTTTCTTTCTATACTAGCCCTCTGGGCACATAAGGTTTTTTATCTTGTTTGTGGATTTTTCAATTTTGAGGTTCACTTGGAAGGTTTATTGAAGTCTGTAATGAAGTCCTTCAATTCTACTCCTGCAAGCATGTGGGCGCACAAAGCGCGCACGCACACACACACACACACACACACACACACACATACACACACACACTGTATATTGCCCTTGTGAGGTGGGCTCTAATAATGCTAATTTCAACTGACAGACTACTAGTAGGCACTGATGGCCAAGAGGTGACAAGAAAAAAAGAAATCAGAAAGAGGAATGTGTTCAGCCCAGGTTGAATGAGTCATGGTGGGCATGAAGAGGCCAGAGGCAGAACCAGGGATAACTGAAGCAAGGACCCTGCTCCTCCTCCCATCTATGACAAAAACTTCTGTGACTGCCATGCTAGATTGCCCCTGCCTGGCCACCTCATGGCCCTGAAAACAGCTCAGGAGAAAGAGAAACAGCCCAATTTCTCCAGCTCCCAACAACCATACCTAAGAACTTTCAGAGCAGAACTTTAAAAAAAAAAAATTCCCCCACAAGGGAGAAAGGCTAAAATCATTAGCAAAAGAAAATCCCAAGAGATATCACTGCTTTCGCAAACAGCCTCTCTAGGCTTGGGAATGAGTACCATATCCATTTTGTACCCGGAGAGGAAAAAAAAAAAAACTTTTATAACCTTACAAAAAAGTTACATAAATAACACTATCCCCTTTGTTGGTTTCTTTTTCTTTTTTTTCAAGGGTTGTTTTGAAAATAGATAATTTTACTGATCCAAGAGCCAAGAATTGTTGCTCTGTCTCGAGGAGCTGCTGGATGCCCTTCTTGGCAGAACTATTTGTTTGCCTAAGATTATGCATATTTGCAGGGGACATAAAAATGAGCCCTGGATTAGAGATGGCCCACCTGAGCAGGGGCTGGTTGGCGCTGATGCAGGTGGCTCTCAGGAAGCACCAGCCCACTCCCTCACTTGCTCCCTCTTTCCTCAAATCAAAACTCTCCCTGAACCAGGATGCAAAGATGGATGTCTTTACAATCAAGTTGACCAAGTAAATGATACACAGAAAAGGCAGACTGAAACTGCTGATATTAAGAGTCAGGAAAGAAGAGAAGTCCGTAAGCCACTAGGCAAAACTCAGCAATTTGGCTGTTAGAGGCTATTATATCCAACAAAAGGACAAACCAGAAAAAGAAATGAAGAAACCTACATAAAAACATTAGTTTTAAACATACACATACATACACACACACACACACACACACACACGGACACACACACACACACACACGGACACACATGCACACACAAACATCCAAAGTAGTTAGTTCTACTTCTAACATTCCCTACTCCATCTCAAAGGAGATGTTTCTGATTAACCAGAGGAAATTGTTACAGAATCAATGCTGCTCTGAAGTGTGATTACATTATGCAAAATAACCTAGTGGGAAGGGAACTTGAGCAGCACATAAAGCTTATGCTTTGATGCAAATCTGCTTGAATCTGAAGTACAGAAACTTTTATAAATGTGTTCTCCTCAATCCAAAAACACAAAACACGCAGCTTTAAGAGAAAGGACTGAAAAGCAACATCCTTCAAGTAAGAACGCAGGCCACCGATGTTCTTTGTGAGGCAGTTATCTGGGAGGGAGATCTGTGTCTTCTGCTAAATGACAAGCCTGAGCAGTTTTGAGTTCTCTTCTCTTTAATTATGGCCACTCAGAATAGTAATTTTGATATTGAATTTTCTTCCCTAACAAAAGGAAGAAAACTAAATCTTGGGGAATGCCAGACGTTTTTACACCCGCACTTTCCGTGTTCAATTTTTCTCTGCCACACTGTCTCAGAAATAACCAGTCTGCCCATGAGTGGTGAAGTATCTCAGATGTAGAGACTTGAGCTGGACAAACAGCGATTGGATTATCCATAGGAACAAACCCACACAGTTATAACCTCTTTCTGGAGCATGCCCTTCCTGCAAATCCTGTCCACAGAGTAATTTTCTTAAACTGAGGGAAATGTTTTTCAATTTGGCACATCAGGATTTAAAGAATGAGCTGAGGGTCTGTACTCGTTAATTTACAAAAACACATCAATTTTATTAGTTTTGACCTGAGAAACAGCTTGGGAACATGAGAGGAAGCAGAAACGTGGGCATGTTGATTCTTTAGAGACCCTGCCAGTCAGCAACTCCGGTACCTCAACACGACAGCATTCTTCACTGTTTTCCTTGGAAGACCATCAGAGTGCGCAGTGAGTATGTCTTATCAGCTTCCAGGTGTAGGCAAAGGGCCCAGCCACTTCAAACAGGGAAGCAGCACAGGGCGGGAGGGACACCAGGGTAATGGAACCCAGGATGGCCTGCTGAGGCTGGAGGCCTGTCAGATACAATACCTGACTGTTCCCTGTCACCTGAACTTCCTGCTGTTCTCTTTGAATTTTAAAATAGCCTATAGAAGGAAGGGGTTTGTTTATCCTGAAGGAGGAAATAAACTGAAAACAAACAGGCTACCACCTCTTCTAACTCTATCAAACTATGTGAACTCTTGGGGATCACATTGACATCAGTCCTCTAGTCTAAAGCAGATAGATGTGCCTTTCGCTCAGATTTTATATGGACTTTCCAGGGCTGCTTACTGTTCTGTAAAATCATTCACCTCTCCCTTTACTCTAGTGGTTTGAAATGTTTTCTTCCAGTGTCCCTTCCATCCGCAGTGTTGGAAGCAAAAAGGACCAAAACAAAAGTCCCATTTCTGACTCTTCTCTGCTCTCTTGAATTTGTTTGGGTCCCTGTCGCTTCCAACAGGGCGACTGATACACAGGGTTTCCTCAGGACAGCTGTCCTTTGTTTTGCTGACACCTCTTAAGTGGCTGTGACCTCCACGCTGAGAGCAAACTGTTCCTGTATCCCTTCTCCCCAATAGCGTCAAACTCTGGGACAACCTCCTGAAAACAAACCCCACCATCCGCCTTGACCTGCAGGAGGGTTGAGCGTAGTGATTTGCAGACAGTACTGCATTGGGAGCTGACAGTTTCCATGTGTGGGCTATGGCTGAATTCTACCCTCTGGGGTTCTCAGAGCTACTTTGCTTTTTTCTGCAGTGTTGAGATGTGCAGTCTTCTTTCCATCTCTATTAAATGTTCCATGGGGACTGGAAGTCATGCTCTTTTCCTCTCTAAAATCCCAGGAAAATGTCTCCTGGATTAGTTTTTCCATCTCAATGGTTGAAAAATACTGTAGCTTCAGACTACAAGAGTTGGGGTAAAGGGCTGGGGCTGTGGCTCAGTGGTAGAACGCTTGCCTCACATGTGTGAGGCACTGGGTTCAATCCTCAGCACCACATAAAAATAAATAAATAAAATGCAAATATGGTGTCCATCTGCAACTAAAAAAATATTTTTAAAAAAAGCCTTGAGGGGGCTAGAGTTGTAGTTCAGTGGCACAGCGCTTGCCTCACACATGTGAGGCACTGGGTTTGATTCCTAACACCACATATAAATAAGCAAATTTTAAAAAAGGTTCATCAACAATTTAAAAAATATTAAAAAAAAAAAAAAAAGCCTTGAGGGCTGGGGTTGTGACTCAGTGGCAGAGTGCTTGCCTCATATGTGTGAGGCACTGGGTTCAATTCTCAGCACCACATATAAATAAATGAATAAAACAAAAGTCCATCAACAACTTTAAAAAATGTATTTTTTTTAAATAAAGCCTTGGGAAAAAAAAGAGTTGGGGTGATAGGATTGATCCTTTTTAGCAGGTAGACGAAAATGTCAAACAGTATCAAGTCTTTATGAAATTTTTTAACACAGTTTGCAGAATTTGACTCAGAGCTATTAATTAAAGTTGCCCCATTTGTTTACACATCTATTCACACATATTTTGAGGGCCCATTTATCTCTATATATCGCATTTGAAACCTCAGGAGGACCTCTATGAGGATTTGCCAGAAGAAAATCTTTCTAGCATTATCCAATTGTATATGTGAAAAGTAGTGCTTCTTCTAACTTTCTGCACAACAATGTTTGGTTGTAATCGATTTTATTTAATAAAAGCTATTCCATCTCCCTTGGGGGTCCAAATGTGTACATTTCTGAATACCAAGAAGCAGCATTCTCCTTAGACCACTAAGATTGTTAAGGCACTCTGCAATTGCCCTTTTGGGTTGAGTGTATACAGACTAGAAGACAAACAAGTAATCCAGGCCCATTTAGTGCATCAGCTTGGTAATAAGGACTGAAGCCTGAGGCTGGCTATGGTCACAGAGGCACCCAGACCATGAGGGCTTGGCCAGCAATGCTTTCTGGTAACTCAGAGCTAAACAGCACCATGAAACTCTGCCACACAGGCAGTATACTGTCCAAAACACATGGGTCATCCAAGAAATATGAAGCCAAATTAAGAAGGCCAGAATTCCCTGTGAAAGGCCAGCAGACAGCATGGCGCCAGAATGGTATCCAGCTCCAGACCAACATCATCTTCTATAAATCAGAAAGAGTAGCCTCTGACCTCTCTGATGCAGAGCAAACCTTGGACCCACCAGATACCACATCTGACTTCTTCCTCAGTTTCTCCAGTGTTACCTTTCAGCACTCCTGAATAGTAAATGCCAGGAGGAACCCTAAATCACTGCAGTCCTGGGATGTGATGGGTCTACCAAGACTGAAGCCACTACTTAATATGGTGCAAGTCCACAGGTTGTGCAGCCACACACGTCAACCATACCAGCAATAGCCTTCGGGGTAAATAGCTGAGAGATGGCATGGGGAGCCTTCCAAACCTGGTGGTTAGAGAAGTGAGATATTCACATGTATAATTTCAAACTAGCACAGCATCAATTTCACTTTATTTATTTAAGAAAGCAAATTAGGAAGTTTGGTTTCTTGTTTGTTTGGTTGGTTTTAGGTGGTAGATAAGTCTTTAGATACCATTATCTCACCTAAATCTTTCCCATACTGCGCTTCTGCCTTCCTCACGGATGGGCCTTTTCATGCCATATGATTGATTTCTTTTTCTTAAGGTAATGGGACAGTAGTCAAGCACTAACTGTAACAAGGTAAGAACTCCTATCTGAGTTTCCAAGTTTTCACCCAAAGGCTTTTCTCGAAATAAGAGCATTAAAGAGATTTAAAAACTAAGTCAGGCTGACAAGGTATTCCCAGTTAAACCATAACGTCTCTTGAACGTTATCAAATAGGAAATTAAAGCTTTCAACAAAATGTTTCAAGGGATAAGAAAGCACATTGGTTAAGACACAGTCTCAATCATATTCAGGGGCTCTACTGAGAAATCACATGCCTTAACCAAAAAGCAAGGGTTTTACTTTTAAAAGCATTCCAACAAGAGGGAAGAAAAGAGACAGGGAAATAAGAATACAAGTTCACAAGTGTGATGCTTCACACTTTGACTAAATTCACTATTTTGAAAAACCCATGATGTTTTATTATGAAACTTCAAAATGATGACACAGTTAACATACAAAAAAAAGGCCAAGGATGAAGGTGAGCCGTGATTCCATTAGAGCTCATCCTGTCCACCCGCCCCCGTGATATAGCTGGAAGGAACAGAAATCTGTAGAATAGGACCAACCATAAGCAGCACAAGGCTGATGTCAAACACAGCAACCTAATGCCTGAGAAGCCCTAGCGCATCAGAGAGGCCCCCCCCCACTCCACTCGCTTGGCCCTCTTTCCAAAAGTACATCTGGTTTGTGGAAGACTTGAAGATGGTCCAGAGAAGAGAAGAGAAACAAAGTTGCCGTAAGAATGGAAACAGGGGCCACAAAGATGAAAAACAAATGTAACAGGGCAAACCATTCAGTAGAAGATGAATTTGTGAGGCGAGGGATTCTGCGCTAGCCCCACAGAGCACAAGCCTTTCCACGGGCATGAAGGGTTTTTAAAAATCATCTTTACAATTTTTAAGTGCACCGTTCAGGGCATTAAGCGCATTCATGTTGTGCTACCATCACCACCATCCATTCACAGAATTCTTTTCCTCTTAAAAAACTGAAACTTTGTATCTATTGAGCGACAACTTTTCATCTCCCTCCCCCCAAGCCCCTGGAAACCACCATTCAACTTCCCATCTCTGAATAACACATATAAGTGGAATTACACAGTATTTGATCCTTAGCGATTGGCTTATTTCACTTAGCATAATTTCCTCAAGCTAAAGATTATTTTTAAGAAGGCATTTAACAAGTATTAGCAGCGAATGCTGACCAGCTGTTTTCCATCTTCCATAAGAACACAGAACACAAGAGAAAATGAGTTTAAATTGCAGGGGTAGAAAAAGTTGTTGAGCTGGAATATAAGCTTTTTTAAAGAAAGAAACTATGCCTATTCTTTAGTATTTCCAAAAGTGCTGTAAATGATGATGTGTCAACATATATTGCAATGCGTCAACATACATTTCCTCATAAGATCCTTTAAGGTTCTGCAATTCAACAAGCCCTCATTGAGCCTCTGATTTAATGGTGTGGATTTTACTAAAGAAATAGAACATATTGTCCTTTTCCTTGAAGAGCATTATAATTTACTCTGGGAAACAATACAATGTTCTTCAAAGTTCTTATGGTGATTGCCATTTTTACCCTACACCAAGGGTGGCAAATAGCTTTCAACTACAGTGACAATTCTCACAAACTGTGAGAGGTTGCTGCAAGACCTGTGAGTCCAAGACAGAGGACAGGAAAGACACCGTGATTATTATTGTTTGTTACAGGCCAAGAAGGGACGAACAAGGCTAAGAGTGCCATGTTCGGCCATTCCTGTCAAAACTTTCATACTTTCTTATGCATTATCAATTGCTTACCACTGATTAATACTTGTTTCATCTTTGTCTTTGCAGCTACACTGAAATAATAGTAATAATAATAGTAAAAATATTAGTAACCATAGTAGTAATAGTAACTATATTTTCACATTACCTACTGTACAAATATACAATAATATGACAAGAAACAGGTACCAAGGCAATAACTTCATCCATTGCTCATTCATTTACCTATTTTCTGGATCCCATCCTCAACTTCATCCTTTGGTCTTTCCTCCATTACTATTCCTTTTCTTTATCTTCTTTATTTTCTTCATCTTCTTTCTTTCTTCAGGGACCTCCCACACACACACATAGCACATGAACTTGCCTCATCTTCTCCATAACTTAAGAACAACTCCCATTTCCAGGCCTGAGTGCCCCTAATTTCTAGGCTAATTTTTCTGTTGTCCTTCAAAGTGAAACACAAAGAGCATTCTAAACTCACTGCCCACAAGCCCTCATCTCCCGCTCCTCTTCCACACTCTGCAGTCTGGGCTTTCCTTTATGTAGCCACCTGAGAATGTTTTGTGTGCCAATTATCCATTATGGGTAACTTCAATGCACTCTTTTCTGTCCTTACAAAGCTTGCGCTCTCTGGCATATAACATGCCTTTAACGCCTCCTTAGAATTTCACCCGTTGACTTTGGTTATTTACATTCCCGCTGGTTATTTCACTCCCCTCTCTGCCTGCTCCTTCTAACTACAATTTAGATGGCAATACACCTCTTCTTACCATACAAACCCTTCGTGAGCATTCTCACCTCCTGTGACTTATATCTGATAATACAATTGCCTCCTGCACAATCCATCTGCATCACCCCATGCATCTGTACCTCAATCTACCCAAAATTAAGCTCATCGACTCCTCATTGTCCTTCCTTCTTTCATCAGTGCTGTGAGGATATTCCTTATTTCTTTTTTTAAAAATATTTTTAGTTGTAGATGAACATAGTATCTTTATTTATTTATTTTTATGTGGTGCTGAGGATCGAACACAGTGGCTCACATGTGCGAGGCAAGCGCTCTACCACTGAGCCACAACTCCAGCCCCAGATTCCTTATTTCTTATCTTGATAATTAGCTCAGTCATCAATATAGCTGCCCAAACCAGAAACTGGGTGTCACCTGGATCCCAGCCTGTTTTCTCATTCTTCCTTTCAGCCACTTCTTATCACTGCTAACTCTTCCTCCTCCTCGTCCTTCCTTACTTTCCCCTCTCCTCATTCCTACTGTCAGTGTCCTAGCTGGAGCTTTCATCATCCTCACCCAAGTGACAGTTACCAACTATAACTGGTGCCCCTGCTCCATTCTGGGTGCTTTATGCCACCTGTAGAACAATCCTCCTAGCCCACAAATCTGCTCACATTATCCCCTGCACATAATTTTGTAACATCTCCCACAGTCTACCAGATAAAAGCAACCCTGAAAGGCCCTTTGTGAGGTGTTCTTTGAGTCCAACCTCTCCTCCTACCTCTATTCCATCAACAAAAGTCTCCATCAAGAAGAAAAGTCCTCACCATTCCCAGGACACGCAATTTTCTCACATGCATCCACATTCTGTACCTTGTGCCCTTCCCTCTGATAGACCCCAGTCCCTCCCTGTCCTTCAAGTTCACAACCATGGTCTTTCAAATCTCAATGTGAATACAAAGTCCTCTGAATTAGCTGGGACTCTTTAAGCTGCAGGTGACAGAAATACATCTTGACTAGCATAAACCCAAGGGGAGTCTGTTGGGTCACCTAGCTGGGGAGGAGTCTACAACTGTCACAGATGTGTTTTTAGCACTTCCTTGGCCCATGCCCCTGTCTGACCTCTAAAACCAAAATGCCATTCCCATGGTGCTTGGCCTTATTCTAAATTGTGATTCAGTTAAGTTGCTCAGAGCATGACACAGTGGCACACACCTGCAGTCCCAGCTCCTCAGGAGGCTGAGGCAGGAGGATTGCATGAGCCCAGGAGTTTAGGACAGTCCAGGCAACACAGTGAAACCCTGTCTCAAAAAAATGTTTCTAGGGGCTGGGGTTGTGGCTCAGTGGTAGAGCGCTCACTTCGCACATGTGAGACCCTGGATTCGATCCTCAGCACCATATACAAAAATAAACAAGTGAAATAAAAGTGTTGTGTACAAGTACAACTTAAAAAATAAATATTAAAAAAAATTTCTAAAAAATTTTAAAGTCCTTCAAGAGAGTTTTAGAAGACATCAAAAGTCATAATCTAGACTTAGAGATGAGATCTGAAAAAGTTCTTCCATGGTTGTCTGTCTGGTTACTAGTTATAACAATAACTAATACCATATTATAAGTTTTTTCACTGCAATAGAAATAAGAAAAGTACATGAAAGAGTTTAAATAGATCAAAAATAATTAATACAATAATGGAATGATTTAAATAAATATTTTTATGTCAGAATTTTAAAAATTTAGTCAATAATGAGAATAAATTGTTCCTAAAGGTAACTCTGAAATTTTTTCTGATCTAGTTTAAATGCCTTAAAGATGCTATCTTAGCAATACACAAACATACACACACACACACATGCACATGCACATGCACACACAAAATAACACACACATTTTTAAAAAAGAAAGAGATAGGGATGGGGTTGTGGCTCAGCGGTAGAGTACTTGCCTAGCATGTGCGAGGTCTTGGGTTTGATCCTCAGAACCACATAAAAATAAATAAAATAAAGGTATTGTGTCCAACTACAACTAAAAAAAATAAACATTTTTTAAAAAGAAAGAGACAACCTCTGCAAAATCAATTAGTTGACCCACCCAGAGTAGTGAGAAGCCAAGTCCACTTGTAAAATGTCTGTGGTGGGAAAATAAAAAGCATCCTCTCTTGTCTGTTTTCAAGTTGCTATAGAAACAGATCTTCCCAAGATTCTCCTCTTTCTTCTACACCAGGAATCAGCAAACTAGAGCCTATGGGTCAAATCCAGCCCAACACCTGTTTTTGTAAATAAAGTTTTATTGGAACACTACCACACCCATCTGTTTATGTGCTGTCAAGGCTGCTTTTGCACTACAAATGCAGAGTTGAGTAATTGAAACAGAAACTCCATGACTCACAAAGATACATATATTTACTATCCGGCTTTTTGAAAAAATACTTACTGATCCTATCAACACAAATAGAAGAATTTTCTTTCTTTACCAGTGACCATGAAAAGGGGCTTTTGATCAATGATTCAACACTTCTACAGTTATAAATTATCACACCTGTTTTCAAACCAAGTTATAAATTTGTACAAAATCTCTCACTGGACATCCAACTCTCTTCTTTTTCATTTTCATAACTTTGGGTGGGCATAAGGAATGTAATATGTAGTGACCTGTGACAAATATCATATTAGAACAGAAACAATGACCCAGAAACTAAATTGATGATATTACAGGGGCTGAAGGAAATGAATAAACTCACTGGCCTTTCTTGTGCCCATCCCAGAAAGACCCCAAAGGTGGAGGTAACAGACTCCAACAGCAACATGCTAATAGGCCATTTACAAATTGTTTTTTATCCTTTAAATCTCCCAGTTCCTGCCTATAGTTCATTGGGATTAAAGGAATATTAGTTAATGTTCAAAACCAGTAGCCATGAGGAAACGCAAATCAAAACCACAATGAGACAACACTTATTCCCACTAATCAGAAAGACAAATAATAAGCAGCATGATTCACAATAGCCAAATTATGGAATCAGCCCAGATGCCCATCAACAGAAGAATGGATCAAGTCACACAGTGGATTTTTACTCAGAAGAATGAAATAATGGCATTTGCCAATAAATGGATGGAAAAGGAGAACATCATACTAAGTGAAATAAGCTAGACTCAGAAAATCAAAGGTCAACTATTTTCTCTCATATGTGGAAGCTAGAGCAAAATAATGGAAACAAGACAGGACAGGGGGGCAAGATTCGGTATCATAAATACACAGAGAAGATCGGTGGAGTAGGTGGAAAACAATAGGGATGGTGGAAGGATGGGAAAATGGAGAAAATTTGAATGAATTTAACAAAATCATGTTATATGTATATATAAATGTACCAAAGGGAAGAATTTCACCTTTGTGTATATGTGGAAAGTACCAATCAAAAGTAAATAAAGGAGTGAAAGGGAGATCAGGAGAGTAGAAGAAGGAAAATAGATGGAGGGAACAGAAGGAAATGGGGGAGGGGAATGGGGATTGAACCAAATTCCTTACATGTATGATTTTGTCAAAATGAACTCAACTACTATGTGTAACTATAATGCTCTAATAAAGAAAAAGACAGATTAAAAATATTGGCCAGGGCTGGGGGTATAGCTCAGCCTAGGATGTATGGGCCCCTGGGTTCAATACCTAGTCACTACGAATAATGATAGTAAGTGTTGAGAAGAATGTGGAGAAATCAGAATCCTCATTCACTGCTGATGACATGCAGCCTTTTTGGAAAGCAGTCTGGTAGTACCTCAAAACTACCCTATGACCCAACATATCCATTCTTAGATATATACCCAAGAGAAGTGAAAACTTATCCACACTTGTATGAAAATCATCATCATTCCTAATAGCAAAAAAAGTGGAAGCAACCTGAATGCCCATTCACTGGACAAATAGTGGATAAAGAAAATCTGATCTATCCATACAGTAGGACATTTATTATGCATCAATAAAAAGGAATGAAGTAACATATTATGGATGGAGCTTGAAAGAAGTAACAAAGTCTCTCTTGACTTTAGTCAAGGATCCTCTAAGCCCTTTCCTCCACTAGGCCTCATCCATGGGTCTTGTCCTCAGGCCCACATAGACCAATTTTAGCAAGAATCCTGCTAAATCAGTCTAACAGGATCTCCCTCACACAGCCAAATATGATCAAATCAATATGTCACCCTTTGTATCTGATCAAATAGCGCATCCTCCATCATCCCCTTAGTGATGTCTGATTGCCCTGTCTTCAACTAGAATGCTGTTAGGGCTGGCCTATAGCTCGGTGGTAGAGTACGAGCTCTGAACTCAGTCCACAGCAGCAAGAAAAGAAGGAGATGGATTGGAAGGAGGAGGAGGAGAAGGAGGAGGAGGAGGAAGAGGAAGGGGAAGAAGAGAAGCAGGAGGAGAAGAATCACCATCAGCTGTTAGATCTGTTTAGCAAGAACCCCCTGTCACCCTTGATGTCTCATCTTAGCAATTGACCATCTATCTGCCTCCCTAAACCTGCTGCTTGGCTATAAATTCCCATTTTTCTTTGTCATATTTGGAATTAAGCCCAGTTTTATACTGAAGTCTCTTTCCCCATACTGCAATAGTTCCTGAATAAAATCTTTTTTTTTTACATCCGGACACACAGCATTCCCATAATCCTAGCAACTGGGGAGGCTGAGGATTGCATGTCCGAGGCCAGCCTCAGCAACTTAGCAAGACCCTCAACAACTTAGTGAGACCCTGTCTCAAAATTTAAAATAAAAATAGCTGGGGGTGTAGCTGTTTTTACAGTTTTAATAATGTCTGGCTCTGGTTTCCTTTGATGATGGAAGCCAGTCACAAACGATCATATACTCTATGATTCCATTTGTATGAAATATCCAGAATAGGCAAATCTATAGAAGTAAAGAAGTAGATTCATTACCATTTAGGGATAGGGGACTTGGTGGGATAATGGAGAGTCTACTAATGATTACACAGTTTCTTTTTGAGTTGGTAAAAATGTTCTAAAATTGACTGTGTTAATGGCTGCATAACTCTGAGTACATTAAAAACTATTGAATTGTTCACTTAAATGGGTGAATTATATGGTATGTGAATCATATCTCTATAAAGCTACTAGAAAAGGAGCATTAGTTACATCTTTTGGATGACAGGAAAGGAGGAAAATTAAAGTCCTTTA
This sequence comes from Callospermophilus lateralis, assembly GCF_048772815.1. NCBI lineage: Eukaryota > Metazoa > Chordata > Mammalia > Rodentia > Sciuridae > Callospermophilus > Callospermophilus lateralis. The sequence goes on from NC_135307.1 coordinate 42,590,529, forward strand.
TTTATGAGCAAAATTTTTAGCATTCTTTAATTCTAAATAGGATTTAAGTAGGAGAACATAGTACAGTGTATATTATGATTCCAAAGTACTAAGTAGTTCTTTGCTCTTTATATATTCTATGCTCTATAGATTGTATTAGTATAACAGAATATATTAGCGTATAACAGTTCACTAAATACTTTCAGATCTTTACCTGATTATGACAACTAGGAATTACAGCTTCCATTGTGGAGCATGCACTGTGGGGTCTTTCTACACACTACCTCTTACCACAGCTCCACCTGCAAATCAGTAAAGATAATTTCTAGTTTACAAACAAAACAAGAGGTTCAGAAAAGGGAAGTGACTTACCCATAACTAAAAAGATGAAGAACTCAAGTTTAGGAACAATTTCCTATCTCTAAATCCTTCATTGTACTCTCTGGATCCACATTTTTTTGTGTGTGGAATAGGGAGAAATGTGTTGATAATCCTGATACCAAAATTTAAGAAACGTATTTAATCTCTACCAATTTACTGAAACTATAAATGAGGTCATGCTTAGTATATGGCCTGGCATTTTAAAAGTGCTGGATCAATCTACTAATCTCCAAATCCAGTGATCCTTTAGCTGCTTTCATCCTTTTTCAATCTAGCAGGTTTGGGCACTAATGATTATGACCCTTCTTCCTGAAACTTTATATCCCTGGAGTTCCATGACACTATTTTTCCTGCTTTTCTTCTTAACCCTCTGTCCATGGCTCAGTTTCTTAAATATCATATCAAAAGCATGAACCATAAAGGAAAAAAGCAATAAATTGAGCTTCATCAAAATTATAAACTTTTGTTCACTGAAAGATAACATTAAGAAAATGAAAAGGTTGAGAGGTAATATTTGAAAATCATGTATCTGGTAAGATATGAATAAGCTGCTCTATATGTAATATGAATTGTAATGCATTCTGTTGTCATATATAACAAAATTCTAAAAATTTTAAAAATAAAATAAAAAGATGCATAAGCACTTGGAATGTACATGTGCTCTGTATCCTCTTATAATTCAATAAGAAGGGAATCCAGGGCTGGGACTGTAGCTCAGTGGTAGAGCTCTTGCCTAGCATGTGTGAGGCACTGGGTTTGATTCTCAGCAACGCATGTAAATAAATAAAGATCCATCGACAACTAAAAAAAAATTTTTTAAATGGGCAAATGATTTGAAATTACATTCCACCAGAAAAGATACACATTGCCTAATAAGTATAGGAAAAGATCCTCACCACCATTCATCCCAGAAAAATGCAAATAAAACCACCACGAGGCGAGGTGCCATCCCATTCATTATAAGGCTGTTAAAAAGACAATAGCGATTGAGGCGAGGATGTGGGGGAAATGCTCCTACATTGCTGGTGGTCTTGTAAAACTGTATAGCAGCTTTGGGAAACAGTTCACCAGATTCTTACAAAGTTAAACTTCACAATATCACTCCAAAGTATCTACCCAAGACGGGAGGTGGGGAGGTGGAGGTATGTCCATACAAAGAATTTTACACAGGTGACAATATCAGCATTTTTCAGAATAACCCTGAAGTGGAAATAATCTAAATGGCCATGAGCTGGTAAATGGATAAACACAATGTGGGCTACAATGGAGTACCACTCAGTAATATGAAGCAGGAGAAAAGTGCCAATACATCCAACTGCATAGGTATCTCACTGCATTCCTACTGCTACAGCAAAACCCCATAGACTGGCTAATTTATAAATCATAGAAATGTATTTCTCAGAGTTCTGGAGGTAGAGGATCCAGGATCACAGTGCCAGCAAGTCTGGTGTGTGGGGAGGACTCATTCTTTGCTTACTAGATGACATTTTATTGCTGCAGCCTCCACAGGGGATGAGCATTGGGTCCTCATATGATAGAAGAGAAAAAAAAGATCTAGTAGTTCTCTGGAACATCTTGTTGTTGTTGTTGTTATTGTTATTATTGTTAAGTTGTAGATGGACACAATATCTTTATTTATTTTTATATGGTACTGAGGATTGAACCCAGTACCTCACACGTACGGCAAGTGCTCTACCATTGAGCTACAGTCCCAGCCCCTTGTTGTTATTATTTTTATTTAATTTTTAAAATTTAAAAAAAAAATTTGAAACAATAATTTTATCTGTGGAGTACAATGTGATATTTTAATACATTTGTACAATGTGCAATGATCAGATCAGAGTAACTGGCATATCCGTTAGCTCAAACATTTATCATTTCTTTGTGCTAGGAACATTCAAAATCCTCTCTACTAGCTATTCTAAAATATGCAATTAAATGTTGTCAGTCATGGTTACCTTACGGTGCTATAGGACACTAGAAGCTATTTGTCCTGCCCAATTACATCCTGGCACCCATTAACCATCCTCTCTCCATCCCACCCATTAACCATCCTCTCTCCATCCCCTACCGGGCTTCCCAGCCTCTGGCAACCACTGTTCTTGCTGCTTCTGTGATGTCAACTTTTTTAATGAAGCCTCCTTTTAAGGGTGTTAATCCCACTCAGCCGAGTGGAGCCCTTATGGCTTTATCACTTCCCTAAAGGCCCCACTTTTAATACTATCACCTTGGATTTTAAGTTCCAGCAAAGAAATTTTGAAGGGACACAAACTACAGTAATGGATGACCCTAAAACACATTATACTAAGTGAAAGAGGCCAGACACAAACACTACACATTTTGTTTATATTAAAATTCTAGGTGTGTGTGTGTGTGTGTGTGTATGTGTGTGTGTGTGTGTGTGTGTGTGTACACGCACGCGCGCACTCCTGCATTTAGGAAGCCTGGGAAGGACCAGTGTTCTGGAGATGTGTAGATTTCCTGAAAAGTGGTGATACCCACTTAGGTGGCAGCAGAAGAGAAGGCCCATTTAAAGAAATGATAACTTTAAAGTGGTGCACACCAAGGACAAGTAACATTGAATTACACTATTGTACTGGAGCTTGTCGAATTTCACCCTAGATGTGAATAGTAGATCTTCTTCCTGCCTTACCAATTTTCTTCTAAATGGTCGTTCTGGTTTTTTTTGGAACAATCTCAAAAGTCGGGTTCCAAAGTCATTAGTCATATGCTTAGTAACCCTGGAGAAGAGATTTTTTTTGCATGTCCTTAGCAGTTCTTGATCCATTCTAGAGGATCCACCTTCAATTAGCGAAGGATATGGAGGAAGAGTTTCAGACTACCGGATTGCAGATTTTGGTGAATTTATGAGGGAAAAACAGATTAACTCCTTTTCTAGACCCCAGATATAAAATCAATGGAAATCTTGAGATCCCTTTGGAAGGAGCAAAAGATTAGTTAGAAAAACACATCTGTTACTGGCCTATGACTATTTCACAAACCACCATTTTCAACATGCAAGTGGTAGTTCCATCAGCCAGTGTTATTGTGAAAGAATCTTTGACAGAAGAAGATGTGTTAAACTGTCAAAAAACAAATATACATGGGCTGGGGATGTGGCTCAAGCAGTAGCATGCTCGCCTGGCATGCATGCCGCCCGGGTTCGATCCTCAGCACCACATACAGACAAAGATGTTGTGTCCGCAGATAACTAAAAACTAAATATTAAAAATTCTCTCTCTCTCTCTCTCTCTCTCTCTCTCTCTCTCTCTCTTTAAAAAAAAAAAAAATATATATATATATATATATATATATATATATATATATATATACACACAACTTAGTTGATCTGGAAAGAAAAAATGATCCTCTACCTATTTCCACAATTGGTACCAGAGGAAAGGGCCCTAAAAGAGACGAACAGTACCGTATCATGTGGAATGGATTAGAAACCCTGGTCAGAGCCCATATCAATAACTTGGAGAAATATTAAAGAGTCTTAGAATGTTTGATGGCATGTAGGAGCAAACCCCCAGAAGAAGAAGAATTTTAAAAACGAGGGAGAAAGAGGAAGGACAGAGAGGACAAATCAGAGAAAGCAGTGAAAGATCATGAACAGGAGAAACCTTGGCAAGATTCAGAGAGATTGAAAGGAATCTTAGAACGTGGAAAAGAAGAGTTGGCTGAAGCTGAGATTATAAAAGATTCACCTGACTCCCCAGAACCTCCAAACAAAAAGCCCCTTGTTGAAATGGATGAAACTCCCCAAGTGGAAAAATCAAAAGGGCCAGTGTCCTTATTATCCTTGTGGAGTAACAGAATCAATACAGCCAATTCCAGAAAACATCAGGAGTTTGCTGGATGTTTGAACTCTGTCAATAACAGAACTGAGTTGTATCAACATCTCAAGAAGGAAAATGGGATGGAGACGACAGAAAATGGGAAAGCTAGCCATCAGTGAAGAGTGACTTGAAGGAATTTAGTATATTGCAAAAATATTTGGGGCAAGAATCTGATATAAGTACTTTTACAGCAAGATTGTATAACTATGCTGCCTGGACTGGTTTTTACATTTTCAAAATATTTCAACAACTATCTTTTTTGTACTAATTATAAAATTGGCATATAAGTCAAAAATATACATTTGAGATTTGTCCTTCCAACTCACACAAGTTTATTTTATGGTAAAAGGTGTTCCCTCTGGAAATATTTTTTTAAATAAAAAATTCGTAGGCTTCTCTTCGCCAAATAAAACTATTAAAAATCTGAAAATAAAGTAAAATTCTAGAAAAAAGCAAAAATAGAGTAGGAGAGCAAATAAGTGGTTGCCTAGAGCTAGACGATGGAGGGAGGATTGACTGCAAATGGGTTGAAGGTGTTTGGTGGTGATAGAAATGTTCTAAAACTGGATTATGTCGATGGATATGCACCGTATAAATTTACTAAACATTAAATTGTATATTTACAGTAGATGAATTTTATGATATATAAATCATACCTCAATATAGCTATGATGAATTTTTTTAAAGATGTTAGAATTTTGTACTATTATGTGGGTATTATAATTATCCATTTATTTAAACAATCAGGGACTAGATAACTTTTCTTTTTTTAATTAATTTATTTGTTCTAATTTGTTATACATGACAGCAGAATGTATTTCAGTTCATAGTACACAAGTGGAACACAATTTTTCATTTCTCTGGTTCTACACAAAGTAGAATCACACCATTTGTGTCTTCATACAGGTACTCAGGGTAATGATGTCCATATCTCTCATTCCACCATCATTCCTCCCCCCCATACCCCCTCCTTTTCCCCCCCTTTCCCATATCCAAAGTTCCTCCATTCTGCCCGTGCTCACCACCATTATGGGTCAGCAACCACTTATCAGAGGAAACATTCAACCTTTGATTTGGGGGGCTGGTTTACTTTATTAGCATGATATTCTCTAACTGCAACCGTTTACCTGCAAATGCCATAATTTTATTCTCTTTTAATGCTGAATAGTATTTCATTGTGTATGTATACAATAATTTCTTTATCCATTCATCTATTGAAGGGCATCTAGGTTGGTTCCACAATTTAGCTACTGTGAATTGTGCTGCTATAAACATTGATGTGGCTGTGTCTCTGTAGAATGCTGTTTTTAAGTCCTTTGGGTATAAACCAAGGAGTGAGATAGCTGGGTCAAAGGTGGTTCCATTCCAAGTTTTCTAAGAAATCTGCATACTGCTTTCCACATTGGCTGCACCACTTTGCAGTCCCACCAGCAGTGTATGAGTGTGCCTTTTTCCCCACATCCTCACCAACACTTATTGTTGCTTGTATTCTTGATAACTATCATTCTGACTGAAGTAAGATGAAATCTTAGAGTAGTTTTGATTTGCATTTCTCTAATTACTAGAGATGTTGAGCATTTTTTCATATATTTGTTGATCATTTTTGTATATCTTCTTCTGAGAAGTGTCTGTTCAGTTCCTTGGCCTAGATATAATAAAATAATCAGAAAACAGAATTGCCTGTGGTTTCATTTGGGGGCATGGAAGAACTCGAACAGACACATTGAAGGAAATATGAATAAAATTATTTTGTGATTACATCCCAAAATAATGTGAGCACAATTATAGAAGTAAGAAGACATGTAACCAGTGTAAGGAAGGGAGTTACAGAAGGAATGCTTTACCAGAGTCCTAAGGGAGAGGAGGAGCTGGCCAGAGCTGTTCAGGCAGAGAATGACATCTGGGCAGAGACAGCTCAAGTAAAGACAAAGAGATGAGAAAGTGCAGGGAATCAGACAAGTCTACCTGGGTCCAGATCTTAGCACTGCCAGTTACTGATTAAGTTACTGCCGCAGTCTGGCTGGGCACAATTCAGGAGCCACTTGTCAAAAGAAACAAACTTTATTTTTAGAACCACACACACAGCACCACACAGCTCCTCAGGAAAAAACCTTCAGAGCCCAACTGCCACCACCAGCTTCCCCACTCCTCCTGCTCTTGAGGCCGATTGGCTGGGTTGTGTGGGCGGAGCCAAAAAAGTCCCCCAATGAGCAGCTCCGTGGTCTGAAAGGGTAGGAAAACAGCCCAATGAGCATCACCGCAGAGGAGCCAATCAGTTGGTAGCTAGAAGTTGCTGGGGCTGCTGTGAGCTAATCATCAGCTGGCAGCTGGAAGTTTGCTGGCAGCTGGAAGTTTGCTGGGGCCCATTCGGCTGTGGCTCTCAACAGTGTACTCTGGTTTAACATGATTTGTGCTGTGTGTGTGTGTGTGTGTGTGTGTGTGTGTGTGTGTGTTTAAGTATATGTAACATAAAATTCACCATCTTAACCATTTTTCAGTATACAGTTCAGTGCTGTTCAGTACATTTATAAGGTGGTTCAGCCATCACCACCACTCATCTCCATACCTTCACCTTTTAAAACTGAACTCTATATCCATTAAATAATATCTCCCTGTTTCCCTCTCCTTCCAGCTCTTGGCTGGTAATTACCATTCCACTCTCTATCTCTGTATTTTGACTACTCTACATATCTCATATGAGTAGAGTTATGAAGTATTTGTCTTTTTTGTTTGTTTTGGTTTTGGTTTTGGTACCAGGGATTGAATCCAGACACACTTACCCACTGAGACACATCCCCAGGCCTTTTTATATTTTTATTTAGAGACAGGGTCTCACTGAGTTGTCTAGGGTCTTGCTAAATTGCTGAGGCTGGCTTTGAACTCACGATCCTCCTCTTTCAGACTTCCAAGCCTTTAGGATTACAGGCATGAGCCTGCCTTGTTTTTTTGTTTGTTTGTTTGTTTTTGTTGTTGTTGTTGTTTGTTTGTTTTTTAAGACGAGGAAATGTATATTTGACACTTGTGGTTTCAGAGGTCTCAGTTTACAGAAGCCTGACTCCATTGCTCTCTGCTCTAGGTGAGGCAGAACACTATGGTGGAAGGGTCAGAGGTGGGGATATGACATTCAGGAAGCAGAGAGAATATTTGTCTTTTTGTGACTGCCTTATTTCACTTAGCAGAATGGTGTCAAGTTTCTACCATATTGTACCATATGTCAGAATTTCTTTCCTTTTTAAGACTAGTAGTCCATTTTATGGGTATATCACATTCTGTTTATCAGTTGATAAACATTTGGGTAGTTTCACCTTTTAACTACTGTGAATAATGCTGTTATGAATGTTAAAGTGCAAATATCACTTTGAAGCCCTGTTTTCAATTTTTTGATTATATACCCAGAAATAGATTAGCTGAATCAGATAGTGTCTTCTCTGTTTTGTGCTGCTATAACAAAATGCCTGAGACTGGGTGATTTATAATGAACCAAAATTAATTGGCTCACATTCCTATGTAAGGGCCATGCTAAATGAAAGTAGTTAGTTGGGGGGGAAAAAACATATCACATGATTCCACTTACAAAGAAAAAAGAATAGTCAAATTTATAAAGTCAGAAAGTAGATTAGAGGATGCCTATCATGGGGCCTAGACAATTTAAAGATACTTTCCTATATTACTTGTAGAAAACATTTAGAACTATGATGCACCTGGAACTGCCAAACATTCAAAAGAAAAAATAATCTCACAAATATCTTTCCAGAGAATAGAAAAATGAGGATACTCCTCAACTTATTTTATGATGCCAACATAATCTTGATACCAAACCCTGATGAGGAAGATACAAAAAAGAAAAATTACAAGCCAGTCTTCCTTATGGACATTGATGCAAAAATGCTAAACAAATCACTAGTAAATCATGAATCCATCAATTATCAGGTTAATCTAGAGATTGAATTCTAGTTTGTTTACCTTTAGAAAATTGATTCAGGAATTCAAGATTGATTCAACTTTAGAAAATTGATTCATATAATTCATTATTGAGATTAAAGGAGAAAAATCTCAGTAGAAACAAAAAAAAATAGTATGATTGGTACTAACAGGAATACCATGGAATAAATCTAAATCAAAGATGTGTAAGACCTCTATGTAAAAAACTACAAAACCTTATTGAAAGCCAATAACAGAGAAACATAGTATTCACACATTTAAAAACTCAACATTGTGAAGCAGTAATTCAATATAATACCATCCAAAATAAGTGTGCTTTAATTTTTTTTTGGTCAACCTTGACAATCTGACCCTAAAATTAGGTGTAAGTGCAAAGAGTCAAGAATAATATAAGGAGAAAAGGTAGAGAGCTTGTCCTATAAGACATCAAGATTTAGTTTTAAGTCCATAGTAATATACATAGTGTGATATTAGTCTAAGGATGGACAGACAAATGGAACATAAAGTACTGTGACAGATGACAAAGATGACATTATCAATCAGTGGGAAAAGAGACTTTAGCAAATGATGCAGAAAAGTCCATACCAAAAAAAAAAAAAAAACAAAACACTTAGGGCTGGGGCTGAGGCTCAGTGGTAGACTGCTTGCCTGGCATGTGTGAGTTCAATTGGGTTCAATTCTCAGCACCACATATAAACAAATGAATATAATAAAGGTCCATCAACAATTAAAATTTTAAAAAAGAATGACAACATCCATAAAAAATATTTAATTAAAAAAATGAGGGGGCTGGGTTGTGACTCAGTGGTAGAGCGCTCGCCTCACACTTGTGAGACCCTGGGTTCCAGCGCTCGCCTCACACTTGTGAGACCCTGGGTTCCATCCTCAGCACCACATAAACATAAATAAGTGGAAAAAAAGGTATTGTGTCCAACTACAACTAAAAATAAATATTTAAAAAAAATGAAATTGAACCCCTAGGCTTTTGTTTCCAGGTAGACTTACATCTTTCATTTCATGAAAATGAAATGTCTAAAGTTTTAGAAGGCCATATAGGAGAATATATTTATGACCTCATATTTATTAATAAAGAGAGAATTAAGCATAAAAGCAAACACCAATGAATTCAACTACACTAAAATCATTCCCCTCCACTCATCTAGGACACTATGAAAAGAATAAAAAGAAAAGTCACAGGTACATCTAACTGACATTATATTGAATGTATAAAGAAATGTTGCAAACCAATCAACAAGAAAATAAGATAATCCAACAAAAAATGTGCAAAGGATTTGAACAACCACTGCACAAATAAGGAAAGCCATTAGATATATGCAAAGATACCCAACGTCCTCACTAGTTGTGAGTCACATAGAAATTGTAGAATATCTGTGCCTGACTAGATTGGCATAAATTAAGGAAGTTTGTTAGTGAAAATGTGGAGCAATAGAAATGTTCATTCATTGCTGGAGTAAGTGTAAGCTGAAATAACAGCTAATAAAGTTGAAGAGTCACATCCCCCACAATTCAAGAATTACACCAAAATGCCATTACCTGGAGATGGGCACCTATATACTGTGTAAGAATGAGTCAATAAGCCAGGCACAATGGTGCACACATAATCTCTGCTATGCAGGAGGCTGAGGCAGGAGGATCACAAGACAGATGAGATAGATAGTAGCTGAGATCAACCAGAAGAGTATAAAAATAAATATATAGTTTTTAAGTTTTGAAACTCTCCAAGGAACTTAGCCAAGATTCAGAGAGAGAGGTTAACCTGGAGAATTGAGCCCAAAGTTTAACATTGCTTTTGCCCTCAAGGCACAGGCTGACTTGAAAATCATAGCTCAGAGACTGAGAAGCTAATCCTCAAGTGGTGGCTCCAGCCCTGAAGCTGGGCAGAATCCACAGGACTTGGGGACTGGAGTTCAGAGCTGCAGGGGAGAGGAGGCTCTGGCAGACACCCCAGGCTTGGAACTGCCAATGGTTTCCCTTCAGGAATAAGGGTAAACGGAAATAGAATTCTAACAAGGACTGAAGCCCAGTTTTCAAATAGCTTGATATTTATTCAAATCAAATTGATCAGTTTCTTGCTGAACTGACAGAAGGAACAGTACATCCTCTCTGGAAGAAAATAAAAATCATTCAAAGCCTAAATGATTCTTGTATTTTCCTGCACACCATGCCAGAAAGAACCCAATCAAAACTGGAAAATTTGTAAAAAGAAAAGGGGAGGGGTTTGCAAAATCCTAGAGGAAAAACAAGCACAACTAGAAACAGACCTGCCAGCAATCCAGATACTGCAGTTATCAAATATGGATTTTTAAATAACTACAATTAATGTGTTCAAGAAATTAGATGACAAGACAGAGGATTTCAGCAGGAGGCTAGAGAACAACTTTTAGAGAATCAATAGGAAGTCTAGAATTAAAATTAAGAAATCAATGGGTGTATTTAAAAGCAAATTAGAGGGGCCCAGCGTGGTGGAGCACACCTACGATCTCAGTGGCACAGAAGACAGAGGCAGGAAAGTTCAAAACCAGCCTCAGCAATTTAGCGAGGCACTAAGCAACTCAGTGAGACCCTGACTCTAATAAAATACAAAATAGGGCTAGGGATGTGGCTCAGTGGTTTAGTATCCCTGAATTCAATCCCTGGTACTGCCCCCCTCACCAAAAAAAAAAAAAAAAAAAAAAAGCAAATTAGATATAGCTAAAGAGAAAAGTGATGGGGCTGGGGTTGTGGCTCAGTGGTACAGTGCTTGCCTCACGTGTGTGAGTCACTGGGTTCAATTCTCAGCACCACATATAAGTAAATGAATAAAATAAAGGTCCATCAACACTAAAAAATATTGTTAAAAAAGAGAGAAGAGTGATGAACTGGAAGATAAATTGGGGAAAAAAAATCCAGAATGACAAATGGAGAAATAGGAGTTAAAAATATACAAAATAGTGTAAGACACATGTGGGAAGCAGCACAAAGGTATAATGTAAGTATAATTATAGTTCAGAACAAGAACAAGGAGAGATTGGAGTACAAGTAATATTTGGAGATAATGGCTCAGAATTTTCCCAAACCAACAGAAGATTAAGGATTGAAAAGGCCAGGCATGGTGGTGCACACCCACAATCCCAGCCACTCAGCAGGTTAAGGCAGGAGGATCATGAGTTCAAAGCCAGCCTCAGCAAAAGCGAGGTGCTAAGCAACTCAGTGAGACCCGGTCTCTAAGTAAAATCCAAAATAGAGCTGGGGATGTGGCTCAGTGGTTGAGTGCCCCTGAGTTCAATCCCCAGGGCAAAAAAGAGAAAGAATTCAAAAGAATCAGAAGATTAAGGAATTCAAAAACAGAAAAAAAAGTAAACTAACTGTTCAGAGATGCATATATAGGCAGTATAACTATTTTAAAAGCAAGGAATTGTCATTTAAAATTTTAAGACACCTGTTATCTCTAGAGAGAATGATGGAGATGTGATTAGGAAGGGAGGTGAGAACTTTCTTGGTTCTGACAGTGTGCGATTTCTTAATCTGAATGGTGGTTACCTGGATAGTTGAATTATAACTATTCATTAAGTTGTACATGGATCTTATGTGTACATTTCTATTTCAACTTGTACAATTAAAAGAAGAGGTGATTGAGTAGTGCCTTTTAAGATATGCTTTAAAAGTGGTGACGGTGGGTTTTTCTTTGGACGCTGTGTGGTGACAAAGAGCTCTTTCTTTTTTAAATATTTTTATTAGTTATTGATGGACCTTTACTTATTTATTTGTTTATATGTGGTGCTGAGGATTGAACCCAGTGCCTCACACATGCCAGGCAAGTGCTCTACCACTGAGCCACAGCCCCAGCCCACAAAGAGCTCTTTCTGAGGTAGCATCTTTCATCCTGTGGTTTCATTAACATTATCATAGTGTTATTTTGATCTGTAGAAATTTTTCCCCTAATTCAGAAACATCAAAAAAAATCAAAAATATCCATTTTTATAGATCACACATAAAAAAAAAATTTGACCAAAGCCAGTATTTTCAAATTTAAGGGATCAGTTGGTGGAAAATAAAAATGATTACCAAACATAATTGCAGAACCAATAGAAACATATGCTAGAGATAAAGGATAATATTTTGTGGTGAGTGGGTAGGAAATTGTAATCTTTTCTGGCACTGAAATCTGTTAATTTCAGTGTCTGCCTAAGAGTTATTTATTTTAGAAAACCAAAACAAATTTTAAGGCATAATACATTTTTGTTGTTGTTTATTTGAGCCTGCACAATTTGACTCTTATTCTTTCTTGAACCAGTAAAAAAAACAAAAAAAAACATGCTTTTATGCAGGTTCTGT